>NC_138972.1:95075000-95565000 GCF_055761805.1 Camellia sinensis
ATCTCCACCAGAAGCTTCAATGCAGCCCTACAAGCTTGCTTCGAGATCTTATTATCACCCAAAATGTGAACTATTTCAATGAAGAGCTCGGGAACAACACCGATCAATTGGCTTGGATCGGCCACCTCAAAAATGGATTTCATTATCATTATCGCATAGGCACGAGATTGGTAACTCCCACAGTTCATTACATGAATTAAACCCCCAATAAATTCACCATTATCAGAGTTCACTAGCTTTTTGCGAGATAATTCTGAGGTTTCGAGATGATGAAGTAAATATAATGCTTCCTCCTTTGTTTCAACTATTGTAAATTCATTTTTTCTAATGATTGAAGCCAAGAACTCAACTGCACCGGACTCTTCCAAATGCTTTTTGTTCGTTTCGCTTGCGTTTGCGATCGATTTGAGCCTTTGGAGGCACTTTTTTTGCATGTTTGGGGATTTCTTCGCATCGTTGAGGAGTTTTGTGATTTGGGTTTTATCAACTTGTGGTTTTGGAGTTGGGATTCGCTCGATCCCATGTGAAGTGTTGAGGGTGCACCATGCTTGGATCAATCGTCGAAGCGTGTGGTTCGGTGTTGGATCAGTATCAGATAGCAATACTTGTTTGGTGACGGGACAATTGTTGTTCTTACATGAGAATAACCATCTCTCTATGCTCTCTCTATCGTAAGTAATACCGGTTGAGACTATGACTGGATCTCTCATGAGTTCCATTGAGATTGGGCAAAGAAAATAAGAAGGAACATCAATTTCTTCCATTTGAAAAAAAAAAATATATATATATATATATATATCAAGAATACTTTAAGTTAATATGTATCGGTGATGTAAATAATATCGACTGATATATTAGTGATTGAAAAACTAAAAGATGTCAAGGAAATGGCCTAAAGGCCAAACTAAGCAATAAGGAGATATAGAAGAGTGGTTAACTAACGTACTTGAGAGAAGGAATGAGTTGAGAGATGGAATGAAGTTGTTTTAGCAGTTGCAAATTGGTTTGATGAAGTTTGTCAAGGAAGGTGAGGTTTTTATATGAAGACAAAGAAGGTACTTGTTCAAAAAGAGAAAGTCAACAAAGGAGAGAGAGAGAGAGAGTCAATTAAGGACTTTTCCTTCGGTTTTGGAAGGGAAAATGTTCCAAATGTGAGCTGGGTAAATTAAAGCAGGTGCTGCTGCGCATTTGACTTTCTCTTTACGCTAACCCCTTATTTCGACTTTCTCTTTCTCTTTACAATGCATACATTCCACTATATATATATATATATATGAAAAATGCTAAAAATAATTTTTAGGACTATTATCAATGCTGAAAAATGTGTAACAAATATATAAAATATGAAAAATTATTTTGGGATATGCAAAGAAATATATTGAAATTATAAATATGTTAGATGTATGTCTTTTTTATTGACCATCCTTAAAACTGTCATTAGTAATACGTTATATATATAGATTTTGTTAATGTGTATCTTTCAAATTGTTGTTTTGTTGTTTTGTTGGCAGTGTTTGGTTGCCTTTCTTCATATTTGATCAGTTTGTTTGGTCACTCACCATCTTGGAGTAGAGTTAGCACATGATTGAGCTTGTTTTGTGGTACTAATCTAATTAGGGTCGTTAAGTTTAGTTATGATGCTTGTTGCACTATTTTACTTTATTGATGTATGCTCTTTGTGTTGTAACTCTTTTTTTCATCAATAGAACTTCTTTTTTGCTAATAAAAAAAAATGCTAAACCTAAATCTAATTATCATAAAAACTTAATAAGAATTTTAGATGGAGTAAAACTATTAGCACATAAATGTAATCAGTTTGTTTGGTTTTGATTTTCAGAAAATTATTTTTAGAAAATTCTACTTTTTTATATTCCGTATTTTAATGTTTTCAAAGACTTTTTTTAATATTTTAAGTAATTTTTTTTTAATTTTTAGACACAACTAAACATAAATACACTTAAAATTATAATATTTGTGAAAAAAAATCTTTAAAAAATACACTAAATACCAAAAAAACAAAAAAAATTCAAAAATGCAGTATATTTTTTTGTATTTTTATGTATTTATTAACTTTTAAAATATTTTTTCACAAATATTTTACTATCTAGGCACATCTAAATAAGGTGCATCTAAAAAAGTAAAAAATTGTTTAAAATTTAAAAAATATTCACTAAAAATTAAAAAAAAATACAAAAAATAAAAAACATAATTTGTCAAAAAATTGAAATCAAACACACTAAATAGTTTTCCAAGACACAACAAGTTGGTTGCATATATTTGGTACTAACCCTTTTGTTTCTTGTTTGTAAATTATTATGTGAATAATTTTTGTATATGTAGCACAACTGTTTTAAGTGTTAAGGTATAAATTTTAGTATTAGTACATTTTGGATTATACTTACAATGAATTTTGTTCACATATTTTAATATTGAACTTTAAATATATATATATATATATATATATATATATACATATTTTAGATTATGGCACTATATATATATATGGGGCTTTTTGTATTTTACAATATATATATATTTTTTTTAGTGTACAACAATTTTTGGCTCTTGGCTGCATCTTCAAATTCTGTTAGATAGTGTTTGTTTGGAAGGATTTAAGCATGGTATATGATTAATAGTCCGTTGTTTGATTCAAAACTTTTATACCGGACTATGAATCCCAAATCTATGGAATTGTTCTATCCCATTGGGGGGGGGGGGGAGGGGGGTGAGACACAATCCATAGGATAACTCATCGTATGGGGTTAGGTAGTGAAATTACATTTTTGACTCTTTACTATTTAATATAGTTTTAAAAATAAAATTTATTGTTAAATTATTTATACTTAATAAATTTTTTATTAAATTATTTATACTTTATTAAATTATTTATTTTAATAATCATATGGTATTAATTATACTTAGTAAAGTAAAATAAAATTTAAAAATCTCAACTACAAATTAAAATAAATTTATGTAATTTTTATTAATATTCTATTTATTAATTTTTTAAAAGTTCTAGTAAAAAAATTAAATAAAATTGATAATTCAGATTTAATAATCCTATTATTTAATAAATAATTCAAAAGGGCAAAATAATCTTTTAAGCATTTATCCTTTTTCATAATATTCCAAACAAACATAAGATTCAATAAAATAGTCAAATCCAGACATCTAATCCTATGAATGAACAAACATAAGATACAAATTCAGTCTAACCAAATAGTCCGGAGATAATGTATCTCAGAATTAACAGTAAATTACAATCTCTCCTTATCTAATCCGTCCAAACAAACATGCGCTTGGTGTTTTTATTGGTAGCTAAATAGTGATTTATGGATTGGCCCTTTCAATAGGTTACTTCAAGATGACAATTGACCACGTGAACTTGGTCTCTCTTCTTTGACTGAGATTTTGATTACTGTTTACAGGGTTCTAGAAATTTGTTAATTTTATATTATATATAATTGGATAATAACCAACAAAAAAAATGATAATGATCAATTTAAAATTAAATGAGTAACTAGGGTTATTGTAAAAGGTATTTTGTGTAATATAACGGAAGTAGTATATCAAGTTTGACATGGCCTAACAATAAATGAAAATATATATTACGTTAATTCAATCGCATGAGATATCCATTATACAAAATATTTTTCTGAATTAATTATGTTCCACATGGTTTACTTCTTTCATTTTAAGCTTAGTTTGGGAAGATTGAAAAAAGACAAAAAGTCAAAAAGTCACTATCCTATTTAAGTCACATCATCTTATTTAAGTCACATCACCTCTCTAATATATCACTTCAAACCCAATCCAAACACAACCCATATTTCATAAAAAGTCAAAAAATACACTTATTTAGTCTTTCCAAACTAGGCCTTAGTTTTTGAAAAAATGAGACTTGTACAATGGCAAGAAAACTAGAAGCTTTCAACAAAGACCAAGTACAATGATTACCACTTTATTTACCATTATGAATAGATTCTCCAAACTTCCATCTCTTGATTGGTTCCATATATTGTTTTAATTTTTATATATTTAATCCTTGTTGTGAGTGGAGGTCTATAAAAAAGTTTTGTAAAGTTGAAAGGGAAATGCCAACCACTAAGCAATAAAATGGACATTAACTAATATTGATATTAGTTCTGAAATGTAATAAGTGTATAAAAATAAATAAAATAGGTCTTGAAGCTCTAAATTTTTTAGTATTATTTGATTCTTAATCAATGGACTTTAAGCAATGTTGACAGGACTCGAGTTGAAATTACACAGATATGAATGAAATGAAAAGTTGATGATCTAAAAGAAATTTTTTTGATGAATTCCTAAAGGCGTAATCCTCATACACTGTTTTTTAGTTTTATGTTCTCTTGAATATCTTTCTATATTTAAAAAACTTATAGCATGTTATCAACGCGAAGCGTTAATCAATTGTGCTAATTGATCTTGTTATACACATCCAACGGTTAGATTTAGTTTAAAAAATTTTAAATTGTTAAGAACCTTTGGTCTCATAGTTTTTTACAATAATTTTCTTTTGTTTTTTCCATCACAGTATGATATGGTTTTCTAGGGTGCTAATGGGATGGCCCATTGAACAGCTCGCATGTTTAGATGAGTTTTTGCCATTTGATTGGGTTTCATTTTCTCCAAATCCAATGGCTCTTATTAATTCGCTTTCTTACATTTCTGAGTAATTGGAATTGTTTGGATCAAAAAAAAATAAGTATCTTAAAACATAACATTTTTAAAATCAAAAAATGTGGACAATGAAAACTTTGGCAACAAAAAATAGTTTGAATTTAATTTTAGCAACTTTTCAACCCTTCGACTTCCACAGTCAAGTGGGATCTCCCTTTCCTAATTGGAGCCAATATTTTACTTGTTTCTTTCTCTTTTATAAAATATGAAATATAAGTATCATTCAATCATTTGAGCTCAAAACAATTAATTTATGAATCATTTAAATAATGAGTCGAGATCAATTTTTTAGTCCAGCAACACAAGGGCCTAACCAATTCCCAATTTGTACCTTCACACCAGACCAAGTTGTTTGATAATGACAGATTAGGCGTAATTCATGACATTATTGATGATGCAAATTTTTAGACCTAGAAACCAAACGACAGCTCTTTAATTTTGGACATGTAAAACTCCATATATTTGTCATTTTAGATCCCTCTCGGGGAAAAGTAAAACATTTGGGAAATCAGAATTAAGAAATCCAATGACTCCTGCAAATTCATCGATGGTCCGAGTGAGAAGGATTTCATCATTCAATTGCTAAAATGCAAAGCTTTGAAGACCATTTTTAGGAGAGAAAAAAAATCATAAAGACAAACTGAAGGGAAAAACAAAAACAAACTAGCACACTTTGTGCCTCAGACCAGAAAGTTTCATACATTCACACAAATTAAGTTACATTGTACAAAGCACAAAAGCACCAATTACACAAAGCAATGCCTCTATGATACATATGAATAATGCCCCAAGAAAATATTTTAAACATTACATATCTCACCCCAAATCACCGTATAGGGAGGGACCTCCAGCGTCCTCTCAACGAAAAACAAAAACCAAAAATAATACATCCTAAAAACGAGGAATAAATAAAAACTAATCAGAAAATTACCCAGCACTACTCATCCGACAAGAGAAACAACCAATGTACAAAGGGCAACTTCTACCTGCCTGTGGATATCAATCGACAAAGGGCAACTTTTGGAGAGCAACTCAAATGGCTAGCAACTGCCGCCATCAACTTGGTTTACTAACAGGTGTCTTCATGTTATGTGTTGGACACCAAACTCTCCAAAAGCCTTGGAAAAAACCTCCATGTGGCCTCATGCTCTATACAGAACACCAGAAATCCCAGGTGACAGCATGAGCCTGAAATGAGTTACAAAGAGAATGCAGAACGATCTAAAGACTATATCCAAGCAAGAGAACCCCGGTCGTTAGCAAGTTGAGGACGGCCTCGAGTTGGTGTCGGTGGCCTATTTGCATTAAGCTCCTAATCTCGTAAAAAAAACACAATACAACATCAATCCCACAAGAAGTTGGAGACAAAATCACACTAATGGTCTTCGAAGTATATGTTTTGTTACGCTTTAGTACCAGAAGTATGTGATCTGTTACTGATTTTGAATGGTGCTAATACTAGGGACTAAAATTTTGGGGACCAAAGTGGAACGGAATGCATATTTGGGGACCATTTGTGTAATTAACCCAAAAATTATTATTAGAATATATCAGCACCTGCATCCATGTATCTTCTATATGGCGTTCAGGTGACGTTTCTGGTGAAGAAATTGCTGGTGGCAATGGATGAATGAGTTTCGGAACTACTACAAGATCTCTACCCAAAACTAAGATTGCCCCTGCATTATTTGCGGTACCTAAAGAAACAAATAAAACCATGTTTAAATATGCTAAATCACTAGTCATGCTAAAAACTCGGAAGCTTTTTGTAAGGATGTCAGGGCCAGAACATACCACAGTAATTCGTGGCTGAGAACAGAGTAATTAAATGCCCCTGGGCAAAACGTTCAAAGCCATCCATAACACATTCGTGTGCACGTACAATCAATTGAAGATCATTGTTATTGCAGAATTCCATCACACGATCAGGCTGAACCAGAAAACCACATCAGATGAACAGTATCATCCAAAATGCTATACAAATTAGTAACGGAATAAACAAACCTTCCTCCCCAGAGACAAGAATATGCAACAAAGCATTAAAAAAACACTATCAATTTTGGGACAATAGTAACATAGATCTCCAATTTATGGACACATAATAAGACAACCAAATTTCACATATTCTATCAACATATAATTATGACCCAGAACCAGACAAGTACTTTAAGATGACGCTTTCGCTTATTTTGGAGGTTGATGTGCACAATGTGACATGATATGTAGCCGCCGATTTGATAGGGACATAAGGCTTGGTTTGGTTTGGTTTATGTGTACAATGTGACATAGAAACCCCAGAAATTTCACAATTTGTCTTACTCCTGAAATGACCTCTAATTTAGGTTACTATTAACAGCTTTTCAGTTAAGGAACTGTAAAACCATCATCTCAAGCTTCCTAACGATGTCAGGGATTCAAATCTACAGCCGCATGATTTCTTTTACATGGAGGTCTACAAAATTCCATGGTCACAAAATATCAACAAGGCAGGCAAACACTATGGTTTTTGTACCACATAAATACAGATGTACAATAAGAATTAGATGTTTGACTCAACAAGCTCTAGCAAGTAGTATGCAAGAAACCTGGGCCAACATTGTTTGGCAACTTTATTCTTATCAGAACTCTTACATCACCAATTTACATTAAATGTAAAAATGACTCAATCAAAAGCAATGCCACAGAGATCCTTGGACAAATTAAAGAATTGACCATATCTATCTATACAGTTGTGGTTGAATTATGGAGTCAGCTCCAAAAATAAGCAATAGAAAAACTTTGGGATGAGAAAACATACTGAAAGCTCAAAAAAAGTTATGAATTGGATTTAACAATAACAACTGGCTGACTCAAAGGAGGATTAGGCCAGTTCAACATAATTTAAATTACAGCTTTAAATGAATTAATACAATTGTATCTTTATATGGACTGTTCGCAGTTTCATCTTGGCATTGTTGCTATATCATCACAGCTTTTCTTATTTTTAATCCCAAAAGTTACAAAAAAATTCCAAAACGTTAAGGCAATACAAAAATTATTTCATATTTAGAACATTACTAAACTTAAGAAATGGAAAATATCTGAAAGGAGATAAAAAAAAAAATGAAACAGAGAACACACCCCAAAAGTAACCAGCCCAGGACCTCTAGCGTTTGGTCGTAACCCTTCCACGCTGTCATTTTCTGTCGGGTCAGACCTTAAAAAAGAGAAATTCATAAATCCATGATATAACTGACAAACAAATCAAATGCAAAAACTATAAACAGGTATGGACAAGCACTGACCACAACAAGTCCATGAGAACTATTGAGCCTGCCTCCATCGTAACAGGACGCTGAAGATTCTCAATTTGGTCCACATGATTTATTGATCTTCCAATTCCACCATGCATACAGATAATTTTTTTCTCAATTAGAGCAGCCAGTGGGAGCCAATTAAACAATCTGTTTATCCGATGCCATGTCCAGATTCCATCTCTCTCACCCTGTTTAGCATATCATGAAGTTTTTAGTTGTTTTTGATCAGCTATGTTGTAAAGTTCACAACTGGTAAAAGAAGAAAAAAAAAAACATTTTAACATACAAATAATCCCTTACCATGCGCTCGATACACTCAATTCGAAAGCCAAAAAGGGCATTGATATCAGCAGCTTCATGATTCCCACGAATTAAATGTATGTTGAGGGGATACTCCACCTATAAAGTTCATCAAATGGACAGAAACACAGCCAACAAGTTTTAGTTTAAGAAAACGTTTGAGCCCTAAGATAATTAACCACTAAGGAAGAACATACAGGCCAAATAAGAGTATTATACCTTCAAAGATAGCAGAAGAGTAATTGTTTCCAAGCTGTGCTGGCCCCGATCAACATAGTCTCCTAAGAAGAGATAATCGATATATCTGATAGTCATACATGAAATTAGCATCATGATAAAAGGGTGGGAAAAAAATTGCTAGTAATTGCATAATCTCACTGAAGGACCTAGAAAATGCTTTAAAAAGGCCAAACAGAAGTAATCACTTTCATTAAAGAAAAAAACATAATACGCAGACAGTAGACCTGTAAGAGCAATAGAAAAATGTAGTTCCATGGGAATGCCCATGGAGACATGACAATAAACAACAATTATTTCTAGCATTTTATGCATAATAAAAAGACCCTGCATCTAGCCAAAATCATATGTTGCCTCATACTATTGCACCTTGGACTCAATTCACAGTACCCAGTACAAAACAGGGTCTGAAAAGTATCATAGATTTTCAAAATTCAAATCACGCTTCACAAGAAGCAATATTCAAATCAAAGAAACCACCATCAGGCCACCTGATCAAGCTCCTCAATGAAGAAATGTTCGAATCAAAGAAGCCACCATCAGTCCACCACCCTCAGGTGGTTCCGGTCTATACTTTTGACAATTGCTTTGTTTCAATGAATGCTTTTTACATATTCAATCCTATTTAACTTTTGATTGCTTGCATCACATCTCAAGTCTAACCAAACACCAGGCCGTGGTAATGCCATACTGATTCTTACACCAATAACTTAAAAAATGTATCCACGCAATATGTGATCAAGGCACAGATTTGTCAAAATTTCAATATAAAAACAAAAACACACAAAACAAGTTACAGAGGCTAATGTTTGCCTCCGAAACATCAGAAGAAGTTGGGGCCAATGATGAACTCTTTGTTAAAGGATGGAAACAATATTGGAATAAAATGTCAAAAAATGAAACATAATCTACGAACAAAAACACGTACGCTATGTCCCCAGCAGTTGAAGGTGAGCCATACTCATCAAATAGTCGCATAAGATCCCCAAATTGCCCATGCAAATCACCAAATATCTTGATAGGAGCCCTGAGTTGTAGAACACTCGGTTCACTTGAAAATATACGTTCAGCACTATCACAAAGATCAGCTATTTCATTGCAATCTAAGAAAAATTGTCGGCGCACAGGAGGCTTCCATCCACGAGGCTTCAGGAGATGAGCTATCACCTGAAAAATGAAGAAAGAGGTATTCCCATCCCATCAAAACAGAAACTAAAAATCGTAATTGGACACAGACTACAGCTGACAATAGCAGCCAAATGAGGGAGCAAACAAGATAACCCCATGCCATTGTTGTAAACTAAGGACAGGACAACAACATTGCATGTCAAACAAAAGAAATGGAATGGTAGAGCCAACAAAATTCAGATTTGCGCTTGCTGTTTTGTTAGTTGGCACATGCCAAAAGAAGTATAATTCTTACTCTCGTATACTTCCAGTTAAAAAAATTTGAAAGGGTAAAAGAGAGTAAAAGGGGTGGAATAACAGAGGAAAGGAGCTCTAGAATATGAAGCATGGGTTCAGGTATGGATACGATACGAGTACGCTGATACAGCAAGACCTAAATAAATACGATACGGGTACGGCTGGGGTGTGTCAATAAATTTATTATTTTTCATAATTTATAGTTTGAGATTCAATTTACAAATCAAAGTTCAATACCAAAACTAAAAGGAGAAATTACAAAACCAAAAGAGAAATCATAGTTCAACAATACCAATACCAAAGCAAAGTCTATAAGCTATTTTAATGCCATAGGAGAAATTACAAGATAAAGTTTCATTCCAAAAGCAAGCTAAGCAAAATTTAAAAACTTGACGCTTTAGTTTTCACTTCCATCAACTTCATCATTAAATAATACATCTTTCATCTCTGACACATCAAGTAAAGGATTTGCAATTTCAAGTAAATAAGAACTCTCTAATAAATAAAACATATCCCTGCCAATGTCCCATAGCTTGGTGTATCCATGGAGTATCCAACTGCCAAAGAATGTATAAAAATTACCCGGTGCCTATTTCAAGTATCCGGTACACATGCAGCCCTATCGGTACGAGTACCAGTACCCGGTATGAGTACGACAACATTTTTGGAGTACCCATTCTTCATAAGGACAGTCTATGTTCTAATGTGAAAACACTTGCTTGCATTATTCATATGTTTAAGGCACATTCCATAATGCTTATGCAAGTACAAAATATATATATATAAGTGAGTACAGATCAACTCAACCCGTCCAAAACCATTTGTCTGAGTAAATAAAAGAATATTTTATCATTTACAAAAAATATAACACTCTATACCTTTTTGGGCACACTGTTGATAGACATTTGCCGGTCTAAAAGTTTCCTTGCGGCTGTGGCATTTTCTGGGGTTCCATAGCTGACTCGTCGTCCTTCATTTTCAAATTGATCAATTGAAAGCTGTCTGACCATGCCACCTAAAGCTCCACCAGTCTCTGCAGCTACAACCACCTGCAAATGCATAGAAGAATATGCCTTGACAAACAGAGTCATGTATTGATAAGCATATTATGACAAAATTGACTTGAAAATAAAATTTAAGATGGGAATCAAATTCTTTATACTGACAGCTCTGTGATGCAACCGCACTCCAGCTGGAGCTGAATTATTTGACACAGCAGAATCAGGCTTAATTAAGCTAGATATCTGTTTCCCACTAGGGGTAGCCTCAGCCCCGCGATCCCTTTCTGGCAGTTCGACTTCTCCATTAACTTGTCGTGCTTTGGCGGCAGCCAATGCAGCAGTAATAGCCTCAGCTTCTGCTGCAGAGGCCTCGACCAAGTACTCAACACCTTTAGTCAGTCTCCTGCAGAGAAGACCAAAGAAGACCTACTTTAGTAGCTCTTTATAAGAAGAACAAAAGCCAAAATACTACCATGCTAAAAACTACACATAAATGAAAGCAATGTAGATATGCAACTACAAGCATACCGGCTACCCTGGAGCATCGCATTTTCAGTGCTGATATCAGTATACATATCACCATTTATGGGAGGAGCTACAGGACTTCCCAGCACAACTGAACCATCAGAAACTGCATCAGGAATCGTTTGCCTGGTTCTTTCATCAGCAAACACATATCTTCCAGGTAACCTTCCCGCCTGTACATTGGATGCAGCAGCTGCAGCTGCAGCATGTGAAGCTGCACTGGTTGTCTCAGCAGCAGCCAGATCTTCAGCAACTAGTAGGTCATCAAGTAAAACCCCTGCAGGACAAACATATCAAACGCAAACTACTACTTTAGAATCAACTAAAAAATTGGTCAACATAACATGCTAATCATGTATAGGAAATTACCTTCAAAATATTTGGTTTTGTTGAATGTATAGATGAGAACAGTGTTTTAAAAAGCCCTAGGTGCATCGAGGCGCCAAGGTCACCTGGAGCCTGAGCGCCGAGGCGCGAGGCGAGGTGCGCGCCTCACCAAAGCGAGGCGCAAATTATAAAAGTTAAGCAAAATATTAATATAACACAATTTTCAACATAGAAAGTATTTAATATGTATATTATTAATTTTTTTAATAAGAAGAGAAGAGAAGAAGAAAAAAAATAATTAATTTTTTTAATATATATATTATTTTATTTATTTATTATATTTTTTACATAATGTGTTTTAATTAATTTTTTTTATTTTATTTTACATACATGTGTTTATTTTTTTTATTACTATAAATAAGTATATATTATATTTTATACATTATATAAGTATATTATATAATATATCAGCAAAATACTTATATATAATAATGCCATTGTTTAAACCTTCTTTTTGAATAGTGCTAATTATATCTCCATATGTTAAAGTATCATATTCAATAATACCAGTAGGTTGACTAAGAACATCTCTAATTTTGTGAGCAAATTTTTTTATTTGGAATAGGATAGCGGATCCATTTTAAAACAACATTTAATGGTTTGTAATTTATGACTAAGCGAGGTACACCTCGTTCTAGTTCAGCATTTTTATTAACATAAAAAGCAGGGCAAGACCATAGTGATTTACTTGGTCGAATAATGCCATTGTGTAATAATTCATTAATCTCTTTTTTACACATTTCAAGTAATTCATGATTCATTTGAATTGGTCGAGATTTAGTACGAATTTGTCGTTCATCAAAATTCTTAATGTAAGGTGGTCAATACCACCTTAATGGATTATACTTATATATAATCCATCTCCTTCATTCTTAATTTCAACTAATTCTTAATGGATTATACTTATATATAATCCATCTCCTTCATTCAAACTGATGCCTCCGACATTGGGTATGGTGGCATTCTGCTTCAGCAAGTCACTCCTCAATCATCTGAACAAATTGTTCGCTATCATTCTGGTATATGGAATAAAGCACAATTAAATTATAGTACTATTAAAAAAGAAATTTTATCTACTGTCTTATGTATTCAAAAATTTCAAGATGATATTTTAAATCAAAAATTTTTACTTCGTGTTGATTGTAAATCTGCTAAATATGTTTTAGAAAAAGATGTTCAAAATCTTGCTAGTAAACAAATTTTTGCCCGTTGGCAAGCTATTTTAAGCATTTTTTATTTTGATATTACCTATATACCTGGTTGTCAAAATTCCCTCCCTGATTTTCTTACCCGGAAATTTTTACAGGGGGTAAGGGATGACTGCACCATTTATTTCTTACCATAAAACCCGAATTACCTATTTCCAAACCCAAATTAAACAACTTACCCATCGTATTCACCGCCTCAAATTAGCCAGACCAACTACCAAAAGAGCCCAATATATCAATTACCATCAGATTCAAACTCGTCGCAATTTACTTGCTCACAACTACAATTGTTTACATCGCCATCAAGATTATTTAGATCTTCTCTCTAGCTGCTAACCACTGTTTCTTTCTCGACAGATGTCTCATCCAACGCCTCCCCTCCCTCCAAGGCTTTGGATCCATCTTCCAGTAAACCAAATCAACTCATTGTCCCTCCTCCTTTGGAGTCAGTCACCCAATCTCATTCACTTGAAATAGTTAACCGATACCAAACTCTTGGTTCCATTCATCGTCCTGATTATTCATCTACATTGGCTTCTGATCCTTTTGCATCTAGCCAATCAGTTTATGTTACTCCATTCCCAGTTAACTCTATTAAACCATCCCGATCTGAATACACCAATTCACATGTTACTAATCTGTTCTACAAAGAACCCAGTCACCCAAAAAATCAAACCATCAATGATATTGCTAAATTCCATTTTGGCTCTGGATGCCATTTCACCCTTCCCCATCCAGAGAAAACCCTTCCCTACTACAAAGACATTCTACTCAACCACCATTCCATTTTGATCAAACCAATCCAGGATCGCACCTATGCTTATAAGATCCTATATCATTCAATTTATATTCACAACATTGTTTCCATGGCTGAATGGGGCAACCCTAAAATAATTTTATCAGTCATGTTTGTTACTAAAACAAAAGAGATTTTAAAACATACATTATCTTGGCAAACATGAACTTTAGGTAATTTGTATCTGATATGTATTTTAGTACCATTAGCAGAAGTTAATTTCTCTTGACATTTTTCATAATATATAGTAGGAAGCAAACCTTCTTGTATACAATTTAAATCAGCACCAGTATCGATTAAAGCAATCAACTCTAATTCAAAATCATTGATAATTATTTTAACTTTAGAATACTATTTTTGAATATAAAGCTTATTAATTAGACTTAATCATTTTTCTTCAGGATTGTGGGATTGAGAGTGGTGTGATCTGTTGTCAAATAGTAGATTACCAGGATTAGTGGGATCAGAATCAGATTCAGATTCATTTGGAGATCCTTGATCGTTGTTTTGGAAATTATCTAGACTTTTATTAAGTTTTAAAGTAATAATTTCGTCTTCTAATTTTTTATCTTTATGTTGTAAGTCTTTGATGGTTTGTTTAATCTGATTGATTTCTTGTTGTAAATCTTGTAATGTAACTTCTTTTTGTTTATTTTTAAATCTGTCTAAAGTTTTGGATAGACTAATCATAGGTTTATCAAACTTTGGTTTGGTATCTGAATGGATTAATAAGGATTTTAATTTATCAGTATATTTTTGTTTTAACTTTGGATCATCTAATTTACTAATGAGGTCAATAAGAGCGGATTCTTCTTGAGTGTTTTTGGTAAGAACAGTAATTTGTTTAACTGGTTTACAGCAAACATCATTACATCCTATATTAATATTGTTATCAGTATCATCACTAGGTGATTGGTAATCAGATGAAGAATTGGAATGATCAGAAGAAGAGGAACTACTAATAGATTGATTTAATTGAAAATTTTCATATAATTGATTTTTGGAGTTATCATCAATTTGAAGTTGATTAACTTTATCTTTTAATTTTTGTTTGTCTTTACATTTATTTGAGTAATGGCCTTTTTGACCACAGTTATAACAAGTAACATCTTTGGTATATTTAGATTTAGATTTTGGATGTGATTTGGATTTATAATATTTCTTTTTGGGTTTAGTATAGAATTTATCATTGGATTTAGAAGGTGAATAATTCTTTTTATATTTATTAGAATATTTGTATGATGATTTATGTTTATGTTTGGAGTATTTATGTGATTTCCGTCGAGAGGGTGCAACAGGAGGTAAACCATATTGTTCACAGAAATTGCCTAATTCATATTTAGCTTTGTGTTTATCTTTATTAGCTTTTTGAGTAAGTTTAAGATCAATACACATTTTTAAACCTTCTTTTTGAATAGTGCTAATTATATCTCCATATGTTAAAGTATCATATTCAACAATACCAGTAGGTTGACTAAGAACATCTCTAATTTTGTGAGCAAATAAGCTAGGTAAGCCATTAATAATTTTTTCTTTCCAAAATGGTTTGGTACAGTCGTCTCTTAACATAACTCGAGAGGTAAATACATCCTTATACCATTTAAAGTCACTTAAGGTTGGACAGGTAAGATTACTAAGTTGATCATGTATGCGAGAATAGATATTGGTAGGAGTTCCAATAAAATGTCGGACAATGGTATAGATTAGTTGATTGATTCCATCAGGGTGGCAACAGCCTATAGTTTCATCAAAGATAGGGAGACCATTTTCATCAGTTTGATTAGCATGAATAATTGAATCTCGTTGTTCTTCAGTAAGGTATTTTTCCCACCAAGATTTGAGCATGCCAGTAAAACCAGAGGTGAGTAAGGAAACTATTTCAGGTTGAAAATATTGGGGATAATTACTGAGATAACTATTGGCTACCATAGATAAATGATTTAATTTTTGAAAGATTTGATCTTCATTGAGACCATCAATATTCCATTCGTATAATTTTTTGGCAGAAACAGAAAATTGATTATTAAAATTAGTTTCTTCAAATTGGAGGTCAGGTGGAGTAGGTCGTGAATACCAATTTATGGTAGTGTGGGGATTAACTTTTGGATAATGGATTTTATTAAGATGAGAGGATTGAAATTGTTGGGCTAATTGATCTATTTCATTATCATTAGTGTCAGCTTCTGATTGATCAGAAACAGTGTTGGTAACAGGTTGTTGATTTAAAACAGTAAGACCTTTGTCTTTGGATGTAGAAGTATCATTGGGAGTTAATTTAGTAAATAAATGTTCAATAGCTTTGACAGTAGATTGATCATTAGTAATTAAGCTAGTTCGTTTAGAACGATGACTAGGGAGATTAAGTAAAGGTTGATCTAGGGGTTTAGTATTTTTTGTAGATTGTTCATCTAAATTAGTTTCTAGTTTATCTAATTGTTTACCAATGGTTTTGAGAAATTGATTAGTATAATTATTTTGTTCAATAACCTTTTTAATTTCAGAGTTAGTACCAGGTAATTTAAAAGGAGAGGCTGGAACTTCAGAACCTTGATGATCAATAATTATATTTTCTAATGGAGGATGATTAGAACTAACAGAAGTATTAGGAGAAGTTTTCCATTTATGTTTTGTAATTGTGTTGATCTTTTTGTAATATTGATCCATATAATCAAAGAAAGATAATTCAAAACCATATTGAACCATAAAATCATACCATTTTCTGGTTATGCGGGATTGTTGAGCAGAATCATATTTAGCACGATAAGCATATCGTTTAGTTCTATTTTCTTTGGATCTAAAGTCAATAAGTAATTTATCTAAATCAGGAGTAAAATCTTTGTTGATTGTTATTAGTTGGGGATTTACTGGTTGTATAAATTCTTCGAAATCAGTTTGAGTTGGAGAAGTATTTGAAGCTAGTTCTTCTTCTGGTAAATGTGTGGTAGTAGTATAAACAGGTTTACTAATCTGGGAAGTAGTAGAATTATCAATCCCTTTTAGTTTATTTTGAGAAGTTGGGTTGGTTTGACCAAGATGTATTTGACTATTTTTGCGAAATAAATGAGTGTTAAATATTTCATCTTCAGTTGTAATTTCAGTAGGGATACTAGAGGTACTATGCCTAGAAGATTGACTTCGATTGAATTTAATTCGAACAAAACCATCATTATATTGTTGAATATCTTGGATATCTTGAATTGAAGATTGTTGTTGATTGTGTTTATAATTCTCATTGACAGTAACCCATTGTTCAGGTAAATTTATATTTTGCCATTCAATCATTTGGGGAATATTAATATTGGATTCATTACTACTACTGCTTTGTATTAATAAAGTTTTATCTTTGGGGCTTTTATGTAAAGCATGAACATTTAAATTAGTTTGCATACATTTATAATGAACACGATAAATTAAAGCAATATTATGAACTTTTTCTAACATTTCAGTATAGGAACCATGTAGTTGAATGTTTAATGTTAAAGCTTTAAGAATATGTGGATCACGTAAACTTAGTGTAAAATCAGGAAAACAATTAAAATGGACTGGACCTTTATGAAGACCAGTTTCCATCATACCCATTAAACTATCATTGTAATTAAGAAAGCGAACATCTCTTAAACATAATAAAACAGAGGTATTTTTACCGACTATTGTTAATGGATTGACACCAACTTGGATTAAACCAATATGCATAAAATTATAACCATTATCTAAATGTCGTTTGATTAATTTTGAATCAAATAATTGGCAGGTTTGGAGAGGTTTTTCCAAAGCATAAACTTGTTCAATGGTTTTAACATGGAGAGCAACTTTGAAAATGTTTTGTAAAAAAATAGTTTTATAAATTTCTTTAATTGGTAGTTTGGGTATATTCCATCCAGCATCAAATTTATCATTTTGTATTTCAACATCTTCATTAATTACTAATCCTTGATTAGGTATTGAGGGCAAAGTTGTTGGCCTAGAACTGATTGATGAGTTACTTCTAAATAATCGACTCATTGTTTTGTTTAATTAACCAGTTTTACAGATATCTTAATACATACCCTATTCGTGTCAATTTTACCACATACCTAGTATACATACATACCCTATCTTGGAACCCCAAAGTCTGATTCTGCCTAAACCGAAGGACTTACACTAGACTGGGAAGAAATGGGTTAAACTACGTGGATAGAACAGACTGATCTTGTGGGTGATTAAGATGAACTGAAAACAGGATTAATCAAAGAAACAACAAAAACGATTGAGTAGAAGCAGCACAACAGTCAGAAACAGGATACAATCTTACTTGGCTCTGATACCAAGAAGGAAGCAGCAGCATATAGAGAATGAAGGAGATGGATTACGAAATCAAAATGATACAAATTTGAACATGACTGGAATGCACAAACATTAAAACAAAATTAACAAAATATTAATATTAAAAACTTTTAACTTACAATTACAAGTAGCAACAACTGCAAGGATCTTAAATAGATTACAGCACAAGGGTGTTGGTTTTCACTCAGAGCTCTTAGAATTTTCAGAATTTTCTAAGTCTGCCGAATGAGATCAACTTCATTACATTATATACAAAATAAAAGAAAGAACATAATAATTTGACTGATGAAAGCAGCTGGCAGCGCATGGGGTAAAAGTAGATGCTGTCGGTTGCTTTCGGTTGATTGATTGAACAGTTGAGCAGCTTTAAACAAAAGTTGACTGGGTGAATAGTGATGGTGAACAGTAAAAGTGAACAGTAACTTTTACTATTCATCACTTTTGGTGAAACATGTGAATAAAGGAATCAATATAAATACAAATTGGCAGCTTTTCTCAAAAGAGTATTGATTGAAGCTAATTTGTATCTATATGGAATCCAATGTTGATTATACAAATGGATTTCAATTTATATTCACAACATTGTTTCCATGGCTGAATGGGGCAACCCTAACCAGCTTCGTGATTTACCTGGCTATTCTATTCAATATAATTACCATGACTACGTTGATGCTTGGTTCAAGATTTTCTTGTACCAAAATGAAACTTTCAGTCATTCTTGGTTCATCTCATTTGATCAAAAATTCAAATCTGAAATCCCTACTTGGTTTCTGAGATGGTGGACTCACTATGGCGCCATTTCAGATAACCTCCCCAGTGATCTCAGTAACATAATTCATTATTTTGCCTCTGTTTACCCATTCACTGCTCACCAACAACAATTTCCATTATTGCTCATTTTTATATCCAAATACAAAATTCCATGGATATTCAAATGGCACTATGAGATTGATGATAACATCATCATTCGCCAACACACAGTTAAATGGTAGGTTAAGTTCAATGTGCCCAGGATTCTTGAAATTGTTCAAGAAGAATTCCCACCTGATCAATATGCTCCAACTCCTGCTCTTGCTAAAGCCCAGCAGAACCCAACTGCTGCAATTACTCAAGGAAGCCAGCCCAGTCTTCCTCCAGTCAACCTTGGAAGCCCCTCATCCAGTGGTTCCAAGCCCAAATCATCCAAACCAAAGTCCAAAGCTGTTGCTGCCCAGCCAGCCCAATCAAAGCCCAAATCAAAGTCCAAAGCAAAGGCAAAGCCCATTGCACCTCCTGCTCAACCCACAGACAAGTCCAGGAGTAAATCCAAGTCATCTAAAGAAGACATGATCCAGTTAGCCCATCGACTTTTGGATCAAGCTAAAACCCAATCCACCGATTCAGACAGTTCAGACGAAGGTTCAACACGAGCTCACTCCTCTAAAGAATCAACTAATCAATATTCAGGACCCGAATTTCAAGATGCTCAAGATCCATTTGTATAATCAACATTGGATTCCATATAGATACAAATTAGCTTCGATCAATACTCTTTTGAGAAAAGCTGCCAATTTGTATTTATATTGATTCCTTTATTCACATGTTTCACCGAAAGTGATGAATAGTAAAAGCTACTGTTCACTTTTACTGTTCACCATCACTATTCACCCAGTCAACTTTTGTTTAAAGCTGCTCAACTGTTCAATCAATCAACCGAAAGCAACCGATAGCATCTACTTTTACCCCATGCACTGCTACCAGCTGCTTTCATCAGTCAAATTATTATGTTCTTTCTTTTATTTTGTATATAATGTAATGAAGTTGATCTCATTCGGCAAACTTAAAAAATTCTGAAAATTCTAAGAGCTCTGAGTGAAAACCAACACCCTTGTGCTGTAATCTATTTAAGATCCTTGCAGTTGCTGCTACTTGTAATTGTAAGTTAAAAGTTTTTAATATTAATATTTTGTTAATTTTGTTTTAATGTTTGTGCATTCCAGTCATGTTCAAATTTGTATCATTTTGATTTCGTAATCCATCTCCTTCAGTTTGAATGAAGGAGATGAATTATATTTTGCTGTAAACCAGCAAAATACTTATATATTATATATAAGTATATTATATATTATGTAATAGGTATCACTTTTTGCTCTCTTTTGACCACATTTGGTCATTTTATATTGAAAAGTTTTGAATCCCTATAGGCATGCCCACAAAAAAAGCACTTTTTTATTTTTTTTTCCAAAAAAAAAAAAAAAAAGTAAAGCCCATGAAGCCCGCGCCTCGCACCTCGAAAAAAAGCCCTCGCCTCAGCGCCTAAGCTGCGCCTCGCCTCGACCTGTTCGAGGAGCAAGGCTGCGCCTCATTGCGCCTCGAGCTTAGGCGCGCGCCTAAGCGCGCTTTTTAAAACACTGGATGAGAAGAAGAAGAAGAAGAAGAAGAAACAGAAAGAGAGAAGCTGTTGTATTGTTTATTTTATTCAAAAGAATAGGGTTTCCCCTTACACCTATTTATAACACCTAACACTCCCCCTCAAGTTGGTGCAAAGATATCTCTCATACCCAACTTGCAACAAATGAGGTGAAAGACCTTACTACTCAGACCCTTCGTAAAAACATCTGCCAATTGATCTTCAAACTTAACAAAAGGCATACATATTACACCCTTATTCAACTTTTCCTTAATGAAATGTCTATCAATCTCAATATGCTTAGTCTGGTCGTGTTGAACAGGATTGTGCGCAATACTAATGGCAGCCTTTTTGTCGCAATACAAAGTCATGGGATCTCGGTAATCAAACCCTATATCACTCAACAAAGAGTGAAGCCACAGCAGTTCACATGTTCCATGTGTCATAGCTCTGTATTTAGCTTCAGCACTAGATCTGGATACTACCGCCTACTTCTTACTCTGCCATGTGACTAGATTTCCCCCTACAAAAGCACAATAACCGAAGGTAGAGCGTCTATCATCTATAGAGCCTATCCAATCTGCATCTGTGAATGCTTCCAACCTCAAGTGACCATGATTGGAGAACAAAATTCCTTTTCCAGGGACAGCCTCTAAAATTATGCTACATCACTAGTTGGTACACTAGTGTGTACACTAATTAGTGCATAAAGCATTATTACACGAGGATCATGCATAAACTGACTCACTATCCCAATTGCATAGGCAATATCTGGCCGAGTATGAGATAGATATATCAGTCTTCCCACAAGTCTTTGGTATCTTTCCTTCTCCACAAGCTCACCAACCCCACTACAAAGATGATGATTAATCTCAATTGGAGAATCAGCTAGTCTGCAACCCAACATGCCCGTTGCCTCAAGAAGATCTAGAATGTACTTACTCTAAGAAATAAAGATGCCTTTATCTGATCTGGGAACTTTAATCCTAAGAAAGTACCTCAATGGACCAAGGTCTTTAATCTCAAACTCCTTAGCTAACCGCATCTTGAGATGAGTCACCTCCTCCTCATCATTACCTGTCACAACTATGTCATCCACATATACAATAAGCACTGTTACCTTATGTACATTGCGTTTGACAAACAATGTGTGATCTGCATTGTTTTGCTTATACCCAAATCCCAGCATTGCCTTTAGGAATCAACCAAACCAGGCTTGAGGAAATTGTTTCAAACCATACAAAGCCTTCTCCAATCTACAAACCTTTCCAACTATAGTTTAAGATGAGAATCCTGGAGGTACATCCATATATACCTCATCCTCCAAATCTCCATGAAAAAAGGCATTCTTCACATCTAGTTGCTGTAAAGGCCATCCCAAATTAGCATCACACGAAAGAATAGTTCGAATGGAATTCATCTTCGCTACAGAAGCAAAAGTTTCTTGATAGTTTATCCCATATGTCTGAGTAAATCCTTTACTAATCTTGTTTTGTACCGTTCAATCGTCTCATTTGCATTGTGCTTAATGGTGAACACCCACTTACATCCAACTGGTTTTTTTTCCATTAGGAAGAGACACCAATTCCCAAGTGTTGTTCTTACTCAAAGCTTGCATCTCTTTTACCATAACTACCTTCCACTTGGGATCATTATAGCTTCTTTCCAACCCTATAGAATACATACAAAAGAAAGAGACGAAACAAAGGCACAATATCTAGAAGACAGCGAACCATATGACACAAATTTAGAAATGGGGTGTTGAGTACAGGCTCTAACCCCTTTTCTAAGAGCAACAAGAAGACTCAAATCATCAACAACAGGGCTATCAACATCTGGTGAAGAAATAGGCTGAGCATTATTACCTGTAGAGTTAGTGGAAACTAGGCATGGAACTGGCATGAGAGATGATGATTGACCGGGTGCCACAAGAGAAGTCTGCTCTTTCTGACACTGTGAATAAGTCTTAAGATCAGGTCTATCTAAACAACCACCGATATTAATCTCCTTCTCAACAGAACTCTTAGGCTCCCCCTCACCACAAATAACAGCCTGCTAATTAGGAAGGAAAAAAGACAACTCATGTTGATATGATTCATCCGCAATCTCATCCGTAACACTCTCCCTGGGGAGATAGCGGAGGACACAAGAAAAAGGACTCAGATTCACGGAAGGTAACATCCATACTAACATATAGCTTACAAGTGTGAGGGTTATAGCATTTTTAGCCCTTCTGAGTAGCAGAATAACCAAGAAAGACACACCAGACAGCCTTGGGATCAAGCTTTCCACGAGTACGAGGTAGGAGATGAACAAAACAGACACTGCCAAAAACTCGAGGGGGAAGGGAAGAAGTGAGATAAGGCACAGGAAGAAGCTCAAGAGGAATTTGGAAGTGGAGGTCACTAGAGGGCATACGGTTAATAAGGTAAGCCGCGGTAAGAACAGCATCCCCCAAAAAGGCTTAGGAACGTTCATAGTAAACAAGAAAGAACGAGCAACCTCATAGAGGTGGTCATTCTTGCATTCAGCAACTCCATTCCATTCAGGAGTGTCAACACAACTAGCCTGACAAAGAATGCCATGCTCCTCGAGGTATGGCCTGAAAGCCCCATCAACATATTCAGTCCCATTATCACTCCTAAGAATTTTGATATTAGCATTGAAGAGATTGGATACCATTTTATGAAAACTTTGGAAGCATAAGAAAACCTCATTTTTAGTACGAAGTAAATAAATCCAAGTCACACGGGAATAATAATCAATAAATGTGACAAACCACCTATAACCAGAGGTAGACACTACAGGGAAAGGACCCCACACATCAGTATGAATAAGCATAAAAGGAAAAGTACTTCTTTTATTAATGGAAGGATAACAAGTACGTATATGCTTAGAAAGCTCACAAACATCACAAACAAAGTTATTCCTAGGACAATCTCAAACTAAGGAAGGAATTTTTTTTTCTAAAATACTAAAAGAAGGATAGCCCAAACAACGATGCCACTGATGAAGCAGACGTAGAGAGGAGCCGGAAGTGGATTAAAGAGCCTAAAAGGACAAAGTTGATGGAGAAGGAACGGCATCCAAAAAGTACAAACCACCTGGTGCTCTACCACTGCCAATCATTGTCCCCGTAGCCAATTCCTGAAAGACACAATGAGTCGGAAAAAAGGTTACAGAGTAGTTGAGAGCAATGGTAATGCTACTAACAGAAAGTAAGTTAGTGAAAAAATTAGGAACATAAAGAACAAATGAAAGAGAAAGCAAAAAGGTGCAATGAACTGAACCCTTGCCGGAGATAGAGGATAAAGTGCCATTAGCCACTCTAACCTTATCTCGCCCAGAACTAAGAGAATAAGAACGCAAAAAACTAGAAGTAACCGTCATGTGATCTGTAGCACTGGAATCAATGATCCAAAGAGACGACGAAGAGGTATTAAGTGCACTAGCAACAATACCTGTGTGAGCAAAGTTGGAAAAGGTAGAAAAGGAAGGAGCTAAGGTAGATGAAGAATCATGGCGAGCCATCAAGCGTCTGAGAGTGTGAAGCTCATCCTGGAAAAGAGAAGCAGTGTCACCCAAGGCACTAGCAGTAGTCTCCGATACATGTGCTTGGGGACGAACACCACGACCACGACCACGGCCTCAAGTAGGCCGACCATGTAACTTCCAACAGTGCTCTTTATCATATCTATCTTTCCCACAATAATCACACTTCAACCAATCCCAATCAACCAAGGGACCCGTAGTAGCACGTGACTTTGGGGCTGCAACCATTGCTGACTGATCCTGAGTAGAGACATGTACCATAGCATTACAACGACTCTCCTCCTACAGAACCAATGCATAAGCCTCATGTAGTGCGGGAAACGGAGAGCGACCCAACACCTGAACCCATATCTAATCATACTCCAAAGTCAGGCCAGCAAGAAAGTCATACACCCGCTCCATTTCCACAGCCTGCTGAAACATAGCGGCATCTGTGGAGCAAACTGGCTGGAAACTCTGGTAGTAATCTAGCTCTTGCCATAAACCACTCAACTCCGCATAGTAGATTGCAAGAGAACGATCCTTCTGATCCAAGCCCCTAATCTTCTTTCTCAATTCATAGGCCTATACATCATTACCCTATTGAGAATACATTTGAGAGGCACCTATCTAGATTTTGTGAGTAGTATCCATCAAGAGAAAAGTCCAACTAATAGGAGGCTCCATAGAATTGATTAGCCAGGTCATAACTAAAGCATTCTCAGAAATCCATTGCGCAGATAAAGCATTATCCGCAGTAGGTTGCTAGGTACTACCAGTAATATAGCTAGTCGAACGCCAGGCAGCAATAGCAAGACTACAGGAGTGGGACTAAATCAAGTAATTAAGACCATCAAGCTTGACCGGACTAATCTGGAGAGAAGGACTATCACCAAGAGTCAAACCACGACTCAGTCCACTCTCCTCCTTCCCCTTAAAGTCCTGAACCAAGCTGTCAACCATGAGATGAGAAAAAGAGGGTGCAGAAACATAAGCCAGATATCAAACAAGTCCAGACACCACCCAACCAGCACAGCAAATCATCTTCTAAAGCTAAAACAGTCCAAGATAAGCCCAAAACAGAGCAACCAGATCAACTACAAGCCAGAAAACTGAAACAGAGCATCTGAACAGCAATAAAAAGCCAAGGTAGGGCCAAATTACGTTAAACCAGGGATAACAAACCCCTCTAGGGCTCCAGTCGGCTCCCCAGGATAGGAAGAGGAGGGACAAAACCAGCAAACAAAGGTTCAAACAGTGACTTTCAAAAAATCACCAAGTTTTGACGAAAAATCAAAAAATTGAAAAACTCAATCAATAATGACCAAACAATCAAAAGGAGGTTATAGGGTGATTACCCATTAAATTTCGAGCAAACTATGATTTTTTTTTTTTTTTTTTTTTTTGTGTGTGTGTGTGTGTGTGTAAAACAGACGTACCAGGATACAAGAACAAGAAAGAGACTAAGAGGAACAATCTTCAAGGAGGAAGATATTGCTTTGATACCATGTTGAATGTATAGATGAGAAGAAGAAAAAGAAGAAGAAGAAGAAGGAAAAGAAACAGAAAGAGAGAGAGAGAAGTTGCTATATTGTTTATTTTATTCAAAAGAATAGGATTTCCCCCTTACACCTATTTATAATAATAAGCATAAGACATAAAGACCAAACTACCCTAACACTTAACAAGTTTCTAGGATGAAATAGGAGTTGCTAGGGTAGGACATGAATGCAAGAGCATTAGAACTATGACAATGAAAAATCTTTAAAATTTTCATAACAACAAAAAGGAAGAGCAGGAACAAGAACACACACTTTTGTGAAGGGAAGAAAGTGGGGCAAAATTTTGACATAAAATATGATATTTATTGGATCAAATTTTTAACATGACAAGTTAAAAAGTACTGGACAATTACACCACCACTACAATCATATAAACTAAATAGATTTGCCTTATGAAAAGGCATAAATCAAAATCGGCATAGCCCTTAGATGTCATCAAATCTTCCAATACCTAGTTTAAACCGGGAACATAACAATTCAATAACTCCAATTTCAACAACAGAATTCCCACCATATGCTCTATACAGGACCATATTTTTGGTTAAACCAATAAACCATAAAATAGCATGCCTACCATCATTGTACGAAATTATGGATGAACTATTTAAGTGAGGAATGCTCACCCCCAGATCTTAATGTAAGTTTTCAGTAACTAAAACTACATGCCTCTCTCCTCGAACTATTCTTATGCCACTTGATCACACATCCTTGACCAACTATCAATGTGTCCTTTTCCTTTTCTTTTCTTTTTTCCCAAATTTAAATGAGTAGAAAATCTTTCCTCTATCAAATAAACTATCATATAATTTACTTAACCAAAGAAGATAAGTAGGTTCTTCCACTTCTTGTACAACTTATTCAACAATCCCATTACAAAGTAACTTCCATGAGAAACATCTAGAGCGAAGCTAAAATTATTTTGGGATACTCTTTTTCAATGCTAATTGTTTAAGCTAAAATAGTGCTGCTAATAAGATTTATCTGTTCCTTCGTTGAATGGCTAGTCTTTGTTAACAGATCTATTTGCTCAAGTTAGCTCTACTGAGCCACAAACATCTAAACAAATAATGCCACTGTTTGGGAAGTGGGTTTGGGTGGGTTTGGGGCTAAAATAGCCAAAAATAAAATAAAATAGGCTTTTTATCCCCAATAAGACAAAACATCACATCCAACCCATAACCATTCAGTGTTTTTTAAGGCGAAAAGCAAACCGAGGCGACAAGGTCTCCTAATGCCTAAGCGCGAGGCGATGAGGCGAGGCGAGGGCTTCATCGAATCGAGGCGACCAGAAAAGATATTTTTTTTAAATAAATGGTATAGATAAAAATTAATTCTATCCAACAAGCAATTCAATGTTTCAGCATAAAGAAATTAAAGAACATATTTTAACAACATTAAAGAACATAAAGAAATTAAAATAGTTGAAATTAATTGAATTAAAACAATTAATTGAATAACCAGGAAATTAATTGAATTAAATTAATTGAATTAAAATAAACAAATTAATTGAATTAATTGAATAAACAAATTAATTGAATTAAAATAATTAATTGAATAACCAGAAAATTAAAATAACCAGAAAATTAATTTTATTGAATTAAATTAATTGAATTAAAATAAACAAATTAATTGAATTAATTGAATTAAACAAATTAATTGAATTAAAATAATTAATTGAATAACCAGGAAATTAATTGAATTAATTGAAATTTTAACACATAAGAAAAAAAATAATTGAATTAATTGAAAAAAATTTAATTTTAAAATAATTGAATTAATTTTAAAAATTAATTTTTACGAATTAATTTTTGCGAATTAAAAATTAATTTTAAAAATTAATTGAATTAATTTTAACAGGTTTGACAGTGTTCAAAGAAGAACACTGAAGTCGAAGGGAAGCAGGTGAAGTCGAAGGGAAGTCGAAGGAAAGAACAGGTGAAGTCGACAGTGAACAAAGGAGAAAGGAAGAAGAAGAAGAAACGAAGAAGTAGGAACTCACCTCGGAACGACGTCCGAAGAAGGAACGAAGTCGACAAACGAAGACCCAGATGCTTCGACTTCGGAAAAAGAAGACCCAGACGTCGACGAACGAAGTCGATCTAGGGTTTGGACTTCTTATTTAATAACTAACTTTGTCGATGAAGGGCCCAGATGATTCAAACGAAGTCGATGAAGGGCCCAGATGATTCGAACTTAAATCAGGCCAAAATCTGATGAAGCGTCGCTTCTCTTCGCCTCGCGCTTCATCGCCGAAGCCTCGCTTCAGGCGCTTCTCCATCACCTCACCATTTCACCTCGCCTCAGGGTGTGTGAAGCGCTGAAGCCTCGCCTCGCCTCGCTTAGCGCTTGGGCGAGCGCTTAGGCTCGCCTCTGATAACACTGTAACCATTACCTTCTTTCTTTCACAAAAAAGCCAAAAAACTCTTCCCAAACCAAGATTTTTAGTCCCAAGCTAAAATAGTCAAAAAAACCAAAAAGTCAACCCACTTCCCAAACCAAACCAATGTATTTTGTTTCAAACTCCCAAAAAAATTACATCACTGTTGTGTTTGCCAAATACTACCATCTCTGGCCAATTAAAACTCAACTCCATGTAAACTAGCAAAAATCTACATTTCGGACACTCAATTGAAAATTGCCAAGTATCTTAAAAATCTTCTACAAATTTGTACATAAAACCTTGTTCCACAACACCAGCAAGTTCCAAGTCATCTATTCTTCAAGATAAGAATTCAAATATATTTCCACACTTCTCTTCATGTTCAAAGTACACCATCCTCCGCCAATTCAATGTCCCTTTCCATTAGTACACATAAACATTAATCCTCTAGTAGGAGCCATCATTGATCTTTTAGCATGCCTCCAGATTACATAGGTAAACCATTCTATCAAAAACTATTACTCAGTAAACCATTCTATCAAAAACTCAATGCAATGATAAATAACATGCAACAATGCAAATTTTATATTGAAATTTGTGCCGCGACAATGAGACTAAAGATTTGAGGGAATCAGCTATAACATTTTCACAAAAAGGATGAACCATCAATTGAGTATCATAGACATCAACTTCACAGAAGAAGAGTCTTCATTTTCCTCTAAATGAATCTACTTTATCCGTAGTTTCAAGTTATGCAAACACTTTGAAACACTTTGAAAGGCTCAACCAATTTACTACAAGCAACTCAGAGTAGACAAATATTGTGTTACGACAATACAAATCAGGACAGACCCATATTATGTTGGGCATCAGAATGCAAAACAATGTACAATACTAGAAGGTACTAGTCAACTTAAAGTCTAGAACTAAATACAAAGGGGAAAAAATTGAGTGTTCTGTTGTGACGTCTTACCACCACGTAGACCACCATAGACAAATATCAGGTCACCAATAGCAGCGGCAGCATGCCTACAACGTCTCGTCAGTTCAACTGCAGCATCTCCACCAGCAGCATCAGCACTGTATCTGCCTGTCCTGGGAGTGGTAACAACAGACTTTGTATCACACCAGACTCCTGCCGCAGTATCCAGAACTACACACACAAACATGACAAATCTGAGAAAAAGACTTAAGTGTAGATTTCGTACACCAACAATTTCAACACATTTGCTGGATTACAGGGAAAAAGAAAATAAAGGAAATACCCGCAACACTTGATGAGTCCTCCACCATGCGTCCACCACCAAGTGCACCACCAGACACATGGAGCCTTGCATTTACAAAAACCTACAGGAGCATAGCACATCTCAATGACTGGTTTCTAGATACCAAACAGGAGGGGGGGGGGGGGGGGGGGGGGGGGGGAATGTCAACTAACAGTGGGGTCTTTTTCTTTTCTTTTTCTTTTTCTTTTTTTTTTTTTTGTTGGGAGTTTAAAAGAAAAACTCACCGCTGCATGTTGATATCTAGGAGATGGTGAGACACCAGGAGCAATTGCCCATTCCCACCGACCATCTCTATGTTTTGCAAGTCCATATGCACTGGCCAGTGGCTGAAAAAATCATTAAGAGAGGATGTAACAAGTCAAACATGTATGACAATGGAAGAGGTGTATCTTGACCTTGATAGGGAGAAGGAATCATATAGACAAAATTGTACAATAATATTCACAGCAAATACAGCAGTATTCAAGACAAACATGCTAGCATGAACCTCTACACACACACACACAACTAACTATATATGCATGGATTAGACATCATCCTAATAAAAATTTAAGTAATCTTATAAGAAAGAGAACAAAACTTAATGCCCAAAAAAAAAAAGAAGAGATTCTTCTTTTTGATGTTTAAACCATGTATTAGACTAAATTTAACAACAACCAAACCAAGCTCTCCATTTGCATACTCCTCATATGCTTATACACAACAAGTGTAAAAAAAAGCACTCGAGGCATGTCTTAGACTCTGATACGCAAGTCTTTGGGGAGTGTTACCCAAAAATCAAAACTTTTATGCGTTTTTCCTAAGCCTTGCTTGAGGCAACCTCAATAACACCTTTTAAACTTTTGATGAAATTCATGAAAGTAAAGAGTGCCACCCATAATGGAAGCTCTTAAACGTTCAATGACTAGACACCATCAAAGTAGATATGGAACACTGCCAAATTAACCACTTGTAGACAAACTAAAATGAAAAATAGTAAACCGTCCCAAGTTCTGCTCCTTAAAAACAAACCAGAAGACAGGAAAAGGCAGATTGTTCAACAAGTACAACTCCTGGCTCCCCAAGGAAGGAAACCAACAACCAACTTTAGGGGAGAAAACATATAAAACACAAAGAAAATCATCAATTGTCCTGAGAAAAGTAGACTACTTACAGATAAGCTAGCTCAAGTACATGGCTTATAATATATCAACCAATTGAAACTATTGTTCATGCAAAAAAATATATCTTACCACACTGTTAGCATCCCTCCCTCCACAAAGCAGAAGAAGGCCATCAGAACGTGCACTTGCTGTTGCATACCTACTCAAAGCAAGAGGAACAAATGATTGATCAACTAAAATTTTTTTAAATATATGGCTACTGGTCTGGGCAAGAGAAATTTACATGCACGGAGGTGGACCTTCTCCTTCTGGTTCCAATTTCCGCCATTCATATGGCTTGGCAGCTGTGTCCAGGGCCCATACATCAGCCAAAGGACGCTTTCCTAGAATCATACATCAAATTATTGCTTAACACCAGAAAATGGAAAACATACTCGAGCACACTAAATAAAGCAGATATCAAGTGACTCACCATCATTCCCACCAATTGCCATCAGATATCTTTGCCCCACCAAAGCCATAACATGCCCATAACGTGGCCCTGGTCCAGGACCTTGGACCACAACCCTAAAGGGATATTGATGTTGCTTTAATAGATGTATGACAAAAATACATAATTGTACATCCTTACATTTATGTGAAAGTGCTTCTATAAATAAATGGGCAAGGACAATTTTGCGGAATCTAACCTATGCCATCGTGGTCGTTGTTGTGTGAGATCAAGAACATGGAGGTCCTCAGCAGACAAACCAGCTGGACCAATTCCACCCTGTGTTGGATTGAAAGATAACAGGGCGCAGTTACTATTTACTAACTAAATGAAAGAAGAAAAAGTAGCCAAAGCACTAAAAAGGATAAACTGTTGAATTATTGATATGTCCTCCAACCTGAATAACTACCATAGTACCCACAGCAGTTGCCACATGTGCTGCCCTTGGAGTGGGAGGTTCTCCAAAGGGTGTAATCCTGCAAAAGAAAGCTCATTAAAGCATAATAGAACTACATAACAAGCACACAAAAAAAACGCATAACCTCAAAAGTATTGCTGCTAGCTGATAAGTGGTTACGGGTCTGGGCTTACCTAGACCATTTATTTGTCAACACATCATAGCAGTGCACATCAGCAGTGGCCCCCGCTAACCCTACAATCCAACACAACCTTGAGGATCACAAAGGTTTAAAGTGTAAAACATTTCCATTCTAAAAATGACATAAAATTAACAGTATCATTCTTCATTTTACAAAGATTCATCCATGTTGGGTAGCAAATATCAGATATAACCCCCTCCCCCCCCCTCCCCAAAAAAAAAAAAAAAAAAAAACACAAAACACAAAACAAAAACACACACACACACATCTATGTGTGCATCTCTTATTCGGTGGGCATACCTGTGCTGCATTCATACCAAATCAATTACATATCTAAGGTTGAGAATTGTATAGTTGAGCTTTTCAACAAAGTTAGGGTTGTTTACATCACAAACGAAGCATAAAAAAAAAAAATAAAAAAAAAAACACACACACACACACATCTATGTGTGCATCTCTTATTCGGTGGGCATACCTGTGCTGCATTCATACCAAATCAATTACATATCTAAGGTTGAGAATTGGATAGTTGAGCTTTTCAACAAAGTTGGGGTTGTTTACATCACAAACGAAGCATAAAGAACAATGACATAAAATACTTGAACAAAGCAAAAACCAAAGTAACTTCACTTACTAGGGTTCAACTGAACCCACATTTAAATGCCATTTGAATCAGATGGACTTCAAAATACATAAAAGGGAAAAAACAAAACCAACACATGCAACAAGAATTCAGCATTATTACGGTTACTATGGCATTGGCACCTCAACATCAAGATTTACAAAGATTCCAGTTACATTCATTAAGAGCATACCCATGTTATAAAAATATAAAATTGCACTCAAATAACTTGAACCGAAACATATCTATCTAGGGTTTCTACAGAGGCAAGAATGAACACCCAAAAAACCAGAAACACAAGACATCAACTTAAACTGAAACGTATCTACGGTTCTTCTACATAGGCAAAAATGAAAACCCAAAAATCATAAAATACAATAAATTGGAAAATTGGCAAAAAAAGGGTTAAACCAATAACCAAACACATACTTATTCCAGCACTTCCAGCCGAAGATGGAGTCCCTGGAGCTGCAGAATTGCCCTCAAGAGCAGTGGCTCCTCCAAAAAGAATCAGCCTCGGTCCAATGTAACCCGTCGTCCCTTCCTCCCCAACTGCAGCCACAGCCGTTAAGGTGTGCCCGCACCTCGGCCCCGGCCCATCTTCCTTCTTCTCTAAGATTGCGTTCACCACAGAGTACGTCGGAGCAGTCCTCGGCCCGGCCACGGGGCTCTGCTGCCCCTGAGCCAGCGGCGGAGGTGGCTGAGGCGGCGGTGGCTCCGCCGGAGATCCAGAAGTCACGGCCGCCGGAGCCTGCTCGACCTGTTCAGACGTCGGGCCGTTGTTGTTGGGGCCTGTTGAATCGTGATCGGTCTCTGACGCCATTGACGAATCAACATCCATATCTCGAACCCTTGGTTTTTTACCTTAGTGTCTAGATCGGAGCTCCAATTCTCACCGATTCGCATTTATGATCAACATATTGAAATCCAATTATTGCCGGGAAGGCAATACCTAGAATTGGAAACCCTAGCTTGGATCGTTCGATTCAATTCAAATTTTGAAAAAATACGGGAAAAATTTTATACGAGTGAGAGAAAGTTTAGGTTTTGAATTTGCTTTTTTTCTCTTTTTTCCTTTCTCTGAACCCTCGAGGCGGTCGAGAAAGAGAAACGGGACGGAGGAGAAAATCTAAAAAGCCAGGAGAGAGAGACCACCCAAACCAAAGTGTACCCAATCCCTTGCTTTCTCTCTCTAAACTGATTTTCTGTTTTTCTCTCTAAATATTTTTTAATTATTTTACTACATTTTATTTATATAAAATTAAATAAATAAAATATAATTAGCAATCATTTTTTTTAAATGTTTACGTTATTGTTAAAATATTAATATTGGACAAAAATATAATGTTAAAACATATAAAGAATTATTAAGTTCTTATAAGTATTAATTTAACTTACTAGTTTGCTAATATTCTATCTGTAAACAAAAATTAGAGTAAAAAATCTTATTAATCACATTTTATTATTATTTAAAACAAAAAAAAAATGTTCATAGATTATTTTTGTTATTTAAAAAAAATTAATGTGTTAAAGGGCCTTAATCAAACCTAGATTAGATTTGGTATATATCTGATCTTTGTCACGTACCTAAAACAAAAAGATCCTTGTCTGACTGAAAAAAGCTTCACTAATTCTCAATTTTTTTCTTTCTTGGCTTCATCTCAATTAAAAAGATTGGTGGAGTGAAGACACGTATTAAAAAAAATCGGTGAAATTGATAAAGTAAATGTAATTAATTACTACTCGATTCTCAAACCAAGTTTTGAAATAATTGGCTAAATTACAGATTTGATAAAAACAAAATTCAATCCCTCCTAATCTTGAATCAATCTAAATATATACACAATTTGAACAGATTAATAATATCCGGATTATAATTTTTAAAATACCAATCCAATCAATCCATTCTATTCTATTCAAACAAGCATAACCTAACTCTCAACCATATCTGAAAAACACTGGGATTATCCTGCAAAAAACAACTTCAAAAAAGAGCCCTATTAAACTTCCCCTTGATTTTTAACTTTCTCTATTTGTAATACAAATATAAACAAAACTAAAACTTTTCTTTCACACTCATCTCATAAGAAAGCTACAAATGAATGCTAGTTCAACATAGTTCCATCAAATAAAACAATCCCTATTTACAACAATTTTTTTCTGTTTCAGGCACACTGTATTCTCCAATAATCCCTTTCTGAGGTTGGACAGCGAGCATTCTTCACAACTTTCAAGACACCAACAAACACATGCCATGACAGAAAGGCACAGCAGCTCAGAAACCGAAATTAAAAGTAAATATACCACCAATTAAATAAATGATGACAATAATAACAGATTACAACAGCGCTAATCAAATCCTGTGTTTTTTCTTATTTCCCCGACAAACCTATCTCCTCAACTCTACACCATGAGGACACCACCAGAAAAGACAGAAACCAAAGCAACGAAATGCATCTCAATTGCAAGAAGGGTCCGGAATGTACAAGGTGAAAAGGCAGCACTTTCGTGGAGAAAGATCATCCGTGAGAGTCTTGAAGCTACAGATTGACAGTCTGTGAAACAGTTTTTGTCAGATTTACGTCATTTCCATTGTACTTGGATTTATCTCTCAAAGGCTTCTGTGCAGTAGGTGTTCTTTTTAGAGCAGTTCTACCAGGTGGCTTTGTAGTTTGAGCCCCAAGCCCTTGCCCTGGTCAAATAACCAAGAAATAATCAAAAGGGGGTAGAAAAAATCCTATATAGATAAGAAACGAAGAGAAATTCACAAATAGGAAAGGCTTTAAACTCGAGCTTTTACCAACCCCTAGTCATTTTTTTAAGAATAATATTATATGTACCAACTAATGTACTAACTAATATACTAACAGATGATATGGTATAATTTAAGAAGTTTTAGGTATTTGTAATTTATATAATAGGTGAAATCAGTAATAATGGCATAACTAGTTGGTACACTAGTGTTTTTGACTTATTTCCCAAACCCAAGTTGTTTCTGAAATTGTGTTTTCGAAACACAACTTTAAATTGAAGTCGCGTTCGATACACAATTTAAAAAATAAAATAAAATTGAACAGAGTCTAAATGTTTCATACTTCCATAGTTGGCTTACAGACAATGGTGTAAGAGGTGAAACCTCTCAGAAACAAGGCACAGCTATTTGTTGGCTAATCTACTCAATGGATATGCATCAACATCTAGCATGCACAACTGAGGATCTACTGGGTGTACTAGGACTATGACAACCAGAAAATGATTCCTACGCTAAGCCAGCCAAAGAAGAGCACAACACAATAATCTCTAGCAATCCTTTTGAGTAAAGGACAGCTTCAGTGAGCATAACCATGCAAGAGGGAGAGAGAGAGAAATTCACCGCTATTAGGGAGAGAGAATCGCTTCTTTGCCTGCCTATCTGAAAGAGTAGATCTCTCTTTAGGATTGCTGTGGGATCTTGACGCAATACCAGGTCTTGAGCCAGCTTCTTCAACCAAATCTTCAAGAGGTGGCTTAGATTTTTGCTTCATAAACAGTGTAGTAGTTGCCTCTTGTGTACTTGTGAACTTGTTGGGTGACGAACTAAAGCCGTCCAAATGAGACAGACCCATTTTGCGATTTGACAGGTTTGGCTGAAGGTTTGAAGAAATGGGTTTCTTGCCAGCAGATTTTAACAGGGTTTTAGTTCCATTCTTTTCTTCAGCTGATTCATTCTCATGAATCATCACTCCATCTTTAATATTACTGTCAAGAAAGCGGTTTTCCCATGGACGAACAGCCATCCATCTCTCCAACCAGTTCCAGCCCCAGTAGTTTTTATCTGGTTCAAACCCAGAGGGAGCTGCCTGCTGCCTCGATCCCGCTTGCCACTACAGAATATATATAGAGAGATCCTATCTTTGAGCCAGCTGTAGATATAGTAAATAAAAAACCCTACAAAGCATGTCTAATCAGCACTACCCCACAAATTTAGTATCAATGCTAGAATTTTTATAGGCACAACATTCATTCTTCAAGATGTGAAGGTAGATAATAACACCGGAAACCATATCAGCCAGAACACCTCCCAAAAGTCTTCTTTTACCAAAACTTTTAATTGCTACAAAGACGGTCATAATTTTCCTAGGCATCATTTCAAAGTTTTGAATTATATATGGATGAATTGTTACACACTTCACATTTTTAACTGAAATTTTCCAAATTTCTCAATACCACCTTTTTTCAACCTATAGATACATAATGTAATCAAAAGAAATTTTAGGGCACAACATATCCAGCAATACTAAAACTTTAAAAATACACCCCAAAAAAACACACACACACACACAAAAAATAAATAAAAAATAATAATAATTAATATAACGTTCAATGTTGAAACACTAGCCATGGGGTCCCACAGTTTCTTCGTCAAGTCAAAAGGTTTAACAAGAAGAATACCCAAAGATCCCACAAGTCATGAATGAAAGCAAGTCACATAATAAATAAATGAACTCTAATGACTCATCATAACTTACAACTTGAGATCAATGGTAAGAATCAAATGCCAAAATGCACCCCTTTTAAAGGCCATGACAGCACTTAATCACTCAGCCACCAGGACTTCAGCCTGCACCCTTTTTAAATGACACGACAGCGCTTAATCACTCAGCTACCAGGACTTCAGCCTGACCACAATCTAATAAACTAAACTTGTCTACAACATTTTCTCAGGACATCCAAGAATCATTTCAGCACCAATCCAAAATCATTATCAAGAACATGAATCAATTATAAAGAAGGCCAGGACAAGAGATTTTCAAGAATGTTTTATGGTGTTGGGATAATTATGCAACATCAGACACATCATGGCAAATGTAGAGTTTAATATGAGTGAAAGTTTCAGAAACAGCATATACAAAATAATATGATATCTTAAAAACCTAGTAACATATTTCAGAGAAAAGTCAGACAAAAATTCAAGGCTGTTGAAAAGCAGATGAGCTAACATCTATATGTTTCCCTTTGTCCTAATCCTGATCTGGACCCCTCTTCACGATATAAATGTCCAAATCTTCTCTAGTTAGAATCATAATTTTCTACTTGATGTCCTTGGAAGAAGCTGTTGCATTCTTACCTGGTGAGCCAAAGCATACGCCATAGCCCTCTCACGCTTGGCTGCTGCTTCCTGCCTCTTTAACAACTTGGTTTGAATTTCTTCAACAGATCCTACACCATCACACCACCCTTCCTGCGCCAAAAACAGAAGCAACATGTAACACTCAACAAGTGGAAGAAGAAAGTGATACATTTACATATATATATATATATATATATTTGGCAACAAAGAAAATTTGTCATTTCAAGTACAGCACCGTTTCCACAAGTAAATTATTCATATTAAACACATTCCAAAGTTCCCTGCTGCAAATGGGATTTTTAAACAAGCACAGGTTCACAAAGGTGTCTTTAGACAATTTAAACGCATATATTTTCTGATCCTGACTCTTCTGTTTCAGCTACCTCCAGTTTATCCCTATTCCACACATCAATGACATCAGATTCCAAACATCAATGACATCAGACTCGGTTCATTGTACGTAAATTTTTAAAAATCACGGTATGAGCCTTATGCAACCACCAATTATTGTCATATTATTAAAAAGAGAAAAAAATATTTCATTGAGAGAAACCCGAGGATGCTTACCTCAATTTCTCGAACACGAGCCTCATGTTCAAGTTGTTGCTGAAGTTTTTGTTGGACTGTTTGACTTTCCAATGCCAAACGAACACGCCGAGCTCGAACACGAGCCTGAACCCTTACTAGAGCTTGCATACAACGAAGAGTTATTGCTGCTTGCTTCCTCACAGCGTGGCCCCTAACAAGGGCTTGAAGTCTTACCAAACCTTTCAAAGCTCGTAAGGCTCGCCTAGCCTGCCATTTATCACCAAAATATTTCAAGTGATCTCCAAATTATAAAAATGAAGTCCCAAGTAGGATTTTTAAAACATAAATGTTGTATATAGTTATAGTTATCGAGATGCATTACATGCAGAAACTCATTATATCGAACTTGCATTGTAGAGATAAAACATTTCAAGGAAAAATATAGATCACTCAAGTTTCAGTGCAAAATTGGCATTTAAGGATTGAGGAAGATTTGTGATTGCAGCCAATACGTACAGGGTTCAATGAGTCAAATATTCAAGTTACCTAGTAAAGATCCGACTTCATGGAGTTTTGAGCAGTCTCTTTAGGCTGAATCTCATGAGTAGTAGCGAAGGAACTCGTAGCAAATTTGTCAGGCTTAAAGAATTTTTGATCCTCAGATAAGTACTCTGAGTTTGTCCAATTTTCGTAAATGATTCAAGCATCTAAATATATTATGTAGTCTAAAGTTATTTTTTAGTCAAGGGCCCGAATATCAATCTATTGGAAGGCAATGCGTTTCCAACAACATTAGACAAACATGGTAAAATTTCATTAGCCTGTTGATGGATATCTCCAAATAAATTTCTTTCCTTGTTTGCTTCTCTTTTTCTCAAATTAATCTCTCCTTGGGTAGTCCATAAAACCAAAATGTCCCATTTGGTCAGCAAGACATCATTGGACAAAATATCCAAAGAAAACAATAAGCATGTGGAAACCATGAAGGTAAAGAGCTAAGCATCACATGCTTAAGCTAATAAATAGAAAATAATTCCTCCTTGAAAACAACTATTATACTCAACAAGAGAAAATAGAAAAAGGTATGGTTTAAAGAGATGTTGAGCTCTGGAACACCTTTCTTCTGAAAATGCCTGAAATTTAGTGTGTAATTGGGTGAGCTAAAAAACTGAAAGAAAAAAATTTAGTACCAAAAATCCTCGAAAAGCTGTTTGGATTCGGGTGGCAGCCCATTCTTCTCTCAAATTCTGTTGAATTTTAGCTGCATCCTCCACTTGAAGCGAGATAGAAGGGGACCCAGCAGCATCAGGCATTGAACGGATGTCTGCATCTACAAAGGGTGGAGCAGCATTGTGACTGAAATCGTCTTGAAGTATGTCGGCATCAATCTCGACTGAATGCTTTCTCCGGTGCCGGAACTTTCCAGTTCTCTGCAATGTCTAGAAAATATGAGTTTCCAACTGTTTCACATTTGACAATCTCTGGAACTAAATAGGCATTTTTAACAAGTTTTTTGTAGTCAAAATAGCTACCCACATTTTCATCCCTTTCTGAAGACTCTGACTTCTCTGATTTCTTAAAACCAACCAATGCTTTAATCCATTTTCCTGAGACACCCATGATGATGTCGCTTTAGCTCTAACAACTTTGGACCTATCACAAAAAAGTCTTCAAAAACTCAGTACATGACCTGTGCTTCCCATACATAACCCCACTTAGCAGCCAGAGAGAAAAACTTGCAAAGACAATCAGAGCAAGGACAAATAATTAAGCTTCATGATAGTTAGCACCCTAAGCTTCTTGTGAAACAAACTGATTAAAGCCTAGAGAAGAAGAAAGAAAAGAAAAACTGTAGTAGCATTTAACTTAGAAGAAGGATATGAAATCTGAGCTTGTAAGACATGGACACTTGGGGTGTTAGCCTGACTGGGGTATAAAACCAGCACGAATGATTCAAGCACAACTTCATAACAATGTTTAAGCCACAAAGACCATTTATTATGAGCAGTTTAGAACTGGCCACATATCTTCCCATGAATGGCTAGTTTTTACACAAAAATCAAAATAAATAGATGATCCTGGACATGCTGGGTAGAAGTCTCCCTAAGTATCAAAACCCCCCTTGTTCTTTGCCCTCTCCTACCCCCCTCAACTAATTAATTACAGAAGAAATACAAAGGGAAGGGTTCCTTGATCAGGCTTGATTATTCCTCTCCCTTTTCACCTTTGAAAACCATTTTTCACCAATTTAATAGAGATGTTTGATGAATTGGCACTGTTGCACTTAGATGGGATTTCTCTTGGTGTTTAAGGGCTGATTCGAATATCATTTGCTTTCCTTCAGGGAGGTTGTTTGGTGTGCATATCTCTAGATCTATGCGAATTTTTTCCATCTTGATTGATGACTTGGGTTCGATAGATCTTCCTACCTTTTATTACCTACTCTAACAATCAAGAGGCTCCCTCCATGTCTAGCATAAACAATTTCTTGGTGTCTTCAGAGTGGGAAAAGTATTTATGCTTAAGTGATTCAATGCGTTTTACCTAGGCCAATGTTGGACCACTTCCTCATAATACCATGGTTCCCATCAACCGCGTAATCGTCCTCATCTTGAAATGTTAGATCGTGGGGGTATCAAGTGAAGGAGATCTCTCAAATTCAAAAACATGTGGCTTCAAGTTGAAGTGTTCGTGAGAAGGTAGGCGGATGGTGGAAAGGTTATGAGATGGAGGGCAAGCTAAAATTGATGCTTTTGAAGCAAGGCATGAAGAGGTGGAATAAAGGAGGGTTTAGAAATTTGGAAGTGTAGATGGCGCAGGTGTTGGAAGAGCTTCGAGATTTGGATTAGCTAGAAGGAAGGAGGGTGTCAGAGGTCGAGTAGCATCAATAGGACAATAAGGAGTTTCTAAAGATTGCAAAGTTGGAGACTAGAACACCCGCTTCTTTCACAAGATAGCAAATGCTCATAGACAATGCATCTTTATTGAGAATATACGAATTGGAGACAGGCTTTTGTCGTTAGAGGATGATATTTCGAATGGTATAGTCAGCTTCTATTAGGAGTTGTATTCTAAGTTGAGGAGATGGTGGCCTAGACCTGACAAAATGGTTTTCAGTCAATTATCTTTCAAGGAGGGTAGTTAACTAGAACGCTTTCTCTCAAAGGAAGAGGTTCTTGCAGCCTTGAAACCCTTAATGGCGAATAAGGCACCAAGCCAATGTGGGAAACAATAGTATCCTTCTTGAAAATGGTGATAAAATTCTTGAAGCCAAGTTGTATAATTGACAAAAGACAACAAATATGTGCACCATCCAATGCCAAAATGGCAAGAGAAAAAGAAACTTCAATACCTTAAATTTCTTGGTAAAGCCAATTTGGAACAATATTGAGAGAGAACCCTTTTTAAAATTAAGATTTGAAGTATGTGTATCCTGGGAAATAGGACAGATTTTTTGTTTAAATTATTATTAATATTTTTGACCACCAACTACATCAAACTGGTAACCATTAAAAGGCAAAAGACACAACAACAGCCAGATTTAAAGTCCTCGTTGCACTCAACGCTCACAAAAAGGCAGAAGAAGAAACATTTGGGCAGGTGTGTCAAAGAACTCCGCCATGGACCATACAAGTCCAAATGTTGGAAGCACGGCCATCAACATATATGACACAAAATCAAGATACATTCATTTATAGCGAGGAAAAATTATGTTCAAAACCCGCATGCAACTCAAACTTTGATTCAACAAATAAAAAATCTTAATATAATAAGGTCCATGAAGTACAAATCTTGAAACTTTAAACAACTTCCCCAAATATGTATGGAAAATGTTTGAGACCCCTAAGAAGTCTCCCCCAAATTGACCCACAATAACATAAGTTAGGTATCAATTTTTGATCTGTCACAAAATCAGACCCAACTCCCTTACACATCATTGTAGTTAATTATGAGACTTAAATTGAAGTAATCCTAGTTTGATGATGATAAATTTATTAATTCAAACAGCTTATAAAACTAGTAACCCTGGTTCTAAGCAAAGCCAAGTTAAATGCTTACTAAATCCCAAAAACCCATACTTGATTGAAGCACCAAGATAAGTAAATTCAGTAAAGAAAAGTCCCAATTGAGTGCATAAACAACGCAGATCGATACAGATCATGAAATAGAAACCGACAATACACAGAAATAGTTACATAATCACAGTGACGAACAGACACACACACACACGTACATATATATATAGTTGAAAGAGTATATATTATAGTGGTGAATTGACCTGGAATTTGAGAGGCATTGATGAAAGAGAAGAAAAGTGAGAGAGCGCCCTTTTGTTTGTATGGTGGATCTCTATCAATCAGTCAACAAATAGTCAATTTGAGAGCTTTGAAGATCGAATTCGAATTGATTTTGATATCAAATTCTCTCTCTCTCTCTCTCTCTCTCTCTCTCTCTCACACACACACACACACATCAAATAAAGGGATTGGATTGGTTACCCACTGAAATGATAAAAGCCAGAGCAGACGACAGAGGTTGGTGGTGGACTGGACTAACGTACGCCGGGGGTGGGTTGAGAGTAGAGACGTACGTCGTCGTTTGGTGTGGACGTGTCGCTCTCACGAATGAAACCAAGAGTCAATCACGGGATTTTTTATGATTGTTATCGTAATCGGATCGTACCCCACCGGTTCGATCCCCAGTGCGGTCTTAGCGTCCAGTTATCGGTTGGGTTAGGTGGCAGTGACCACCAGGCGCATTTTAGCATTCACCTCTCTCAGAGAATAAACTGCTCCGGACTCATCGTATTCTACTGCATGCGACCACCGGGCCCAATTTTTGGTTTAAATAATGTGACCCTCAATCATATTTTAGATTAATTACACTAAAATCCATTCGTGGCTGGTTTTGACACCACAAAAAATAACTAGTTTATTTAGAGTTATTGATTTATTTGAATCATCTTTTTATTTTTTTCATATCTTTTTTTGTAATAAGTAAAAAAATCATATCTATTATTAGTGAATATCATTTAAAGGATAATTATGAATAAATAAGTCAAAAAGTAATATTCATTAGAGTATCTCCAATAATGAACTATTTTTTTCATCAAATTTGATAAAAAAAAAAAAAGTTCTTTCTTCAATTTGATACGAGTTGCTCCAATGATGAACACTGTTACTTGCATAAAATACCTGAAGACGTCCGGTGGGATAACCGGCCGGACGACCGACCAATTGACCAATTACGCCACTAAATTTTTTTTTCCCCCCTCCATTTATGTTTCAATTTTGTTTCCCTTTAAGAGCTTCCCTGAGCTTGTGCTCTTGCAATTTCCTCAAAAATGATAGATTTCTCTTGTTTTATTCTGTTGAATGGTTAGACCCATCTCTTTTTCTGGTCTTTTTATCCATGATCAAAGCAGCACAGTGACAAATTGGTTTCTATAGTAAAAGATGTATTGAAAGACCCATCTCTTCTTCTGCTCTTCTCAATTCTCTTTGATCTTTGACCAGATCAAATAGAAACCCTGGATTTGACTACCTTGAAAATCTAGTAGCTGAGGATTCAAGCCAGATTAAGACAGCAAAATTGAAACCCAGAAATGTAATAAGAAAAAAAAAGTAAAAAAAGAAAAAGAAGAGGATAAAATCTATCCACAGATTTTATGGTTCAGTCAGTGAGCTAGTGGACTAGTTCAACATTTTGGAAAAGTGACAAAAAAAAAAAATAGGATTAGGGAAAAGGTTAAAAAAGAAAAAAAGAGAGAGAGAGACTCAAATTACAAAGAAATTCAAGACCCAAGATTCAAAAGATTCATGGAATTACAAAACTCCAAACCCATTAAAATTTGAAAGTCAAAACATTACCATCGAATTGGGAAAAACCCAATACAGAGATGAAATCAAAGCCTCAAACCTTGGAACCCAAAGATCTCAAAAAGATTGGCAAAGAAAATACTGCAGCAAATTGATTCAGCGAAATGTAGCAAGAAAAGAGTTTAGAAAAACAAGAAACCGACTTGAATCCCTTGTTCAAAAAGAGCTCCAAGCTTTCTCTTTATTCTATCTCTAACTTTTCTGCAACCCAATTAAATGCAAAGCCTCCACATACAATGCCTCAGTTATGTGTGTCCACCAGAGAGAGAGAAGAGTCAAAACTTGAAAGTAGACAAATGGCTGTGTTCTAAGAATTGTTCAGTTAGTCGGATGACTGGTGAGATAACTGGCCAGACGTCCAGCTGGTTGTCCAACGGGGCCACCTCCAACGTAAACGCACAGTATTTTGGTAAAATCTGCTCCAAGTTTTCATTTTGGTAAAAGTTTTGGCTGATTTTCAATTTGATATCATTTTGGTGAAACCGTTGGAGAGATAAAAGTTTTACTTTTTCATCAAATTCAAATCTGGTGATGAATCTGATTCACCGTTGGAGATGGTCTTAAGGGTCATTCTATTTACACACCACATAAAGACTCAATACACAATACATAACTTTTCCTCTACACCCCACTAATTTTTACATAATACCAAAATAGCCCTATCTTTCCAAATTTTTAAACCTTAACCCTAACCATCGCCAGCCATCACCGCGTTCTATTGGCGCCGTTCCCTCCCCAACCTCTCTCAACTTCCCATTGTTGTCACCTCTCCCCAGTCTCTCTCTCCCTCCCGCTGCTGTTTCCTTATTTCTAACCTCTATTTCCTTGCTTTACAGCCCTTTTTCGTCGTCGATGCCTCATTCCGCCACTGCAGCCCCCTCCCCTTCAATTGCAATCATTAGATCGCGATCTCTCTTCCACCTTTCATTTCTCTATCACTCTCACCTTCGATTCTCTATCTCTCTCTTTCTCTCTCCCTCACAATCACGATCTCTCCCCATTGCCACTCACTCTTCAACCCTCTTCTCTTCCCTTCCAACTTTACCAAACATTGACACCTTATAAAAAAATATAAGAAGGCTGGAAAGGAGGTGTGGTGTAAGAGAATAAGGATGAAAAGCAGCTGTTAAGGAAAAACAGTTAGGTTGGGGTGGCTCCGGCAGTGGTGTTGGGTTGTGACTAGTGTATGTATCGAAGGATGGTAGTTGGTGTGTAGAGTTTGTCCACAAAAGTAATTTAATTAAGGGATAAATTTGTAAACAAAAAGAATTTAAAAATAGTTGGGTTGTGACTAGTGTATGTATCGAAGGATGGTAGTTGGTGTGTAGAGTTTGTCCACAAAAGTAATTTAATTAAGGGATAAATTTGTAAACAAAAAGAATTTAAAAATAGTGTGAACTAAGAGATTTAATGGTGTGTAAATAGAATTTTCCATTCATTAATAATAGTGAGGAGATTTTGACATAAATAACCCTAATTTTTAAGGACAATTACAAGTAAATTCCATGGACTGGACTGAAATATCAAAAAATCCTACTCACTTTCACTGATAACTTTATCGTTGTAAAAATATATATTTTTTAAATACAATTTAACTACTTACACTTCTCGCAACATATTTCAATGCAAACTAACATAAATTAATTTTATATTGTGCCAATGGAACACAATTAGGTTGTTAGAATCTCAAAGACAAAATAAAAATGACTTCCTGAATTACAAGTGCAGTCCAATAAACAACTTTCCAGATAATTTACATGTAAAACTGAGAAATAATAAAATTGGAAATTTCCAAAATTGCACATTAGCAGTCTGTTCATGCGAAAGTACTAGAGTTACAGCATCAGCATCAGTTATTTATAGGGTCCTCTCATTTGTACTTATACAAAAGGGGATTTAAGATCGGTGATATACGCCTAGAATTCGAATCTAAAATTCAACTCAATCGGCTTCTAGTTCAGCTCCAAACTGTTCCAATCGTTCGGCGTCAGCGCCCAAATCCCGGACCGCAGCGTGGTTGACAGATCCATCATCTATGCTGGCATGTATCTGCCTACCACCAAACCTAAATAGCATACAGAATTATGATCAGAAAGGTGAGGAAAATAAAATAATACATCTCAAAAATAAAAATAAATAAATCATCACAATAATATATCTGCAAATTACAAAAAAGATCAGTAAAGGTTGGTCCACTACTCACTTCCAATTCCACAAAGCAATGGCTTGAAATTCTTGTTAATATGCATATTTTTGTGTAAATCCCAGTATTGGTCTCACTATATCCTAGAATATTGTCGGATTACGACATTTTGAACCAGGGTCACAAGGCCAACTAACACAGAAGCACTATTATTTCCCAAATACAGACCTAAAAAAAATTCTCAAAAGATCAGAACTATACCATCTTCCATTCATCAACTCTATGCACTTGTGGGCATCTTTGCTATCCTTAAATTTAACTAAAACAACACCCTGCGGGTGATTCTCGCACACCTGCAAACAAAACCAAATCAGAGCATAAATGGCCACACGATACATAATACAAGTAGAAGCTTCAATGTATAGTAAAAACGACACATCCCAAAAAAAACAGATTTGGATATGACTATAAACACAGTTATGCTGTGTAAAAATAAAAATAACACAGCTATGACGTAGCAAATAATAGGACACTAATACTGGGGAAAAATAAATTAATGAAGAAGAACAAATTAGTCAGCTCTATATTAGCATACAGCAGGAAAAAAAGATATTCTGAAATTTGAATATGAATATGTAAGCAAGCATTAATATGTGATAAACTTGCTACTTCCATTTAGGAAGAAGTTCTATTTGTGTTATATTATATCATATACTTCATCTTTAGCTCTCATGATGCAACTTTGATGTCTACTTACAAACACATCATCTTCATCTTTAACTCTCATGATTGCTATTTTGCAGTCCACACAGAGAGAGAGAGAGAATAAAGCAAGCTGTACTGCTTTGATTTTAAGGTTAATTCACTTTTCGCTCATCATGGAGAGGGCTGCTGGCAACAACCATCTCCTTCCTTCAATCTCTTCCTCAAAGATTTCCTGGTCTTCCTATAACCTCATGTCACTCCCTTTATAGTGAGCCCCTCAAGTGGATTCCTCCTTTTGCTCCTCAGCGTATAGGGTATTAGCAGCCTATTATCTCTCTAAGTTTCATGTCCATATAAAAATATACATATAATAGAAAACACTACACCTCAAACACATCCTAATAGGCCTAAACAATATTCCAGTGGAAGGGTGGAAATGCAAGAAATTAGTTGTGACTACTACTTTGTCTTCTATTTTGGATGGACAATAAAAAGATAGCAAAATTTGCCAATCTAGTCATGGCCAACCAACCAATAAATCCAGGCCAACTTAATGCCATCCTGCCACCAAGTGATAAGACTTGCAATAAGGTTGATCAAGCAAATGCCTCACCCTGCTTGGGTCAACATTAGAATTTTAATAACAAGGTTCTTGGTGGCCATTCCCCAATTTTAGACCCCAAAATTGAGGATGTTGGAGGGGTAGACTGCATATAGACCTACCCTTTAGCATAATTTGCACAAAGTATCTGCTCTTAAACTCAATCTCACATTTTCACGCTTAAAAGCTATGAAGTGCTACAGATGGGGGCGCATCCTTCCTCTAACCCATCCCCCCAATCCAATGAATTCAAGATTCAAATGAAAACTCTATTACAATAGAATAGATGGAGTATTTGTCAGCTGAAAATTATTGAACCAATTAAAATTGGTAACACATCCGCATGTAGTGGGATAGAGTTGGGTTACATAGTAGTAAACCTCAACTCAAGGTTGAATTAGTCCCTTAATTGCCCTGTCAGCACTAGGATAAGCAAAGGGGCATTGCAAATCAGTGGGAAGAAGTGAAAATAATTGCAAAACATGGGTTTCAAGTGAATCTGTGCACTAGTGAGTCAGTGGTATATGCTACGAAGCATGGGGACTTCGAAAAACATGCCGTAACCATACCGGGTACTTATTGGCATGTGGTATCCCGTATGGTACTTCTACATACGTACCGGGTACACGAAACACGTACCCAAATTTTTTCTTCTTAATTTTTGGTGTACCCAATCATACCTACTATATACTCAAGCCGTACCGTACTGTATCTCAGTTAAAACAATATTTTCTTCTACTACAGAGATAAAACTCCTTTCACTAGACTTTTTTTTTATTTTTAGTTTTATACTTAGCATGTTTTTAAAATCAAACTATGGTTTGTAAAATATATTGACATTTAATTTTGATTTATACCTTTACTTTTGACATTAAATATTAATTGTACGTTGAATCTTAACAAATTAAATCATTTAATTAATTTTTACATTACTCTAAATTAAAATAAATATTTTTTCACAAGCGTACCAAGTCGTACCTGTACCTTACTTTTTTTAGATTTTACCGTATCGACGTATCCGTATCGTACCAATACCAGTACTCGTACCCGTACCCGTGCTTCATAAGGTATATGCAAGTGGGTTTGTGGTAAGGTCAGTGGTCAGCCTTGCATCATAGCACAAACCCCACCAGCACATCCATATCTTTGCAATTACTTTTCACTTCTTCCCACTGAGTTGCAATTCCCCCTATAATTGAAGCAGCCCATATAGATCATCAGTCTGAAAGAGTATTAAGGCCACGTGTGAATGCTGTTGGAATTAGTGGGAATAAGTAACACTATGGGATAATGGATGGTATTTTTAATTAGTTGTATTATGTTTGGTTAGAGTATGATAGAGGATGAGATGAGCAAGAATGGTTATTTTTATTGCTGAATGAAGGGAGGGAGACAATCCCATGGCTTGGTATAAGTAGTACCCTGGGGGAGGTGGTATTACTTATTATACCACATTAATACCCCATATGGGGTATATCCCTCCAAAATCCAAAAAAACACACAGACACACGAAGCAAACAAGGAATTAGTAGACATGTGTGGCCCAAGCATCAACCAACCCTCTAATACCTCCTCCAAATCCCTTAAACAAACATAGCCTAAATGAACAAAGTTCACCCAAAATCGCCATCTCGACTTCGTGTAAGACTCAAAGCAAGAAGCCCACACATGGACCTAAAACAACACTGAACAATAGGTCAGACAACAATTTATCCTTTTTTGCCATTATAATCAGGCTAATCACTAGGTCAACAAAATTTATACATATGCATAAAAAACAATAAAAAATACAATGAGATTATTTTTATAGAAAACCATGATGATTGCTACTATGGGGAATCGCACGCTCCACTGACAACCTCAATGATTTCTTCCATTTCAACTTTCATCTTTTTCAACTTCAGTTTACCAGGTAAAAAGACTTTAATAGGTTCTAGCTTTTCAGGCTATTTTTAGAAAAGATTATACACGTAAATCACATCTGACTTCCTATTATTATTAATTGGATCAGAAGAATGTTATTCCTTAAGCAAAAACCTGTTAACAATCATCAATTCACAGATTACTAAAGCTTCCACTAGGGCCCTGAATATACTTGGAGGTGAGCATTAGGTTATGAATTATGACATGCATCTAAAAGCATAGATGAAGAAAAAACTAGATTATTTATTCAGTCTTGTATAATGTTAAAATACCTTTATTGATTCTACCGGTCCAAGCTTCACACATTCCTCTTCAACATCAGCCTCTAAATTAGAACGAAGATTCTCATCAGACTGTAAACATTACAAGAATGTCAACTTACAGAGTTACAGCTTTATATAACAAAATGAAAATGATGGGCTTAGTAATTGAAAAGCTTGAAACCTATGAAGCATGAACACTCCATTTAGTTGCTGTAGTAGCAGTGTCCGATGTCAGACATAAACATGGCTCGGTTGTGCTGGTAATGTGGAGACACATGTCGGACACGCCACGAGGTGTGTAATTTTTTTATTATTTTTATCGGTGGACACATTGAGGGGCACTTCAAGGGCATGTCTTGTGCCTGGACATGCCAATGGTTATAATTTTACAAAGGTGATTTAGTGATCAAAATTCAAAATATAATATTTGGAAACAGGAGAGTGAAAATTGAAAGAAAAAATAAGTTCAATATGTTCGATGCCTCTAATTTGAGCCTTAAGATTCATCTGAGAGAGGCAAGGCGCATAACTCTTTAAGAGAACAGACCACAAATGATCAATCATCAGTGGCCGCCTCCATCAACGATCCATCATCAATATACTCCACTTCAAACACCAGAGAACAGACCATAAATGCTTTTGACATTTACGATGTAATGGGCTTTTTTTTTTAATGATTGATAAAATAGTATTATGTATGTTTAATGATTTTAAATAATAGATTTGAGTAATTTTTTACGTTGAATTAAATTTCACAGTTTTGGCATTCTGTGAATAAAAATTAGCAAATAAGAGATTACATTTTTTTTTTTTTTTTTTCATATCCCACTGGTTTAGAATCATTACCCTCATTTCTGTAGGAGTGAACATATAACGAAGAACAACAGTAGCTGAAATCAAGACCTTTGCATCATCACGGCCACCTAAACCATCAAAATGGGGAGGAAGAGGAAAAAGTTACATAAAACATCATACATCATATAACAAGCATAAGAAAACAAAACATGAGAAGAGCAAAGGCTCAAGCAAATATATAAGTATTAGGAAAACAAAAGAAAAGATGATATAATAGAACATGAACTTATATATATATATATATTATAGAATGTAGCTATTTACTAGCTAACTACACAACACTTGCCTATAGTGTCTAAAAAATATTGCTGTAAGTATTTAATTTATAGACCTTCCTCCTGAGTCTATATTAAAACCTATCACCTACTTCACCCACTTAAACCTACTCCACTAAACCTAACCCACTACACCACTACCACCTCACCTACTCCACTAAACCTAACCCACTTCACCACTACCACCTCCACTTCACCTACTCCTTACCTACTACACACTCACCCTCTTCTATATATAGGAATCATGAATCATTGTAATATCAATTAACATTATATCAATCAATAATACATCTATTTTAACATGGTATCAGAGCAGGTTTAAGAATCTAGTATTTTCGCTTTCCCGGCGGGCGGCAACCTCACCTTAGCCGCCCGCCGGACCTCAACCTAGTCTGCTTGTTTTTTTTACACATACCTTCTTCCATAATTAAGCTCTTCTCTGCCTTTACAATGGCTGCCAACGAAGACCAAGCTTTTCCAGACCCATCCTCCACACAGACCACAGACCAGCTCATATACACAAGAGATGCTTGATATCTCTCTCTCTCGGGGTTGGGCTCGGAGAATCATCCACTCTATTATTTCCACCATCCACATCCATCTTTTCCTCCATTTTCCTTTCCCTGTATTCAATATATTCAACATATTTTGGAGCTGAAACTTCAATTGGTTTCTTGATTTGTACACCATCTGCCCATCTGTACTCATACTTGGGGCCTGCAGTCATTGTAGGACAGTTTTCTGGAGTGCAGAACTCTGTGAGGGTACCATACAGCAAGTTCACCTGGTTGAAAAAGTCCACAGTGTTGACAGCCAGCCATTCATTAGCGTCCTCCCCTGGAGGAAGTCTTACTGCTTCTCTCAGATTTCCACTACCTAATGTTGCATCAATGTGCTTTCTCAGCTGTGCCCCCTTACTCCGGGCGAAATGTCCTTTGGTTCCTGCCCAGACCGAAGAGACTCATGGATCTAGAGAGAGAGAGATGCATGTGTGTATGCGTGTGATCTCTTCATCTCCGAACCAGTTCATGCCAGAGAGAGAGAGACCAGGTGCAGAGAGAGAGAGAGATGACTAGCTTTTCACTTTTCAAAGAGACAGAGGTAGTGGTTGAAGAGACCAATATAACTCTGGAACCAACCCATGTGCACTTTCTTTTATTCTACTTTTTGATCCATCACTCCACCACCTCCCTTCTTCTTCTTCTTTTTCTACACCATCTTTTTGTCCCACCGCCCAAATTTTATTTTTTAATTGGTGCTCTATTTTTATTCATTATTATATATTCATCATCACCATGCTTACTTTTCTTTTTTAATCACACCCATTCACCACCCAAATTTTATTTTTTATTTTTTATTCGATTCCCTTACTTTTCACAAAAAAAAAAAAAAAAAACATTCATCATTCCACAAACTCATTTTATTTATGTCGGGGCTCACCCCGATCCCCATTTTACATAAAAAAACAAAAAAACAAAAAAACAAAAAAAAAAACAAAAAAAAAAAACCAAAACAAAAACAACAAAACAACCACACCCACAGTGGGATTTTTCTTCTCTACTCTGCAGCCGGTCTCTTCTTCTTGCCTCCGTCTTGGACGGCCCTTGACGGTGTTGCCTCCGTATTTCCCACTCCACTGGGCATGATCACTACTCCCTGCTCCTCCACTGCAGCATATGGAGGACCTCCAAATCGGAACATCACGGTGGCCTTCCGCTTCAGCTCCTTATTTTCTGTCTTTAGCACACTTATCTCTGCTCGCGCTTCCTTATACATGCGTTGGAGCAGAGCCAGCTGGGAGGTTAACTGCTGCACCTCATTTGTCCTACTCTGCAGCCGGTTCGACAAGTTTGTGACCGCCGTCATGCTTTCCACGCATGCCTTCAAAGTATACTGGTTGGCCTCCACATCTGACTGCACTGTCATTCTTTGCTCCACCGACCGCATCGGAAAGTTCAACGGAGCAAACTCCGGGGCGCTTGGTTGAGTTTCCAGTGCCACCGCACCAGTTCTCTCTCTCGTTGACTCGTTGAGGTCGGGAAAGAGGGTGAGCAGCCCGCGGGAAGACGATGAAGCCATTTTCTAGGCACCAGAGTGTTACACAGTATCTCTCTCAGAATTCTCTCTCAGATTACAGAGTATTACAGAGTTTCTCAGCAAAGGAAGAGTTTGTTTCAGAGGATTTTCAGAAGTTTTTTGTCTGCCTCAGCCTCAGCCTCCGTCTTGCTTAAATAGCCGAGGCAGCCACGCGCATCGCGCGCCTCTTGTCACCAGACGACAAAACGGGCGCGCAAGCCAAGGCGCCCACGTGCCTCGCCATCATGTCCGGCACACCTTTTGATGAATTGGGCACGCCTTTTGATGGCACGCCTTTTGACAAAATTGGGCACACCTTTTGAGGGTGTAACTTCTACAACGGTCCGACATGACCCTATAAACTGTCCCGACATTAATTCCGGTTAGCTCCTTTATGGGTCCGACAAGACTCTGTAAACTGTCCCGACATAGATTCCGGTTAGTTTCTACAAGGGTCCGACAAGACTTTGTAAACTGTCCCGACATAGATTCCGGTTAGTTTCTACAAGGGTCCGACAAGACTCTGTAAATTGTTCCGACATTGATTCCGGTTAGTTTCTACAAGGGTCCAGCAAGACCCCATAAACTGTCTTCTACAAGGGTCCGACAAGACTCTGTAAACTGTTACAACAACTGTCACCACATTGTCTGCTACAACGGTCCGACATGACCCCATAAACTGTCTTCTACAACGGTCCGACATGACCCCATAAACTGTCTTCTACATCGGTCTGACACCGCCATACAGTGTCCTCTACAACGTTATAACACCCCCATACAGTGTCCTCTACAACGTTATGACACCACCATCCAGTGTCTTCACCAATGGTCTGACACGACCATACAGTGTCACCTATCCTCTTTTATTTTTATGTATTTTCTTGTTTTGTAACTCTCCAAACTCAAGTTGGTTAGTTCCTATCCCCCTTGAGTTTGCGGGGGGCTGTTAAAACCTATCACCTACTTCACCCACTTAAACCTACTCCACTAAACCTAACCCACTACACCACTACCACCTCACCTACTCCACTAAACCTAACCCACTTCACCACTACCACCTCCACTTCACCTACTCCTTACCTACTACACACTCACCCTCTTCTATATATAGGAATCATGAATCATTGTAATATCAATTAACATTATATCAATCAATAATACATCTATTTTAACAGTCTATGTCTAATTTAGAACACTAATTCAATCTGCATAAATTCTTAATCAGTGTTTTAAAAAGCTCGAGGCGCATCGAGGCGCCAAGGTCACCTGGAGCCTAAGCGCCGAGGCGCGCGCCTCACCAAAGCGAGGCGCAAGTTATAGAAGTTAAGCAAAATATTAATATAGTACAATTTTCAACATAAGCAAATATTTAATATATATATTATTAATTTTTTAATAAGAAGAGAAGAGAAGAAGAAAAAAAATAATTAATTTTTTTAATATATATATATATTATTTATTTATTTATTATATTTTTTAAATAATGTGTTTCAATTAATTTTTTATTTTATTTTATTTTATATACATGTGTTTATTTTTTTTATTACTATGTATAAATATATATTATATTTTATATATTATCTATAAGTATAAAGTATATTATATAATAGGTATTCTAGGTATATAATAGGTATTATATAATATATATATATGAATCAAGAAGATAAAAGAGGAAGAGACAGAAGTGAGAAGATAAAGAGGGAGAGACAGAAGCGAGCGAGAGAGAGAGAGAGAGAGATCGCGATTGCGATTGCGATTGCGATCGCAATCGCGAGAGAGAAGCCGACAGAGAGAGAAAGATCGCGATTGCGATCACGAGAGAGAAGGCGAGAGAGAGAGAGCAATCGTGAGCGAGAGAGCGATCGTGGCCCTTCGTCGTTGTCTTCTTCTTCTCCACTAGGTTTTTTTTTTTTTTTTTTCCTGCTCTTTTGACCCACGTTTTGATCATTTGATATTGTAAAAGAAAATTTATTCCATGTGGGTATTCACACCAAAACCAGATGGGTTGTAGCAGTAGAAGAAACGCGAAGCGCCAAAAGTGCACGCCTCGAGCCTCAGAAAAAAGCGCACACCTCATCGCCTTAGCTGTGCCTCCTCTATGTCGCCTTGCCTTGCTATACATGAGGCGCAGAGCTACGCCTCGCCTCGCCTTGAGCTTAGGCGCGCGCTTAGGTGCGCTTTTCAAAACATTGTTCTTAATGATGAGCCCACTTATTTCTATGGCCCAAAATATCCATACACAAATCATCTTCCAAGTGAAAAAATGCGCGTCCTAAATTCAATGTCACTCATCCACGCATAAGTTAATGCATTGTGGTATATTAAAAAATATGAAACAAGTTAGCTGCTCATATATAAAATAGGTGCTCATGACATAAGTCAAAAACGTTCAAGAAATCACATAAAATTCAATTTATAAAAAGGGGGAAATTCCCCTTGCTAAAATTGAACTGGCATGCAGCATAAAAGACAAGATGTTCTTTATTTTATTTTTTGATCAGCAAGACAAAATGTTCTTTATGTTCATACTGACTAGGATTTTTAACTGTGATAAGAACTCACCCCAGCCAAGCATCTTTTGTTCAACCTTTTGAAGTTTCTTCTTCTTTCTCTTGTCTGTTTGTTTTGCTATGAATTTATCCCCTGGAGAAGTGGTGCAATGGCAACTCATCAGCACAAATGACAAGCCTCCACACAAGTTAAGACCAGTCTTTTATCCAGAACACACAAATGTTTTTGCATATCATAAATGGTAAGTACGCAACTGGACCAAAAAAAAATCTTAGGCCTCGTTTGGCAAGTGACTTTTTTAGCCAAAAAGTCAAAAAGTCACTAAAAAAATTAAAAAGCCAACAACCTATACCAAAAAGTCAAAGATTCACTTTTCTCTTTACTTTTTGCACATCTTTTCGTAAAAAACCAAAAAATTGCCCCAAACATACTAGTTTTTTTTACATCATATTTTAGCCAAAAAACCAAAAAGTTACTAAAAAAGTCTTGATTAATCACCCAGAAATAGAAGCCCACACATGTTACCTTTCTGCTCAAATTTAGCTCGGCTAACTGACATAGGAATTTTTCCACCTGGCCGAAAAGGTGCCCCGTCCAAAATTTGAATCGCTAGATCAACTGAAGGTTCCTAATACATAGGTAGACACAATCAAAGACAACAAATAAGGATATGACAGTGTGAATATGTCACACGCAGCACTCTAAGGCAATGGCAGCATTACCTTCAGATAAGAAACAAGTGCATCCCCCTTCTTTCTTCCTGTCTCTTTGTCAACATAGATCTTCACACGAGGCTTTTTGGTTTCAGGGTCCTAAAAGTTTCAATGATGAAAATATTTAGATTTACTTTTTACTCTATGAATGTGAAAATGACACACTATGTTTAGGGTTTAGGGTTTAGGGTTCAGAACACTTTCATCAACATCACCATTCACAACCAAACCATTCGCAAATATGCAACATAATTCAATAATTCAATTATTTTGGGTCACGGGGACTGTGTCTCCAGATTTGTTTGCTTTTGTGGATTTCATAGAATATAGATGTTCTTCGTGTTTAGGTTTTGGATTTCATTGATAATCTCAGCTTATTCTTTGCATTGTCTTGATACTCGTTCATTTGTTAATAAAATTATCTTTATTTATAAAAAGAAAACATAATTCAATTATTTTATTCTCCATTGTTAGGAAGAAAAATGTTTTAACTAAAACCAATTCGGCTGTAAAACAATTTTAGAGCTAAACTTGTAGTGCTGGAAGACTGAGCAACTAAATTTGTAAAATTGTATAAAAGGCTGAATCTTTCAATTCAGATTAAAATTTGAAAGCACCTTACACTGAACATGATCTGTACTATTCAGTAAAAAATCATGTCTCTTTGACTAAAAATTCAAACCCTTTTTAAGTGAAATTATTTTATATAAGTAGTGTGTGCTCCAACAAACTTAAAAAACAACCACTAAAACTATCAATTTTCATCACTTAGGTTATCAAATAACCCCTTAAGGCTCTTCTACTCACTACTACATATATAATACATACTTTTCGTATCATTAATTATTGTCACCCAAAAAAATATATGGAACTAATCTGTCAAGTGCTAATCCATATAATGGTTTAATATGGATGTGTCAAATTCTATGCCAGTGCAGCAATTCAATACGTGTATACAAGTTTTGAAGAATTATCCACAGACTTCACTCTTTCAGTTTAAATTGATTTTCACCTATTCAAATAATCTGTAGTCATATACACACTAAAAGACATGAAAAGGTGAAAAATGAGACATGGAAAAAAAAGGATGATTTAACCAATCATGACATCCCATTCATGGGTTGCTGACAATAATTGGACACAATATGAGCTGAGTGCAAGCTCATCGCCTCATAGTAAGTTCAGGAACTTAAACCATGACTTTATTGCCAAAAATTTCTTGCAGTCCAAGAGAAAGAAAGAAAGAGATAAAAGAAAGAAAAATAAAACAGTGTTAAAGTGTAGATTTCCAACCTCCTTTATTATCCCACATTTGGAAAAGACTTCCACAACCTGCAAGGAATTCAAAATTAGTGTCACACCACAAGAAAAAATTATATATATAATGGACAAATCAAGAGGACACCGCCAGTAGACACTCCTGTCATATTCATGCACGGTAACCACAAAGCAAACTCATCAAAGTCATAAAATTTGAAAGAGCAACTTACCTCATCAAAAGTAACATCATCTGGCAGCCCATTAACATAAACGTGTGTATTTACTTTTAATTCAAACCAACTATCAGGAGGTTTATTTGCTTCCTGCAAATTTATCACACCAAAAAAAAATGTATTACAAAAAAATTGAAAGGCATGTCATAAGGTAGATGGAATAGAAGCCTGCATCTTCAAGCTAGGCTCCCAGAAAAAAAAAAATATATGTTCCAAATCGAATTGCATAATGATAATAATAACATTTGGAATCATTAAGTTCACCAAAGAAAAAGAAAGTAATTATATATACACACACACACTTATAGATATAGCAACATTTCAGTTAATTACTAGGACAGAAAAGAAAATAAGAAATAAAGAAAAAGAACACAAGCAAAGGAAAATTCTAAATCTAAATTAACAAAAAGAGAAAAACAAGAAAATTATAAATAGATAAATAAAAGGAGAACCTTTTTCTCAGCGGGTTGGTCAGGCAACTTTCTCTTGGCATCGCGCTTGGTTTCCACTGCTTCACTGGTATCATTGATTTCTTCCTTTAAGGAGGCATCAACATCCTGCACTATTGGAAAGACTTCCTCTTGTTGCAAGAAAGTCATCTCTTCTAACCCGTATTCCCCACTATTTGTTAATGTATTATCCTATAATAAAATCAAGTTAGTCAAGCTACATTCAAATCATGACAGGGTTCCTGTTTGTGCAAGTAAAGAAACATTGCCAAAGATGGAGAAAGCATTAAACATAAAGAATACATACATACATACATACATACATACATACATACATACATACATATGTAAGTGCATAACGCAATGGGGCCTCCTAACCTTAGCCACATTCCATTCAGTTAGTAATTTTATTCTATGTTGTTTGTCAAACTGAGTGACCATTGGTTCAATGGTTAAGACTTGGCCTAATAACCTTAAGGTTATAGGTTCAAGTCTTGGAACCATCACTTCGTTTACTATACAAAAGGTTAGATGTGTACTCAATATTTCCCCTTCCAAACACACATTAATGTGTACTTTTTTTCTTTTTTTTTTTGGAGTGTCAAACTGAGTACAAAAACTCAAATCACTTCAAATAAAAAATTCAGGTGACGTTGTCTTATGTTCTCCAATACCAAAGCAGATGTTCCATAAGCCAAAGCCATAAGAAAATCAACAAACACCAGGCAACTAAAATAATAAGCTAATGCAAATGTCCAATTACCTACCTGAGGAACCCAAGCTCTAATACCCCGATCCCACTTGTATGTGGTTCCGTCATCATCAGTGAATTCTTCCTCACCCTCTGGTGGCGTTGAAGGCCTATCAGTATCATCATTGCTAGCGGTAGGGTCATGCTTCAACACCTCCACCTCCGCCTCTGCTTCTGCCTCTGCCTCACTCACTTCCTTTTGCCATTTTTCAAACTCATCATCATTGTTGGAGGGGACTGCAAAATACACCACACAGTAAAATCACTAATCAGGAAATGAAACTAGCAACTGATAGTGACATCATCCTCTGAAATGAAATAATCAATACCCTGTTGAGAGATTTGAGTCATCAACTCAGGAATCGAGGCCAGTGGCTGCCAATCGGTCCGTCCTTCAGACCAAATCAGCGTACTTCCAGAGAGGTACCCACTGAGAAAATGCTCTGCCCAGATGAAATGAATAAGCTTAAGTAAGTGGTGCAATATCTTGTAAGACCATTTGAACACAACATGGACAGAACAATCATCCCAAAACTGTACCTATTTGTTACTAGTAGAACTAAAATCCGAGAAGGGAGTGTAAAAAAACAGAAGGCATGGCATCTAAGAATTGAAGACACAACAAATTAAACAAATAAAAGAATTACAAGTTGCTATAAAGATTAACAGACAGACACCCTTATTCAGTACAGCATTTTCACTGCAACAATGAATCCATTAAAGTATGAGCAATTATTAGTAGAAAGATGCCAGACTCACCACATAATTCAGAGAAAGTATAAGGGCCAATATGTTGCTGATCTTCACCAAGAATATACCACCCTACCTCTGTAGTCCTTTCATAATTCCCATCAAAACTGTTTTGTGTGTCTACAAATACAAAAAATAAAATAAAATAACTCAATTTTTATCGTAGCCACAAAAAACAAAAAACAAAAACAAAAATAAAGTTGCAGATTAAAAATAAAAGAAACTAATGCAGAACTTAAGGGCATCTCCAATCATTGACTAGTTAGTTTAAATTTGGGTAAAAACACTCAAAAACCTCTACACTCCTTGCCTCAAACTTATATCAAAATGCATTTTACCCAAATCAAGGAGACTCAAATGTTTACTCAATTCTTTTCATGAACATTTTGCAGCTTTCAAACTTAGAATTCTATAATTACTGAAGCATTTACTCAAATTTATGCTTAATTCTGAGTTTGACCATTGGAGATACCCTGAGTAGATAGATATCCCTACATATACACACACATGTATTCATAACCCCACTTTTGTTCCGAACCCTAAGATTCTAGTTTAAATTTTTTGAAAAACAAAAGACGATATTGAGAAAGAAAACAACAGTGAGCACAGGAAGTACACGACTTCACATACATATATATACACATACATATAAGCATGTTTATCTACCAATTATTGGATGTAGGGTTTCATTGCTTGTATATATACAATACATGAGAAGAAGAACAAGAAGAAGATGTGAATTTACCGGTAATCTGAGGAAGATCTTGAGGTTGTTGCGACGACATTCTTGCACTCCTCTTCTGTGAAAATCAGATGAAGCAAATTCACTACTTCACATTTCTCAATTTCATTAGCTTCCAATTTTTTCCGCTCTCTGTGCAAATTTTTGTTTTTTTGGTTTTTTTTGGTTTTTAGGGCTTGAACGATCACCGAATACGGATTGGGGCGGCAAAACCAGATGAATCGGTCAGGTTGGGCCATAGGGTTTGGGCCTTGAGGTAAGTACCTTTTTTTTGGACAAATTATCCATAAATCTTTTTTCGAAAAGTGTATATTTTATTTAATTTTAAAACATTTTATATAGATTCAAAAGTCCTATACGTATTTATTTTCTCCTCTTTTTTTATGCATGGCTTCTCTATATCTCTTTTTCTTTGATATCTGTGACGACCATGACCACGATTATGCCTTTATTTTTTTCTTTCTCTTTATAATCTATAGTCACCGGTGACCACTATTGATTAGGTTCATAGGTAGGGATGGCAATTTACACATGACTCAACAGGGACCCGCCCCCAACCCTGGTTAGAACGGTTTTTTCCCTTAAAAATACTCCTGATAGACTAGGGATGGTATTCGAAAATGAATCTTTGACAATTTTCAAGGTGGGGACGGTGATAGTTTCCCCTGCCCCGTGTAACTCCACTTTTCGTGCTCCTTTCAGATATGACTAGCTCTACAGTTCGGACTCCCGTGATTTTGAATCTAATCTCACAAGTGCAATGTAAAACAGATAAACACCAAAGAGTCCAAATCCAGCAAATCTTTTGGAAAATCGATTTTGAATCGAAATGTCAAAAATTGACTGTCTTTCCAGATATAAAGTCGCCACCTAAATATTTTTGAAAAATTTAGGAAACCCATGACTTGTGCTAAAGGCCACGTGTTCGTCGTCACAAAGATTGTCTCGGCTCAGGAACTTAGGTACGAGAAGGGAAGGTTATGAATTAAGCACCCCACTCGCCCGATCAAAGATCGGTCTCTACTAATCATGATGTGAATCTTATTTACATTATGTGCTATTGTTCCAGTTATTAGGCTAACATTATTATGTGTTGCATACAAGTATAGATTAATTTGTAAAAATTGGAACATTTTGATTTCATGTTTATTTTGAAAATTGTTTCGAATATGCACTACTTGAAAAAATGATGGCATATGTACATTACTCAAATTATTCCAATTCAAGCAATTAGCTTTCATCCACAAGCATTCGAGTAAGTATATCAATTAAGCACTTAGCCTCATGTCAAGCATGCTAAGCATGGCAATAATCACATGCATACAATGTGCTAAAGCAAATAAAATGTTCACCTAGTGCTCCAAGGCAAGCTAAAAGAAACAAAAGAGTTAGAAAACATGCGTGCTCCTAACTAATGCAACATGACTAATGTAACACATGTAATGATGCAACTATTAGGCTCGGTTACTAATTATGACATGTGAATTAATTTAATAGCATGCGCTTTAACACGTTTTCAACGAAGTATGTAAACTACAATGCTTAAGACATAACATTCTAGTGGTAATGTCCTCTAGATGTACTGAAAGCTGTCAATTTTTTTGACTCTTTAGTCAATTGAATTTGTCAAAATCTACTTTTACAATCAAATTTGCTAAAGATTTTTGATCCTTTGGTTAAGTTAATCAAAACATTTTTTCTTGAAATAAAATATCCATCAAATTCTAAATTTTCATTTAGCCGTTTATAGTTGACTATCATTCGGGCTTTTCCTCTTTTAATTTCAACATGGTTTCTTACCATAAAAGCTGGACTAGAGTTAGGTCTTCTAGTTTATTCGATTAACTTTTTGTCTAAAAATTCCCGGAGTTGAATATCAAATTCATCTATATCTTGTCTAGTATAGATCATTGGTCTTATTCTAATGATAACATTATGATCTTTTAATTTCAAACTACAATAACGTGGACTACGTTGCCATAGTTTTAATGGATGTTCACTAAAATTTTCTTCTAAAATTTTATAAATCCAATATGATTCATCAATGGTTTTGATAATGGAGGTTAAATCACCACGCGACACGAACGCAAACTCTTTATCACAAATATATTTATGTTATTCTAACAAGGGAATATGAATTAAGACATTGTTTATGCTTAATGAAATGACTTTTTCCTGTATTTGTATTGGAAGGTATTTATATATAAAATTGTTTCCAATAAGGAAATCTCCATGCATATACGGAAAACATAAAATTTTTGATATAATGAACTTGCTATCATTTAACCAAATACCTATATTTTTAGCCATGAATTGTATAGAAGTATGGTTCCCATCAATTCCAGTAACCAAAATTAGATGTTTCATTAATGTCCATTTTTCTTATTAAAAAAAGGAATATTAATATTTCCTTCTTCGGATCATTTTGCTTGAGTGTTACCACTGTATTGTTCAAACACTCTTGCTGAAAAGAAATTGAATTTTGAAAGCTTATAAATTTCTAGAACAACAACTTCTTATATTTTTTTGAATTTTGCTAATTCTTCGTCGGTAAAAGTTTTTTCTTCTCCGATTACATCTCCAAGTCGAATGGCTTGTAATTCTTCTTGAGATATATCATCTGCTTCTTGAGATATTTCTTGACTATTATTAGTCATCATGAAAATTAGTTATTCATCTGAACTTTCTTCATCACTATAAATTTCGTATAAAATTTATTCTTCATCAGAAATTTTTTTGCCATACATTATTTCAAAATCTTGTTTCTCAAGAACTTTGATAATTTTCTTTACAGTTTTTTCTCTTTTTGGGCATTCGAGTGCATAGTGACCTTCTTCGTTACAAATGTAACATTTATAAGTTTTCTTTTTTGAAACACCTATTGGTTTCTTTTTTCGAATATACTTTTTCTTTTTTGAAAAAGTTTTGTTCTTTTTGCAAGGTTTCTATTTATATTTTCTTCATTTTTTGGAAAATCATTTTCGTTTAGGAAATGTATTACAACCAATTTTTCAATTTTCTTTTAAAATTTTATCATAACATTTTTTACCGTATTGTGAGTTGGAAATTTAATTTTTTATTTATTTTTTTCACCTTTGCTTCTAGACATTGATTTGCTATCAGTCTTAGAACATAATTAATGCGAAAACCAATACCATCATATTCTTCCTTTCCATTTTTTTGAGAAAATCAGGATATGTTTTAATACATAACTCATCCCATGTATTAGGGAGTGTATAGAAAAATTGATCTCACCAAGGTTGATTTACTGGTGGATCAATAAGATAGTAATATTTTTTAAAAGTTTGAACATAGTCTTCAAAAAGACAAATATTACATAATTCTAATTTAGTCAAAATATAATTTGCATCTGCTTGCAAATTAGTGTCTCTTGCAAAATCACATAAATTTTCTTTTATGATTTTTGCAAACTCAGCTAAAATTATGTCAAGTGTGAGAAAATTTGTCAACAAAGCCGTTTTTTGACTTTTTCCAATTTCATATTTTCCCCACTGTCTTAACCATTGCAACACATCTCCTTGGAGAGTTGCTACAATATAATCAATGAATTTTTCCTTTGACCAACTATTTTTATAATTGGTAATAATGATGAACAAAGATTGTGCCCAATCATCGATTGTTTGTTCCTGGTCCTTAAATAGAACATGAGACAAGTCTAAATAAGTACCATTTTGAACTATTGAATACTTAGGATTATTATCTTTTCTAGATATTATTGGTTCAGGTGTAAGATTAGAGGTACTTCCAATGTTAGTATCATTTTTAAATTCATTTGTTTGATTAAAGTTAAAATTTTCTCTATCTCTCCATGTACCAAATAATTCGGGATCAATTGGCTTTTCTCTCTTTATTTTCTCTCTATTTATTTCTGGTGAGATATCTTGATCTAATGTTTCTTTAGATGAGGATGATTGGCCGTCATCATCATTAGTTGACATATTAATATCATAATTAAAGTACTGTAAAAGGGTTTCATGTTTTAGATAAGTTTCTCTTATCTGGTCTAGTAACCTATTCTTTTATCAATACCTAAATTTGGGTCTTTATATAATTTTCTCCAATAATTCAATATTTCAACAATATTTTCATATTCAGTCCTATTATAGTTATGGGTTTAAAGTACCATAATATCTTATGTACCATAAAATAGTCTAGGAATGTAATTATCTTTGAGACTATTCATTCTATCATTATTTATGAAAGTTATAGTTTCTAATTTTGTCACCAAATTGTTTATTTGGTTTTTTGCTTCTTTGTTTAAGTCAATATTTATTATAGAACCCAAATTGTCTATTTTAGATTCTATAGACTCAACTTTGGTTTCTAAATAATTTTGATTTATTTTTTGATTTTTATCTAATTTAGAAAACTAAGAACACATAATATCAGTAATATTATTTAAACTATAACACACTATTTATATTTGTAGACTCTTTAGTAATATGCAAACTATGGTCATATTTATTATTAACATTATTTTTTGTATTTCCAAAGCATATTATATCTTCAGAGTTAATTGTCATTATAGATTGTTGTTGGTACCTAAGACCCTCCTAGTGTATTTATTCGGTGCCTAAAACCTCTCTTTATGATCTTAAAGACTTAATTATAGCCAATAGTCAAAAGATCTTAATGAGTATATGGGCTTTGACATACACTAAGCATATAGGTTTTACAACAACTATAACTGAAACAAATAATTATGAAGATATAAAATATAAAGGATACACAATTAAAAACTTTGATGAAATTTTTTTATTTATTTTTTTAATTTTTATAACATAAAGCACACCATACACACTTATATGTATCAAAAATTTAGACGTAGAGAGAAATACTTGCATAGCTTGATCTTGCTTTCAAAAACTCTTCACTAAGCTCTAATACCAATTATAAAAACAAAAAGGAAATGAACTTTTTACTATTTTTCTTATGAAATTATGAAGGAGTTATGAAGTTAGAGATGAAGTAAGCAAAAAGAGAAGTTTTTGGCAACGAAGATGGAGAGAATTTACATGCTTTATTATGTTGGCTAGCAAGCCAATTTATAGACTACATGTTGTATATACAAACAAAACCCAAAAGTCATCCTAACATTATTACATATCTACTTTGTTAACAACTACCAAACTAATACGGTCAAAACTTTTCAAGTTTCTACGAAGTCTACAAACTTATAAATAGGCTTTTACAAAGTTTCTACACAAAATTTTTAAAAATCTTAAAGATTGTTGTGTAGTTTATATTAATGATATACTTATCTTCTCTAAAACCAATGAGGAGCATAAGAAACATTTAAAATTACTTTATGAAAAATTCCAAAAACATGGAATTATTTTGTCTCAAAAAAGATTGAACTAGAAAAAGAATCAATTGAATTTTTGGGAATAATTTTAGATTAGAAAGGTTTAAAATTACAAGAACATATTTTGTCTAAAGTACGAGATTTTCCTGATACTCTTAAAAATATAACACAATTGCAGAGTTTATTAGGCAATTTAAATAATGGACGAAATTTTATCAAAAATCTTTCAAAAATAGAAATTCCTTGGTTAACCAAATTAAGAAAAAATGTTATTTTTGAATGGACAACAGAAGATGTTGCTTTAATTAAAAAAATTAAAGAAAATGCTAAAACTTTACCAGATGTTTATCTTTCTAAAACAGGTGATAAATTAATTTTAAAAACAGATGTCTCAGAAGCATGCTGGGGATGTGTTCTTAAAGCAATACCTAGTAATTTATGACATGATAAAGAGATAACTTTATCAGAAAATGGGATTAGACCAAGAAAAAATCCAACACCCATTAAATTACAAAAAGAAGAATTAATTTGTGGATATAATTATGGAACATTTAAACCAAATGAACATAAATATATTATTTTTGAATAAGAATTACTTGCAATAAAATTGGTTATAAAAAGTTTTCATATTTATTTAGCCCTAGAAAATTTTATTGTACGCACTGATAATAAGGCAGTAAAAGATTTTTTGATCAATAAAAAACCTATTGAGCAAGGAAGAAGATTAGCTTGGTATAATAAAATTTTTGAATATACTTTCGAGGTAGAACATCTTAAAGGTACTAACAATTTTCTTGCAGATTCTCTTAGTAGAAATTGTTTCAAAAAAATTAAATTACTAAACAAGTAATTTTAATTTTTGCAGAAGACCTCTAGACTAAGAGGAAACAATGGATAAGTGTAAACAATCCGCTCAAGGAGATTGGGTGACAATTGCTAAAAAAGCAATCCCCAGAGAAGAAAAAATTTATGTTGTGTTTGCTGGAAGACAACCTGAAATTTACACAGAATGGAATGATTGCAAAACACAAGTTTGGGGATTTTTAGGAGCAAGTTATAAAGCATATGATAGCATGACCAAAACTAAAAAAGCTTTTTACAGTGCACCAGCAATGCCTGTTTATCAAAAGAATTTATGTCAAATAAGAACTAACTCAGTTCTAACTAATGTTCAGACATCTAGACCAGATGAATCTAAAATAAAAGATTTTTTTAACCTTGGTATATCCAGATAAATTTATATAGAACTCAATGGAGTTTGGAAAACTCACATTGTAGACAACAAAGTGAAATTTCGAAAACGCATGGAGTTCTGGCCAACAAATTAGTTGAGCAAACAGCTAAATTACAAGATTTGCAAAATCTTTGTTTCAATATCCTTAAACAAATGAATTGGAATGAAGATTTTAATTTTGAAAAAAAAACAATTTTCTTCAACTATCAGACCTCATATCAGACGAGTTTTCTGATTTAGTTTTTGAAAAAATAAAAAGAATTTGTCTTTTTAAAAAAGTAAGAACTTTGCTTCCAAAAGAAAGTTTTATGTCAATCAAAAATTGAGTTGAAGATCATCGTGATAAGATTAGACAAATTTTAGAACGATCTTATGATAAATTAAATTTTAAAGATGGAATTCCCAAAATAACCATCATGGCAAACCATGACATGTAGTTTTTTGAAGACATAGATTGGGGAATAACTAATCAAGTTATTTCCAAATTTTAGATCCAATCCAATGGATAGAATATCCAATGATCATCAAAGCAATGCTCTCATGGGTAGAAAAAGGCTTCCAATGGAGCAAATATTTTACTTTTTGGATCTCCAGCACTATTGGTTGGCGAAAATAAGAACATTTTTTTCCAACCATACCAGATTTGGTATATTAAAGAAATTGAAGATTTAGAATTTGAAGATGATTATTTGGATGAAGATTGCCGATTAGAAAATATTCAAAAACTTTCTTTGATAGAATATTGGATAGACAGTCTAATATCTATTTCACAGGCAGCGTCAAATATCTATGGCTCAGCAAAATTGCCATTTATGGTCACAGATGGTAGAATACTATTTGTAACCCATTTTCCCATACCATATCAAAGGTTTCCTACACAAATTAATGAGACTCTTGACATATTATTAAATCTCAAAAAGAGAAAAAATTTGGATCTTCCGTTGGAACTAGCCATGACCGCGGATGATGTAGAACATTTTCGAAATGAGCAATACAACCAGGATCCTAATTCTCCTCCTTCAGAGATTGATGAAGAATATCACAATCTCATAAATCGGATGGAAGCATAGTGGACCTCACTATCAAATGCAGCTATCTCCTGATCGACTCCAACCTTATCCCAGATACGTGGAGCAAGCTGCATTATTAGACAGAAAGTGGCCAGCCAAATCCTTTCAGCTGCCGCTACAAGACAGAAAAGATCAGCCAAATCTTATATGTTGATGAACCGAGCCTCGATTTATGTAAGACAAGTGGATGCAAATCATGGAATATGCTAAATGAAACATAATGTTCTAACTACCCATCACAAGCGAGTAAATAAAAGGGAGAAAGACGTGGGGTTGGAAGATATACACATTATTACAAGTTTGCCCACACACAGGAGGATCTGAATAAATGAACTAGCTAAGCTACTTTAACTAATTATTACAACCCAAATGAAATGAATTAACTATACTAACTAATTAACCAATTATCGCAACAACAAATTTAACTAACTATTCTAGCTAGTTAAATAATTACAACACAAAACTAACTAGCTATTCTAACTAATTAGTTACAAGTCCGCTACTCCAAACATAACATACTAATATTACAACATCATTTTCACGAATCCCGAGAATCGAGGGATGGCTCATGCATGGATGTGGATTTCCACTCGATAATGCTCTCCGTTTTGTTACTGGAATGCCTCTGTTGCACAGTTAGAAAATTGCAATGTTTTTCTACCTCTGCTCTGCTCTTCTGGAAAAAGGACACTGTCTGTCTGGAAAAAGTGGCGGGCAACCCAGAAGTAGTGGCTGACAGTCCAGTAAAAGTGGCATGCCAGCTACTAACGTTAGTTCTTTCCTACAGCAACAGAGAACAAACAAAGCACAAACCAGAGTATTCTCAGGGGATGTTTGTCCACCATGCCTCTCCTTATCATCAAATAGCTCAAAGGAGTGATAGGCTCAATTCGCAAGCCATCAATCAGTGCAATTGCATTGCATGATGACTTATGAATTAAGGGACACAATTTCAATAAATGGTAAGGAAAGACCAACAAAACCTCCTCTCTATCATGGATTGATAAAGGGAAGTGGTTGACCTTGGAAACTTGAACCATTTCATCACTAACAAGTATGAAATGACTCAAGTCTCCATGTGTTCAATTAACGTCCGATTGAACACCAAATTATCTTATTATCTTGTTCTATTTTAGTCCAAGTTTTATTACTTCATTTTAATTACCTTTCCATTTCTTAATTCATTTAGTCCAAAAGAAAAGATTAAGTCCTTTAATAGAAATAAGTGTCAAACAAAGGGTTGTTTTAGGCATGAGAGAGATGTTATGCCTTTGATAATGAACTTCTGAAGAGATTAAACCATTAAGCATAACGACCATAATCTCAAGCTTAAACAATCCATCGGGTAAAACAACTCTCAAAACAAATGAAAAATCAAGAAATGAGGGAGGTTGCAAGGATGCTTAAAGGTGAACACAAGTATGGAAAGCAAGAAATAAATGCTATCAACACAAATAGGTTGGTGGCTAAGGCCTAAACCACCAAGGCTATGAGGACCCTTACACTACAAGCATACTATACAAAGCATGAATGAAGCTAACTCACGAAAACAATCCTAAAACAATCCAAAAAAGTACTGAAATTAAGACAAAAACAGCTACAACAACTAGCTAAAATATTGAGGGATTAAAACTAGCACACGAGCACAAGGAGAGGAGGCTAACCCCTCCACTTTTGGGACTTCAAAACATGATTTTTGCATCTGAAAAATCTCTGAAAATCAGTGGTAAGAAGCTAAAAAAATGTTGATGAAAAGGTGGAAAATACAAGGGCAAAGGCCTTAGAAGCAAGGTTCAAAGAAGAGTTATCAACCCTTCTACCTTTAATGGCCTTAAATTACAAGTTTCAGCCCAAAAAGATAGGTTATAAACAACTCAAAAACAACAAGAAAATATAGAAAACAAGTAGTGTAGAAATGGTACAAAAGCACTAGAATGTATACCACTTGAAGAAGAATGATCCCTTGAGTTACAAACCATTAATTCACACTCTTAAGTGCCTCTAGAGTTAAAATGCAAGCTTAAATCACCTCAGCAAGGAACTCTCCAGGTTTGGTTTAGAGTGTTTAGGCAAAGGTTATGTAACTTGCAAGAGAGAGAGAGAGAGAGAGAGAGAATTGTAGAGAGAGATTTTTCAAAATTTTACTCTTCTAAAATTTTCAAAATTCCAAAATTTTTCTAACCTTTGCAACATAAGAGAGGGTCATCTATATATAGAAATATATGAGAGACCCTCAAAAATATCCTTACAAACACAGCTGGAATGGTGCATGCATCTGTAGAGACAACTGGCATAAAATATCTGGTTTTTTGCACTAGTGGCCGGCAGGCCACATTAGTGGTCGGTATGCCACACTAGTGGGTCTGCAGGTCCCTGGATGCCCAGGCCTGAAAAAAACACTGTTTTGATCCAAAACAAGGCATAAAGTTTGTAGGTTCAACATTGAGGTTTCTTGCTGAGGAAATCGAACATTTGACAAGCATACACATTCATCATTAAGTAATCAATCAGTGGTAACCAAGTCTTAAGGGCTGCCAAAAATGCAGTGTCTACAGTTGCCCCTCTTTGACAGAGCTCGAAGTTATGACATGACGTGAGTGAATGTTAAAGCCCGAAGATGACCCATTTTGACAAGGCCGTAAGACTTGGGCAAACAATCAAGATATAAATAAAATTCGTTGAGCTCGCAACCTGTCTATGTCTCCCTTTGTAGGGAATCAAACCAGCATAGTTCTGAGGCAAGATGCAAATGATATATACAAAAAATACTTTGAAAACTGGACTCACACGCCTCGCGAAGCCAGCTATTTTGAAAACTCATGATCATGCAAGATGATGCACTAAGCAATAACAGATGCGATAAGGAATAAACAAGAAGTCCAAACACGTTTCACGCAGGAAGAACTAAAACGCGCACTCTAACCACGCCAAAATTGTGAAAAGATGAGAGAAAAAAAAAATCGTTCAGGGTCACGTTTCACGCATCCTGAGATACTTTAATAACGCTGAAATTGTGAGAAGAGGAGAAAAACCGTTCAGGGTCATGTTTCATGAATTCTAAGATACTCTAATCATGTTAAAATTGTGAGAAGAGGAGAAAAACAGCTCAGGGTCGCGTTTCACGCGTCCTAAGATAAAGACCAAAAGTTATGAGATTGTACAATAAATACACAATGTAGTAAAAGTGTGCGATAGATGCACGAGGTGAACAGGTGCGATAGATGCAAGAAGTGAACAAGTACGATAGATGCACAAAGTGAACAAGATTACAGATCAATACAGTGACAACACATGTTCCATGCCAGATAGACAACCGACGTATGATGTTAATTGAAAGCATGTTCTATGCAAGAAACAAGAGCATATTCTATGCAAAATTGAAACCATATTTTATGCATGAGTCATGAACGATGCAGGGCACGTGTGCAACATAAGTGTATGTGAAACACACATTCTATGCAATAGAAGAGAACAACTATGTAATTTGACAAAACGAACAAAAGTGATGTTCGGCGACAACCTCCGACTTACCCCTCGGAGACTTTGCAACATGCTCAAAAGGATACACCCTGTTCATATTGGCAAGTGGAGAACGTTCGCGCGCCAGAACACAGCGCGTATTGGGAACGGTGCAATCGGAACACAGTCTTGAGCTCCTCAAAACCAATCTGGACCCAAAAGAGAACCTCCCATACACTGCTAGGGCAAAAGAGGAACAAAACAGCACTAGGCCACAAATGAGGCCACAAATGAAAACTGTCGGCCACTAATGCAAAATCGGGGGCATAATTGGGATTTCGGCCCCGGTCTTTTTAAATACACCACCACACCTCATTTTCTCACACACCCAAGTTTGAAAACACTCTCCCTCTCTCTCTAGGTGCTTCCTCTCTCTAGATTTATGCTTTATACGCGTTTTCTAATGCCCCACGCAAACTTTATTTGTAAACACTCCTTAATCCTCTACACTTTGAATCGAACAGATTTTGTTTTCGTTGATTTTTTTGCATTTTCACCACTTCAGGCTTGTTACCCTCGAGTTTCTCTCAGGTTTTGCGAACATTACCGGGTTTTGACTTTTTCTCTCATTCTCTTTCTTCTAGGGTTGACTTTTTCCAAGTTTTCCCTATTTTTCTTCATTTTCTTCACTTTTCACCAGTCTGCACCCACTTTTCAGATGGCAGATGACATTTCTCATGCTAAGGCTCTTCCAGAGGCTCCACTTATACTTTCACCCCCTGTTAAGGTAGAGGAGTCGGCGGTTGCCAAGGCCGGGAAAGCAGCGAAAGGCCTTGCGGCCGACTTTGAGGCAAAGTTCACTCCAGGACTCGAGCCTAAGCCATTACCATAGAGGATACGGCCCTTTGATCCGGTCACTTATCACCCTTGCATGCACATGCTGGCATCTGGCGGCATGATGCGTTTTGACGATTTTGCTAGTGGTATGCCAGAGGACGTTTTGCTAAGAGAGCCGTACTCCACCTTTCCTATGGTGCTTCTGAGGTACAAACTTTATTTTCATGCTTTCTTGCCTTTCATTTGACTCTATCTCTTACACTGCCTTTCTTCTGAATGCTCTTTTATCACTGTCTTTCATTTGATTCACTCTTTCTTTGCCACAGGGGGACTTTTGTTTTTACAGGGGTTACGGGGCAGTGACAACCAGAGATTGGTATTATGAGCTCATTTCCGAGGTCCGCGACCTTGTTGATGAGAATGGCTTTGGCTAATTCTGCATCGGACTCTTATGACATATGGCGAGCTGGGCTCTTCTCGTAGCGCTGGTGAAGAGGTGGTGGGACACCACTAACTTTTTCCACTTCTCTTCCGCTGGGAGATGACGATGACTCCCTATGACTTCTCCATGATCACAGGTTTAAGAGTAGGGGGTGATCTGATCCCCTTTGACATGGATATGAGTGAGTGGGAGTCGACTTGGAGCTACTTGCTTGGAGCGCGCTTACCTCTATAAAGGCCAGTGATGGCTAGATACAGCTGGTTCTCCGAGCACTTCCACGGAAGTGAGCTCGAGACACTGGAGGAGGTAGAGCAGTACGTCCGGGTCTTCTTGATGATCCTACTCGGTACCACCTTGTTTGAGAACAGGTGGAACCCCGTGGGTTTGTACTTACTGAGCGCCCTCGTGGCCTTGTCCCGAGTTCGGTTCTACGACTGGGGTGGAGCTGGCCTCGCCACACTCTACGGCTATATGAGTTCCACTTCCCGCATGAAGGAAGAGCGGGTCAGAGGCCACTAGAGTGCCTGGGAGGTATGCACCACACTTTTCTGCTTCGCCCTTTCTGTTGACATATTGTGCTTTCTGCTTTGCACTTTCTGTTTCATACTCGTTCACAACTTGTGCTTTCTGCTTTGCACTTTTTGTTTTACATCTGTTTATAACTTGTGCTTTCTGTTTTTCACTTTCTGTTGTAGTTATGGGTTTACACCTATTTCCCGGCTCTGGTTCCAGAGCTAGTGGATGAGATCCTTTATGTCGTGTCTTACTCGCGGCGATATGACGGTCAGTGCCGGTGCTCGCGCCGGAGCCATAACAATATGACATTCGCTTTCTACTGTTGATACTTCGACACGGTGATTGCCCATGAGCTAATCCGAAACTCACAGTCATTTTTGCTTTACTACTGTTCTGATTCATATTTCGACAATTGACAACTAACAATCTGTGCATTCTCTATTTGCAGATCATATGGCAGCCTTGGGCGATGATGCCAGCTAGAGTGAGGGACCAATATACCGGAGCTTAGGCCACGTCTCGATTCTGAATGTTATTGGAGGGCCCAGTTTGCCAGGCTTGGTTCTTGGGTGAGCATTTCATACGCCAGACTCTAGGCTAACTTGTTCCAGTCGTTCTTATGCCACCTCCAATATCCATGAGGGCAGCTGATAGCCTCCCAGCTGGGGTTATTATTCAGTTTATGGTGGGGCTGGATGTTGATTATTTTAGAGCAGAGGGTGATTATACAACTTTCATCCAGACTCATCTCATGTCCCCTCTGATAGGTGTTCGCACGAGTGATGCAGCAGGTTCTCCTTTGGTGGGTGAGGCTGCTCAGGAGACCAAGGCCAATATTGGGGGGGGGGGCCTCCCATTGTGCAGGTTGCTGGTTGGCCAGTGATTCCGACTGCGCTTATATGTTGGCGGCCGACCGGCTCAACCTATCAGATTTTGATAGAGCCACCCGAGGTAAGGCACGGGTATGTTAGAGCCCGTGGTGCACCTCAGGTATAAACCACACTTTACAGCTTGTAACCGCACTCTCTCTTTCGAGATATTAATTACCCCAGATACTGATCATTCAAATGCACTTGTAGGCACTGACTGAGTACACAGAGGGCCTGCTCCAGCTGGTTGCTTCGCTGATTGGCATGGTGTAGAGGAGAGAGATGTTGCTTGATCTACACGGTATCTAGGTATTTTTTCTATTTTCCACATACATTTTACTACTACCTCACACTGTTGTGCACTACACTATCACATTCCCACTGGTGCACTAATACGCATACCGTAACATTCACACCACCCCACACTGCACTGACACACTGTAATCATACTGTACCTTTTGCACTCATTCTGTATACAAACACTGTACTTAATATGTCGACAATTGTTTTCCAAATCCCATCTGTACTGAGGACACCAGCAGCAGTGGCACCAGCGGCACCAGCGGCACCTCCTCCGACTGTAGGGAGGAGAGGTAGATAGACTCCAACACGTGGCCGAGATGAGCGTCGAGGTTGAGGCAGAGACAAGGGTGCTCGAAGCTAGAGCAGCGAGTCCGAGCCCGTATTGAGTGAGAATGATACTGAGGCCAGTGATTCTAAGGAGGCAGTAGGACAACGCTCTCAGTCTGAGAGCGGAGGTGATGATGTTTGCTCGGGGTTAGGGAGCGGAGATGACACCGAGGCTGGTTCTGAGGTAGAGAGCGGAGATGATGAGACTGGCTCTAACTTAGAGTTTGATTTTGATAGCGGTGCTGACAGAGACAGTGCCCCTGAGTCCCTTCTAAGGATGAGGACGAAGACGGCCTCTTAAGATTGAGACGACTGGCGCCGATTTTTGTATTTTTTTACTTAGTTTCTTTTATTTTAGTAGTTCAACACATGTATAGCTTCAGATAGGTTTTTACTTTTGCTTTTGAAAACTTGTACTCTCTTTTGTAAAAACTATGATTGGGGGGAAAACCATATAGTTTTATGAAAAAAGCTATTATTTTTGCGCATCATGAGCACCACATTCGCAGAATCAAAATGGAGTTGAATTTGAAACCAAAAAATGAAAACCAATGACTCGTGCTAAAGGCCACGTGTCCATCATCACCAAGATTGTCTCTGTTCGGGAATTTAGGTACGAGAGGGGAAGGTCATGAATTGAGCACCCCATTCGCCCGATCAAAGATCGGCCTCTACTAATCATGATGTGAATCTTATTGACATTATGTGCTCTTATTCCGGTTATTATGCTAACATTACTATGTGTTGCACACAAGTATAGACTAATTTGTAAAAATTCGAACACTTTGATTTCTTGTTTGTTTTGAAAGTTGTTTCGAATATGCACCACTTGAAAAAAGTGATCGCATATGTACATTACTCAAATTATTCCAATTTCAGCAATTAGCCTTTATCCACAGACATTCAAGTAAGTATATCAATTAAGCACTTAACCTCATGGAAAGCATGCTAAGCAGTGCAACAATACATGCATGCGATGTGCTAAAGAAAATAAAATGCTCACCTAGTACTCCAAGGCAAGCCGAAAGAAACAAAAGAGTTAGAAAACATGCGTGCTCCTAACTAATGCAACATGACTAATGCAACACATGTAATGATGCAACTAATAGGCTCGGCTACTAATTATGACATGTGAATCAATTTGATAGCATGCGCTTTAACACGTTTTCAATGAAGTATGTAAACTACAATGCTTGTTAGAATAATGAACCGAGCCTCGATTCATGCAAGACAAGTGGATGCAAATCATGGAATATGTTAAATGAAACATGATGTTCTAATTACCCATCATAAGTGCGTAAATAAAAGGGAGAAAGACGTGGGGTTGGAAGACATACACATTATTACAAGTTTGCCCTCGTGCAGGAGGGTCCGAATAAATGAACTAGTTAAGCTACTTTAACTAATTATTACAACCTAAATGAAATGGATTAACTATACTAGCTAATTAACTAATTATTACAACAACAAATTTAACTAACCATTCTAGCTAATTAAATAATTACAACACAAAACTAACTAGCTATTTTAACTAATTAGTTACAAGTTCGCTACTCTAAGCACAACATACTAATATTACAACATCATTTTGATGAATCCCGAGAATCGAGGGATGGCTCATGCATGGATGTGGATTTCCACCCGATAATGCTTTCTATTTCTCTACCTGAATGCCTTTGTTGCACAATTAGAAAATTGTACTGTTTTTGTACCTCAGCCTCTGCTCTACTCTACTGGAAAAAGGACACTGCATGTCTGGAAAAAGTGGCTGGCAACCCGAAAGCAGTGGCCTACCGTCCAGTAAAAGTGGCATGCCGGCCACTAATGTTGGTTCTTTCCTGCAGGAACAGAGAACAAACAAAGCACAAACCAGAGTATTCTCAGGGGATGCTTGTCCACCCTGTCTCTCCTTATCATCAAATAGCTCAAAGGAGAGATAGGCTCAATTCGCAAGCCATTAATCAGTGCAATTGCATTGCATGATGACTTATGAATCAAGGGACACAAATTCAATAAATAGTAAGGAAAGACCAACAAAACCTCCTCTCTATCATGGATTGATAAAGGGAAGTGGTTGACATTGGAAACTTGAACCGTTTCATCACTAACAAGTATGAAATGATTCAAGTCTCCATGTGTTCAATTAACGTCCGATTGAATACCAAATTATCTTATTATCTTGTTTCATTTTAGTCCAAGTTTTATTACTTCATTTTAATTACCTTTCCATTCCTTAATTCATTTAGTCTAAAAATGAAGATTAAGTCCTCTAATGGAAAGAAGTGTCAAACAAAGGGTTGTTTTAGGCATGAGAGAGATGTCATGCCGTTGGTAATGAACCTCCGAAGAAATTAAACCATTAAGCACAACGATCTCAATCTCAAGCTTAAACAGTCCATCGGTTAAAACAACTCTCAAAACAAATGAAAAATCAAGAAATGAGGGAGGTTGCAGGGATGCTTAGAGGAGAACACAAGTATAGAAAGCAAGAAATAAATGCTATCAACACAAATAGGTTGGTGGCTAAGGCCTAAACCACCAAGGCTATGAGGACCCTTACACTACAAGCATACTATACAAAGCATGAATGAAACTAACTCACAAAAACAATCCTAAAATAGTCCTAAAATAATCCAAAAAAGTACTGAAATTAAGACAAAAACAACTACAACAACTAGCTAAAATATTGAGGGATTAAAACTAGCACACGAGCACAAGGAGAGGAGGCTAACCCCTCCACTTTTAGGACTTCAAAACATGATTTTTGCATCTAAAAAACCTCTGAAAATCAGTGGTAAAAAGCTCAAAAAATGTTGATGAAAAAGTGGAAAATACAAGGGCAAAGGCTTTAGAAGCAAGGTTGAAAGAAGGGTTAGCAACCCCTCTACCTTTAATGGCCTTAAATTACAAGTTTCAGCCCAAAAAGACAGGTTATAAACAACTCAAAAACAACAAGAAAAGATAGAAAACAAGTAGTGTAGAGATGGTACAAAATCACTAGAATGTATACCTTTTGAAGATGAATGATTCCTTTAGTTACAAACCACTAATTCAAACTCTCAAGTGCCTCAAGAGCTAAAATGCAAGCTTAAATCACCTCAGCAAGGAACTCTCTAGGTTTGGTTTAGAGTGTTTAGGCAAAGGTTTTGTAAGTTGCAAGAGAGTGAGAGAGAATTGTAGAAAGAGAAAGAGAGAGATTTTCCAAAATTTTATTCTTCCAAAATTTTCTAAATTTCAAAATTTTTCTAATCTTCGCAACATAAGAGAGGGTCATCTATATATAGAAATAAATGAAAGACCCTCGAAAATATCCTTACAAACACAACTGGAGTGATGCATGCATATGTAGGGACAGTTGGTAGAAAATATCTAGTTTTTTGCACCAGTGGCCGGCAGGCCACATTAGTGGGTGGTGTGCCACACTAGTGGGTCTGCAGGTCCCTGGATGCCCAGGCCTGAAAAAAACACTATTTTGGTCCAAAGCAAGGCACAAGGTTTGTAGGTTCAACATTGAGGTTTCCTGTTGAGGAAATCGAGCATTTGACAAACGTACACATTCATCATTGAGTGATCAATCAGTGGCACCCAAGTCTTAAGGGCTGTAAAAAATGGAGTGTCTACAGTTGCCCTTCTTTGACAGAGCTCAAAGTCATGACATGACGTGAGTGAATGTCAAAGCCCGAAGACGACCCATTTTGACAAGGCCATAAGACTTGGGCAAACAATTAAGACATAAATAAAATCCGTTGAGCTCGTAACCTGCCTACGTCTCCCTTTGCAGGGAATCAAACAAGCGTAGTTCTAGGGCAGGATGCAAATGATATGTATGAAAAATACTTTGAAAGCTGGAATCACATGCCTCGCAAAGCCAATTATTTTGAAAACTTATGATCATGCAAGATGATGCACTAAGTAATAATAGATGCGATAAGCGATAAGCAATAAGCAAGAACTCTAAACACGTTTCACGTGGGAAAAACTAAAACACGCACTTTAACCACGCCAAAGCCGTGAAAAGAGGAGAGAAAAAAAAAACGCTCAGGGTCACATTTTGCGCATCCTGAGATACTCTAATCATGCTGAAATCGTGAGAAGAGGAGAAAAACTGCTCAGGGTTGCATTTCACCTGTTCTGAGATACTCTAATCATGCTGAAATCGTAAGAAGAAGAGTAAAACCACTCAGGGTCACGTTTCACGCGTCTTGAGATAAAGACCGCTCAAGGTCACGTTTTACGCGTCCTGAGATACTCTAATCATACTGAAATCGTGAGAAGAGGAAAAAAAACTGCTCAAGGTCTCGTTTTATGCGTCCAGAGATAAAGACCGTTCAGGGTCACGTTTTACGCGTCCTGAGATACTCCAATCATGCTGAAATCGTAAAAAGAAGAGAAAAGCAACTCACGGTCGCATTTCACGCGTCCTGTGATACTCTAATCAAGCTGAAATCGTGAGAAGAGAAGAAAAATTACTTAGGGTTGCGTTTCACGCGTCTTAAGATAAAGACCAAAAGGTATGAGATTGTACAATAAATACACAATGTAGTGAAAGTGTGCGATAGATGCACGAGGTGAACAGGTGCGATAGTTGCACAAAGTGAACAAGTGCGATAGATGCACGAAGTGAACAAGTGCGATAGATGCACAAAGTGAACAAGTGCGATAGATGCACGGGTCTTCTTAAATACACCACCACACCTCATTTGCTCACACACCCAAGTCCAAAAACACTCGCACTTTCCAGATATTAATTACCCCATATATTGATCATTCAAATGCACTTGCAGGCACCGACTGAGTGCACAGAGGGCCTGCCCCAGCTGGTCGCTTCTCTAATTGGCATAGTGTAGAGGAGAGAGACATTGCTTGATCTTCATGGTATCTAGGTATTTTTTTTAATTTTCCATATACATTTTACTGCTACCTCACACTGTTGTGCACCACACGATCACATTCCCACTGCTACACTGATACGCATACTGTAACATTTACACCACCCCACATTGCACTGACACACTGTAATCATACTGTACCTTTTGCACTCATTTCGCATACATACAATGTACCTGATATGTCGACAATTGTTTTCTAGATCCCATCTGTACAGAGGACACCAGCAGTAGTGGCACCTTCTCTGGCGTCAGGGAGGAGAGGTAGACAGGCTCCAGCACGCAGTCGAGATAAGCGTCGAGGTCGAGGCAGAGGCGTGGGTGCTCGGAACTAGAGCAGTGAGTCTGTAGACACCCCATTTTTGACCGTCCTCAAGACTTGGACGTCACCGTTTGAACACTCGGTGATTATCCATGTTTGTGTTCGTTTGGAGTTCCCGGAGGCCTCGGCTCGCGCGCCTTGCCTCAGAATCTCCGAACTTGACCGTTTAGTGTCTGGTTTTGCACCAAACACTTGCATCTTGCCTTTGAGAGGCAGGGTAGGGCTTATAGACCATCCCTACCCACCACCGGCAGTGGCTAGAGGCCACCGGCTGGTTTTTGCTGCCACCGGCAATGTAGTTTGCCGGCCGGCACTATTTGTTGCCGGTCAGCACTTTGTTGTGCCGGTCGGCACTCTTTTTGGCCAAGATGGCATTTTTGGCCGGCCGATTGCTGTTCATCTGCTTTTGCAGATATTTTTAGATAGCTGTCTTGCTTTTGCTCCCCTCCATACACGTGTATGGAGGGATCTCCCTCTTGTAAAGCTTGTCTTGTAAGCTTTACAAGAGATATAGAGAGAGGCTCTCTCTGGTGGCTAAGGAGAAGACTAAGGTTAGAGAGAGAGGATTTTTTTGAGAGCAAAAAAAAAACAGCCATTGTTGAGCTCTAGTTCTAGGGTTTTAAGTTAGATACATTTTCTATCTCTCTCTCCCTCTCTTTTGTTCACTAGGTGTTTTGTGTCTTACTATTGCACACAAACACCTAGTGTTTCACCTTCCTCTTGGAGCTGAGGTTCTAAAGGGTTTGTTTTGAAGTTTTGGTGTAGGATCCAAGCTAAAGGAGGCCATTGGAGCATCATTTGTGAAGAAGGCTTCAAGGGTGAGAATCTAGTCCCATTTCCCCCCATTTTTGCATTGATTTTATACCTATCTTAGAGCTGTTTTTGTGCTTATTGTATAACATAAAAAAGTTCTGTTTTTAGGCCCTCTTTATTGTTTATTAAGAGTGTTTTGTTGTTTGAGGGTTGTTGACCACCCTTAGGCCTTAAAAGGCCTCATTTTGAGCCATTTTGTGCTAGCTCCGGGATTTTGGTGTTGAGGTCTCTTCACCACTGAAATCTTGAGGGATTTCAGTGGTGAAGATGATGCCTTGAAGTCCCAAGAAGGAGAGGGACATCCCCTCTCCTTGTTGTCCTTGAAAAGGGCATATTTTGGCCTCTTAAGGAAGCCTATGCTTGAGTGTGTGTTGAGCATGTTTGGTTTGTTTTTCATGCTTATATATCCATAATATAACATGATTTTAAGTTGGTTTTGGAACTCCATGCATGCTTAGCATAGTTGCCATGTAATGCCTTATTTATGCCTTAACATGTTTTAGGTTGTTAGCCTTTGTTGGAGCATGTTTTAGGCTTGCATTTGTGAAGTTTATGTGCTTATTTTGCCATGTTTTAGGTCTGTCCCTAAGTGTTTGGGTTGATTTTGTCATGCTTGATATAGCTCCTTTGTATTTGGGCTTGTTGGCTTTGAGTATGTGCATGTGTAGCATGACATCTTTGCATTATTTTGATGATTTGGGATCATCCTACATGCCATTTCAGTCCCATTTCCATGCTTGTTGGATTGCCTTGCATGTCTCTTTAATGCCTCATAAGCTTGTGTAGCAATGCTCCATGTTTGGGTGCTTATTCATGCTTTTGTTTTGAGTCATTTGAATGCCATTTAAGTGATTCTTGAGGTTTGTTTTAGCATGATTTTAGAGCTCATGTTGCATGCTAATTGTTCATTATTGCCCCCTTTCAAGCGTGCTTGAGGGTTGTCTAATTTGCGCCTAAGTGCTGGGCCTTAATCGTGTGTATGTGTGCATGTGTTTTGGCTTCTTGTTTTGGTCATTATGGCCACTGTTTTAGGCCTTATTAGAGCTGCCTAATTCATGTATAAGATCATCTTAGCATTAGTTTGCATTGTCATACGTATGCTTGCATGCTTGCATAAGTTCATTGCTATGCCATATTGCATCCTTAGCTTGTATGCCTAGGTTGCATTGCATCTTGCATGCATGCCTTGTTCCTTGAATTGGTGATAGGAATAGGGCCTTGTTTGTTTGATTGGTTTGCATTGCATTTGAAACCAAAATTGCATACTTGGTTCTTTGGGCCATCATGCATGGAAATGCGTGATTGGTGGTCCGAGAATCGAGGCACATGCCCCTTTGAGTCATTATCATGATAAGGGACATGTTTATTGCATACATGCCTTGAATTGTGCTGCCATGCTTTGCCTTGCCCTCTGTTGCTGTGAGTTGCAGGTTCTGCAGGAACACTCTGCCGACCAGCAGTGTAAGGTGCCGGCCAGCAATCTTTTCTCTGCCGACAGCTTCGTTTTGTGCCGATGGCCACACACCAGTGCCGGTGGTGATTCCACTCAGCCGGTGGTACTCCCCAGTGTCCAGGGATGTAATTCTGAGGTTTTGACAGCCTCCAGAGGAGCAGAGGGAAGAAAACAGAGGCAGCTTGCGCATGGCGGCGCGCTTCTCGAGGCGTTTTACTGTTTTTCTTAGTCTATTTAATTTGTTAATTAAATTAGGCAATTTGTAATATTAATTAGCTTGCGTAGTTAATTAATTTGTAATATTTATTCGGTCCCTCCGAGCGAGGGCAAATCTGTAATAAGTGTGCGTGGGTGGTGTGTATGTCTTCCAACCTCACTTCTTTCTTCCCTTTTATTTACCTGCTTACGATGGTAGATTAGGGCACGTTTAGTTTAGCATACCTTATGCTATGCATGCGTGCATCCATGCATTTGTATTACATACATTAGGCTCGGTACATCATGCTAACTGCATTTGTACATCAAATTCTAAACTGAATATGTGATAGTTGTGCATTTCTCACATGCCATGTTTAGGATAGCCGAGCCTATTCTAGCAACATTTTGTATGCGATGCATTAGGCACTTAACATGGACTTGGATCATGCATGTTTGCTAACGAGTTCTTTGTTTTGGCACGGAGTACGATGTAAGTATTTCCGCTTTAGCATATCGCATGAGTGTGAATGTTGCCATGTCAGCACGCTTAACATGTGGCTAGATGCTTATGTGTTAAAATGTTTTGAATGCCTGTGGGTGAAGGTTGGATTGTTTAAGTTGGAAAAACTCGTTGAAATCCGTATTTTAGCCTACTTGCGAGTAGCAAATTCCAAAGCATTTTCAAACCGAACGAATATGCAATGTTTATTTCCAAATTAGGCAATCTAGTCTATACTTGTTTGCTGTGCGCATAACATAGTAATTCTAGGCTAATAAATGGATTAAGAACACATAGCGTTTTCAAAATCGGATATCACGGTTAGTAGAGGCCGGTCTTCGGACCGGGCGAAAGGGGGTGTTCATAGCTGACCTTCCCCGATCGTACCCAAGCTCCCGAGCCGAGACAACTCCGGTGATGACGGACATGTGGCCTTCGGCACCGAGTCAGGGTTTCCTAAATTCCCCCATTTTAAAATATTTAGGTGGCGACTCTGTATCTGGCAAAGCAGTTCATGTTTGGCACTACTTTTTCAAAAATCTGTTTTTCAAAACGATTTGCCAGATTTGGACTCTTTGGTTCAGTTTAAGAACCGTGACACAAATCGAGTCCGAACTGTAGCGAGGTCCCTCCCCCGCGGGCTTGTTACAGAGTCCCAGCCCGTATTGAGTGGGGATGATACCGAGGCTAGTGACTCTAAGAAGGCAGTGGGCCGACGTTCTGAGTCTGAGAGTGGAGGCAGTGATGTTGGCTCAGGGTCAGGAAGCAGAGATGATGCTGAGGCTGGCTCTGAAACAGGGAGCGGAGATGATGAGACTGGCTCTAGCTCAGAGTCTGATTCTGATAGCGGTACTGACGGAGATAGTGCCCCTGAGTCCCTTCCGAGGAAGAGGACGAAGAGGGCCTCTCGAGATTGAGACGACTGGCTCTGATTTTTGTACTTTTTTTGCTTAGTTTTTTTTTTTTTAGTAGTTCAGTACATGTATAGCTTCAGATAGGGTTTTACTTTTGCTTTTGAAAACTTGTACTCTCTTTTGTAAAAACTATGATCGAGGGAAAACCCTATAGTTTTATGAAAAGAGTTATTATTTTTGCGCATCATGAGCACCACATTCGCAGAATGAAAATGGAGTTGAATTTGAAACCAAAAAATGAAAACTTGTATTGGCACGATGTTCTTAATCGGGTAATGAGTCGACCAACAATCAATACAAAATACAACTCGATAAACAAAGTAAAAACAACTTAAACACAGATATGCACACTTGTTAAAACCAAAAGACTCAAAACATGACCTCAAAACACAAAGACCAAGACAAAACCAAACAGCCAAAACTGCTAGGCCCACAAGTGAATGGCAGGCCAGAAAAAGTGGACGACCGGCCACTAAAAGTGGGCGACTGGCCACTTGTGGTAAATTCACCGGATAGTTGACAGCTGGCCTCCACTCACAGCCCTATCTTCTGCAAAAGGTCTTTCTTCATGATTTCTTCACCAGAACCTCATTTTTGCTGTTGTTTCTTCCATAAATAGAGATATTCCTTGCCGAGAAGCTCACGGATTGGATAGCCACTTTAGGTGGCACGGAAAAGGTAAATTTCTAAGGTTTTGGCATAAACGCGCTTTTTTCGTTAAGCTATCCACTTTGCTTTCCGTTCCTCCATGCCGCGGCCCGATACTAGTACCTAATTACACATGTATTTCGCTTCAGAACACAGAAAATGTGCAAGACTCTTGAAGAATTTTGAGCGTTGATGGAAACTCGCGGGTGATGAAGAAATCATGCCTTAACCCGTTTTGGCCATGCCCAGGCTTTGGGGTGAATGCGTGGGCTCACTTTGCATGAAGCTTGGTCGTTGGCCCACAACAGAGATCTAGATATACCCAGCTTGATTCATCGGTTTTCTGACATCGGTGACAGAGGCGACCCTCTCTAGCGAGGTTTTCGGCAACATGCCCTCTGTTTATGTATGTTTATTTCCTTCTTGCCCCTAGTTATGAAGGAACTAGCATTCGGTTGATCGAAGTGGCCCAATGTTTGAAAGAAGGTAAGAGTTGTATCGGTTTGACGCTGGTCGAGACCCTGATGGGCTTAGATGCTTTTCATCGGCAAAAGACCACTAGATTTGCGGGGAGTCCACTACATCTTCAGGTATCGTTTCCCACCCTTTCTGATATATGCCTCATACATCACTCGACATTCATGCTCTATTTTCTCTTAAAGCCCTTTCTTTACTCTTCTCTCCACGCACATCTCTCTATTATTTTAATCTCTCTTATTTTTAATCCCTTCCCAAGTATCGCACATGGATAAACTGAAGGTGGTAGACCTTTGCCCTGAGTATTTAGCTTGAGCTTATTTCTTCCGCCAGCGACTAGTGGACTTTCCCGAGGAGGAATGGTGGTGCAATTGGATGTGCAACATGTCTGCAGCAGGAATAGCTTGGCATTGTCCTTGGCTCAATTTGACTGAGATGAGTTACAATATGACCCGGTAGCTGGCGTATAATCGATTGGCCTCACGCACTGCATGTTTTACTTTCTCTTGTGGTTCAAACGCCAGTTTGGACATGATCAGACCTGCCTAGACGAGGGGGTAGAAGACTTGGCTTCATTCCCGATTCATGCATCACACTTAACTCGGTACCTCATTGCTTGGAGGACGAGAGAGCTTCCGGCCCCTTCCGCTAGCTTCAGTTATGTCCTTTTTGGCGAGTGTTTGGCTTGGCTCTAGAATGAGGCACAAGCCGGGCCCACTTTGGTTATAAAAGCTTCTGCAAGCATGAGTAGTGGACGCAGGAGCACCTGACTTGCCTATGCCCCTAGTTTATTGTTTTGACCCTTCTTTTTAAGTTTTATGAGGTAAAAGTAACTTTGATTTATATCAGAGAGTTAGAGAATGTGCTTGTGTTGAAATCAATGAAATTAAGGTTGCGAGCACTAAAAATTTTCCTTTTGGTCCCAAAAATGGTCTAAGTTGTAAAAGGTAAATTTTGAGAAAAATTAACGTTTATTAAAACTTTCCAAAACCATTTTCAAAAAGGATCACTACCTGACATACACAGGAATCAAACCCTCATGATATACAACCTCGAATCAAAAGATCATAACTGTCCCTAATTACATACCACTACTACTCCGCATTGTAACCAGCTTTTCTTTTCGAAATGAAGATCACAACCGAACCAACAGATGATGAATAGAGATGACCTGATCAAAAAAATGGACAGGGCAGTTGAGTTAGAGATAGTTACGGCCGAACTTTAGGATGAAGTTGCCTACGTATCCCAAAGATGGGAATCAGGCCTTACGTAGTTCGGTTTAGGTTCACTCGTGTATTAATTCTCTTCTTTTGTGCTCTAACTTTTGCCAAAGTCGCCCTTTAGGATTTTCAATCTTGCGAGCTCAGTTTTTTTTTATTTCTAATTTTTCTTGCTTTAACTTTTGCCTAGGTCGCCCTTTCGGGTTTTGGACCTAGCTAGCCTCTCAGGAGTAGTATTTCTTCAACTTGTCCATATTGATCGGCTGTGAAAATTCCAGGCCATCGAAGTCCATGAGAATAACCACCTGTAGACGTCCCCGAACGCCCCCGGGAGGAACGAGTCCCCCGTTCCGTTCGATATTGGGCTCACTGCAGTTCAGGACTCTAAAATTGTCACGGTTCTAAATCTGAACCAAAGAGTCCAAATCCGGCAAATCGTTTTGAGAAAACAGATTTTGAAAGAACTGCCAAACATGGACTGCTTTGCCAGATACAGAGTCACCACCTAAATATTTTATTTTGGGGGAAATTTAGGAAACCCTAACTCATTGCCTAAGGCCACGTGTCCGTCATCACCAAAGTTACCTCGGCTCGGGAACTTGGGTACGATTGGGGAAGGTCACTTCGTGAGCACCCCCGCTCGCCCGATCAAAGATCGGCCTCTACTAACCATGATATCTAGTTTTGAAAACATTATGCGTTCTTATTCCGGTTATTAGCCTAGATTTACTATGTGATGCGCACAGCATACAAGTATAGACTGGATCGCCTGAATTGGAACAAAACATTTCATGTTTGTTTATTTGAAAATGGTTTGATGGTGCTACCCGCAAGTAGGCTAAGACGTGGATTTGCCACCCTCAGGTGGGCTTAGAAAACATGATTTTGCCACTATCTAGTGGGCTTAAAACACACATTTGATGAATTGTTCCAATTCAAATAACCCAACCTTCACCCACAGGCATTCAGGCAATTATATCACTTAAGCATATAGCCTCATGGCAAGCATGCTATTCATGGCAGTCACTCATACGCATGCAAGGATGCTAAAGCATAAAACTTACCGAATACTCCAAGCCAAAACAGAAGCTGATTAGAAATCCATGCATGATCCTAACTATACAGAAATGCCTAATGCAGCACATGCAAAAATGTAACTATAGCAGGCTCGGCTATTCTAAACATGGCATATGAAATGCTACAGCTAACATGTATACAACTTGGAATTGAAAATACCACGCAGTTAGTATGATGCGCCGAGCCCGGTGCATGCAAAACAGATGAATGAATGCAAACATGCTATCATACTGTATGCTAATTGAAACATGCCCTAATCTAACCATCATAAGCGGGTAAATAAAAGGGAGAAAGATGTGGGGTTGGAAGACATACATCACACACACGCACACTTATTACAGTTGTGCCCTCGCGCAGAGGGTCCGAATAAATAATATACAATCCCAAATAATTACAGTCCAAATATGTACAAAACCCCAATTAATTAACAAATTAAATTAGGAAAGCAATAAATTGGCATGCAAGCCAGGGACTGCCTCAAATCTGCTCCGGATGATGAATGATGCATGCTCGGGTTGCCTTGTGCGAAGAGTCCCTCGCGATGCCCCGGTTTGCCTTTGTTTGCAATTGTTCTTGGAATGCGTGCCAAGCTCCGGAAGGCTGTCGATTTCTGATTTGCTGCAACAGAGAGCAACAAAGGGGCATGGCAAAGTATTTTCACATATGTATGCATGACTACTCTTCGGGGAGTGTAGTCCTCGATCCTCGTACCACCAATCACGCATATCGATGCATAATGGCCGAGGAGTCGAATTGCACGACTCAATATGAAATTAATGCACATATAAACACAACAAAACCTAAACTCCATCATAGATAATCCGGAGTGTCTGTGACTGGAAATTGAGACACGTTCCGTCACTCGAAGTACGAAACGTCTCTAATTTCCTGTGCTCGGGCTAACTCCTATCCCAAGCACAATGCAATATTCATGACATGCATGAATGCAACTAATATACAACCTAGCATGCACAATGCTATGAGATGACATACACAATGCACGATGTAACAAGGCATACGCAATGCTCTAACATACAACCTAGCATACGCAATGCTATAAAATGAAATGGCATACTCAATGCACAATGGACTTACACCAACATGAGTGGACCTCAGCCACACTCACATTAGTAGCCATGAGATGAAAATGAGACACTCGAAATGCGTGCACACATGCACGCAAATCGAGGACCGATCCTAAGGCACAAATGCCACTCTAACAAGGCATGGCAGGGCATGGAACATGGTATGCAAACATGCAAATTCCAGCACTAAAATATGATGCTAAACAGCCCCGAAACATGGCAATATGGTACCCGATGCACGAGATGAAACCCGAAACTCTAAATTAGGCATACGCAATGACCTATAGCTATACAAATCATGCATTATTTGATCATGAAGAATGAAGACAGATACAAGACAGTCCCAAAACATGCATATTTCCAGTTTATAACAAGTCCCAAAAATGAATGCAAATAGGGCTAATCTATCATGCAAGAAAAGGCCTAAAATAGAGATTAAACACAAAGGGACAACAGCTAGCTCAAAAAAATGAAGAGCCCTTCAACAAAGTTGAAGAAGGGATCAAAACAAGGTATTTTACAGTTTACATAAAGCCACAAAAATAATCACAAATAAGGCCAAACTATCATGCAAGAAAAGGCCTAAAAGAGGGGTAAAGAGACAAGTAGCAGCTGCTATTCTAAAACAGAGGAGAGCCCCTCAACAAATTTGAAGAGGGGCTCAAAAAAAGACATTTCACAGTTTATGGAAGAGTCCAAAACAGCTTACAAATGAGCCTAAACTACCATGCAAAAATTGGCCCAAAAGAGTGATAAAGAGGCAAGTGGCAGTAGGGGACCTCAAACAGAGGAGCCCTTCAACAATGTTGAAGAGGGGCTCAAAATAAGACTATTTATAGTTTGGCTTGGAGCCCAGAAATGATAAAAAACAAGGCTAATATATCATGCAAGATTAGGCCCTAAGAGAGAGATAAAGAAGCAAGTGGTAGTAGGAGACCTCAACCAGCAGAAGGTCCTTAATAAAACATGAAAAGAGGCTCAAAATATGACTATTTACAGTTAGGGTCGGAGCCCAAAAGTGTAAGAAAGTATGGCTTAGATATGGAACAAAACAAGGCAAGAAAGAGGGAAAATGGGACTCACCCTTGTAGAACCAAGCTTCAACGACTTTTGGACCAAGTTTAGAAGCTCTTCACCTTTGGAAATCAGCTTCAAAGGTCTGGAATGGAGTATGGAGGCTTTGTGCTATGAGGTAGTATAGAAATGGTGTAGGAAACTTGGGGTTTTGGAGCTTGGAATAGAGAGAGAGAGAGAGATATAATGCAAGAGCCTTAAAGCAAATTTTGTAACATCTGAAAACACAGCTGGGGTTGCTAGTTATATAGGTAAAGGTGTGGAGGAAAAGGGGGAAAAATGAAATTCAAATTTCCTCCCAAAAATAGGCCTAAAAGAGAGATAAAGAGGCAAGTGGTAGCTGCCAGTCTCAAACTGAAGAGAGCCAGAGGGGCTCAAAACAAGACATTTTACAGTTTATGACCAAGTCCGAAACAGCTCACAAATAAGCCTAAAATACCACGCAAAAATAGGCCTAAAAGAGAGATAAAGAGGCAAGTGGTAGCTTCCTGTCTCAAACTGAAGAGAGTCCTTCAACAAAGTTGAAGAGGGGCTCAAAACAAGACATTTTATAGTTTATGACCAAGTCCAAAACAGCTCACAAATAAGCCTAAAATACCATGAAAAAATAGGCCTAAAAGAGAGTTAAAGTGGCAAGTGATAGTAGGAGACCTTAAACAGCAAAAGGTCCTTAATAAAACATGAAAATGAGCTCAAAATATGACTATTTAAAGTTTGGGCCGGAGCCCAAAAATGCTTGCAAGCAAGTCTTAGATATAGAGCAAGATAGGAACAAAAAAAAGGAAAAAGAAGCTTACCCTTGAAGACCAATGGACCAGCAGCTCTTGGTCTGAGAAATGGTGCTCCTAAGCTCTGAAAAATAACTCCAAGTTGTTGGAATGGATGGTGGTGGGGTGTATACCAAAAATCGGGGCAAACGAAGGTGGTTAAGCGATCCCGAACCGAGGCACATGGCCGTCGGCTTCGAAAAACTAGAAACCGGGCTCCAAACGGGAAAAATGGCCTACGACCACGAAACGTAGCCTACGGACACTGAGAGATGATCTACGAGACCTCTCCCTCCCTTCGAGAAGAGAAAATAGAGAAAACAGAGCTTGATTCGCAAACCGAGGCAAGACACGAAAGAGCCCGGAAGTCTGGAGGCAAGGCTCGCAGCGAGACTCTGAAACTTTTGAACGAGCACAATATGCACCATCACCGTGCGCTCAATCGGTGACGTATGAGTCTTAAGGTCGGTCAAAAATGGGGTGTCTACAGTTGTCCCTTTTTGACAGAACTCGAAAGTCACACGTGACGTGAGTGAATGTCAAAGCCCAGAGACGATCCATTTTTGACAAGGCCGAAGACTTAGACAAACAGGCAAGATAACAAAGATGTGCCCGCAGGCAGGGGGCAAGTTGCAAAATGATATGCAGGAAGATATTGATAATTGGACTTATACGCTATGCGAAGCCGGTTTGAAAATTGGACTTATACGCTACGCGAAGCCGGTTTGGTAATTGGACTTATACACTACGCGAAGCCGGTTTGAAAATTGAGGATTCATGCAATGCACTGTAATGTAGTGGCTAAAATGCAATGTAATAGCTAAGAGGTAAAGGTACCTTACAGGGGCAATTGGCAATGACTTACCTCATGCTGCTGGGGATCTTTCGCTTCTCCTTGGTTGAACCGCAGGTACTACTTTTCTCCCTAACTATGGTTGCAGTTTTCCCTATTCTCCAACAGGGTGACAAACTAGGTTGGTTCAGTATCCAGAATTGAGGCGCATACACATGCTATCTCAATCTATGGGGCTGCCATACAGATTTCAAGCTGAGGATATACCCATGGGTATTCAAACCAGACTTTAGTCTCGGAAATCCCGAACCTTTGTGTTCTAGGCATGAGCCATTCGAACTCTAGTTTTCACCGTCTCAGTTGGTCTCCTAGGAACTCACTACTAACACAGGCAGGTGGCTATACCAGACCATCGAAAGTCGTTCGGGCATGACAAACACCAAAGGAATTGCACCTTTAGAGGATTTAAGGTCTCCTAGACCGGGGAGTGCACAAGACAGTGCGAATAAAGATGCAGGATTTAAGGTCTCCTAGACCAGACAGTAAAATAGATACGATGTAATAGATGTGGTGCAATAGATGCAAAGGGTGAACACATGCCAACCACGCTGGACTCGTGAGTGGAGGAAGAACAAAGAAAATCAAATCAGGAGCGCGTTCCACGCACTCTAAGATAAATTCCAAACACGTTGAAATCATGTGAGGGAAAAGAACACTCTAACCACGCTGAAATCGTGAGAAGAGGTCCGAAAACAATTGCTCAAGTACGCACACAACGCAACTAGAGATAAAATCCAAACACGCTGAAATCATGTGAGGAACGGGACACTCAAACCATGCTGAAATCGTGAGAGGAGGTTCAAACACAAACCGCCCAGCGCGTCTACAACGCAACCTAGGATAAATTCTAAACATGCTGAAATCGTGTAAGGAAGGGGACACTTAAACCATGCTGAAATCATGAGAAGAGGTTCGAAAAACCGCTCAAGTGCGCACACAATGCAACCTGAAATAAAATCCAAACACGCTGAAATCGTGTGAGGAAGGGGACACTCAAACCACGCTGAAATCGTGAGAAGAGGTCCGAAAACAACCGCCCAGGTGCATACACAACGCAACCTGAGATAAATTCCAAACACGCTGAAAACGAGTAAGGAATGGAACACTCAAGCCACGCTGAAATCGTGAGAGGAGGTCCAAACAACAACCGCCCAGGTGCGCACACAACGCAACCTGAGATAAATTCCAAACACGCTGAAATCGCGTAAGGAACGGGACACTCAAACCACGCTGAAATCGTGAGAGGAGGCCCAAACAACAACCGCCCAGGTGCGCGCACAACGCAACTTGAGATAAAATCCAAACACGCTGAAATCGTGTGAGGAAGGGGACACTCAAACCACGCTGAAATCGTGAGAAGAGGCCCAAACAACAACCGCCCAGGTGCGCGCACAACGCAACCTGAGATAAAATCCAAACACGCTGAAATCGTGAGAAGAGGTCCGAAAACAACTGCCCAGGTGCATACACAATGCAACCTGAGATGAATTCCAAACACGCTGAAAACGCGTAAGGAATGGAACACTCAAACCACGCTAAAATCTTGAGAGGAGGTCTAAACAACAACCGCCCAGGTGCGCACACAACGCAACCTGAGAAAGTCCCGGAGGACAACGATTCTAAACGCAGCACGGCGCAAAAGGATATAAGATAACATAAGATGCAAATAAACGCAACAAGTGCGATGATACAATACATGTAACAAGCAATGTAGAGCATGATGTTTAGGGAATACAATGAATAGACAAAGCGGCACTTTAGAAAGCACCTTATGGAGTGAGTGGCGGTAAACCGCTTTACTCTGACGGGGAACGGTACTCAGGGAGAGCACTTCTGATCGCCATTCTGGCTTGAAACAGTGAAACAGTCAACACAGTATTCTGTTCAATGTGAACACACAGCTCGTATCGGCATACTGCTCATTCTGAACACGCAGCTCATAACACAGTATTCGGTTTACTCGGCACATAGCTCAGTCTGAACAGACAGTCCGATCTGAAAAACGGGATGTAAAAACGGAACCTGTAGAAGTTGAAACAAACTCGGATGCTCCAAATTTTCTCTCTTTTCTTTTGCTTTGCCGTCTGGAACCCATATAGCTTCAGATAGGTCCTGGTTTTACTGTTCTCACATGACCTGGGTAGAACTCTGCGTTTTTTTTTTTTTTTTTGAAAGAACAAAATCTTGTTTTGCACAAATGTAGAGAACGACACGGCACTCTTAAGCACAAAACGATTCATTTTGAAATTGAGAAATGAATTCTTAACCGGGTATTGAGCCTACAACTGACCACAGCCAAAAAGACTGAACAACGAAAAACAAAAGGTAAACAACCTAAACACATCGAGACACACTCGGAACAACTCAAAGCAAGAATTGAGACAAACAAAACAAAAGACACGACACATAGACGTGTTACCAAGACGAGAGACCTCTCAGTTCGTGAGGAGCCAGTTTCTCCGGGTATTGTTTCCCACCCTTTCTTATTTGTGATTCTCACATCACTCGGCCCTCAGGCTCGGCTTTTCTCACAAAACCCTTTTCCTCACTTTTTCTCTCAGCGCACATCTCTCTATTCTTTAATCTCTCATTTTTTATCCCTCCCCTGGATGGTTGATGGATAAACAAGAAGTTGTGGGCTCTTGCCCCTAGCATTCTGCTAGATTCTCTTTCTTTTGCGCACAGCTAGTGAATTCCTCCCACAGAGGAATTGTGCTACAACTGGGTGTGTAGCAAATCTGCAGCTGATATCGGCTATCGATGCCCTATCGGGGAGTTTGGATGTGGTTAGATCTGCCCAAATGAGGGAGTGGGATATCTTGATCCATTCCAGTTCATGTTTCGCACTTGGCTTGATACCTCGTTGCTCGGAGGGTGAGAGAGCTTTCAGCCCTTTTGCTGTTAACTTCAGTTGTGCCCTTTTCTGGCAGGTAGAGTGCCCTTCTTGGTAAGTATTGTGGTAATGGGGAAAAGACAGAACACCTGACTCAACTGTGCCCCTAGTTCATCATTTCGACCATTTTTTTGTTTTTGGCTTTCTACTAAGACAATTTTGACCAAAATGAGAGTTTGATTAACATGCTTGTTCAATTTTCTGATTTAAAATCATGCAAGTCAGGTTATGAGCACTGAAAATTTTCCTTTTTTGGGTCCAAGAAATGGTCCAGTTTTGGAAAAATGGAATAATTTTTGAGAGAAAATTAGTCAACCTCATTAAAAATTCTCAAAAACTATTTTTGCAAACGGCCACTACTTAACGAGTACGGAACCCGCTCTTGAGATGCACAACTTCAGATCCGAAAGAAAATTGCCCCGTGCTTGAAGAGAGCTTCCTGGCAACGGAAAGTTGCCCCTTGTTTGAACGGCACCGCAGCGTATTGAATGGCAATGGAAAGTTGCCCCTTGTTTGGATAGCACCGCGGCGCATTGTAGTCAGTCCTCAGAGTGACGAACACAACCAAATTTTCGGATTCAGAGAAAGCAAAGGTGATCAAAACCATTACATGGACACAGTGTTTTACGGCTGGACTTCAAAATGAAGTTGCCTACGTATCCCAAAGATGGGAATCAAGCCTCACGTAGTTCGGGGTTAAGGTACACTCGGGTATTAACCTCTCCTTTTGCGCTACTTTTGCCAAGGCCGCCCTTTGCGGGTTTTCAACCTTGCGGGCTATGTTTTTCTTCTTTTCAATTTTTGTGTTCTTTTATTTTCTTTTCATTTCTTTTTTGATTTTCTTTGCATCTTTCTTTTTTGTTCTTTTGTTCTTTTCTCTTTTTTGTTCTTTTTCTTCTTTTCTTGCTCTAACTTTTGCCTGGGCCGCCCTTCCGGGTTTTCGGCCCAGCGAGCCTCTCAAGGGTAAAAGTATAGCTTTGTCCATGTCAAATGGTTTTGAGATCCCGAAGTCATCTGAATTCAGGAGAATGGCTGTTGTTCGCTGACGATGCAAGAGTCCATCCAATGGAGAGCGAATTTGCCCCTAGTGTTTGTGGATAGGAACTCGGTTGTCCTTCAACAATGTCTTCTTCTTTCCTCCCTTCTGGGGTTTGGCATTCTTGTCGATCTTCATCTTGGACTCTTCGAGCACATTTGAAATTCTTGCCCCTAGTTCGAGGGGTGCTCCTGATCTAGCTTTGCAAGCTTCTTGATCTGACTTTGTTGCCGCTAATTCACGGGCTGCTCTGGATCCGGCCACACATGCCTTACATTATAGTTGACCTTTGAACTTTCTGAGTTCTAGTCCAAGGTTTGAAAATGAGGAGTCGAGTCCCGAGGCTGAGAGCGATCCTAAGCTGCACAATCTCAAGAGCGATTACACACAGGTCTTCGCAGGACCGCGTAAAACATTTTTTTTTTGAAATCTTTTAAGAAAGCGACTAATCGCTCGCGCTGAAGATGGTGTGGGACCAATCTGGATCAAGCCAGGATCCTTCTCAGTACTCACGTTAACAAACATGATTTCATTTATTAAGGGCTTAGCACGCCTCTCTTTCTCTCAATTTGATCAAAGTTTTGCAAATCCCGAGGAATTCTTTCCCTTTTGTTTTCATCACAATGTTCAAAAGGTTTTGAAAAACTTAGGTCAATGTGATGATTTTCAAAGCACAGAAAAGTAGGTGAAAAGCACTGTCGTTTCATTCAGAACTTCTGGCACAACTGGCACAAGGCAGAAGCGAACACAAGAATGTGAAAATCACTGCTGTTCATTCAAATCTATTGGCATTACTGGCTCCAAGACAGAAACAGACTCAAAAGAAAACAAAAAGACAAACACAAAACAAAACAGTGATGCCCAAGGTAACACCCCTGGAATCACCTGACTCTAACAAAACAGGACTGACTTGGTACAACAAGACAGACCCAACTGACTCAGTAAGAAAAGACTGACTCTGTATGACACAACAAGACTGACCCAATACCCAAGTTAGAAAGCACAAAAACTGGTATTTGCATATTGCTCAGAACAGTGCATGCCATTCCCATGTCTGGAGTTAATCGAGCGTTGCCTGCAGGTGGTTCCTCCCCCGATCACATAACATTATCTCCCCAAATTCACTGATCTAGTGCCGATAGACTTTGCTGAGCTCGGTGGGAGGATGGCCCCATTGTCAAATAGATCCTGTACTTCATGGCGAAGACGGAAGCAGTCGTCGGTAGTATGGCCAGTTTGTTGATGGTACGCGCAGTACTGGGTAGCATCATGTGTAGCCAGAAGAGGGTTCGGGAGAGGCCGAGGCTCAAGGGGTTTGAGATGGCCTTGTCCAACAAGGATTTGGAGAGCTTTGGACAAAGGCATATAGAGGGCATGGAAGACCCTCCGACCTCGGGGTTGGTACTTCAAGGCTTGTGGATTTTTACTGGGCGCACCAGCAAAGGGATTGGCAGGTGCTGGCCTGGTTTGCCGATCTCTTTCGAATGGAGGATTAGAGATAACAGGATCGTCTCTGGTATGACAGCCCTTCTCCCAATGTTCTCTTTGATTCAGACTGCCCCCAACTTGAGTAGCGAAAGTGTCATCCACAGCTTTTGCAACAACTGCGAGGACTTGCTCTTTGTTCAGTCCCTCGGCTTTCAAAGCCTTAACAGCGAACAGGAGATGTTCATGGGGATCTATGTCCGTCCCTACCTTGTTCTTTCCACTCGCTTCCACTTTACTAAGGGATTGGCCTTCCTCAAATGCAGCCCGTCCCAAGATCGGGGAGCCTTTTGACATGAAGTTCCCGGTATGTGGTGTAGTCGATGATGGAGCCAATGTCCCGGAGGCCAGATCTGTCACGGTTCTTTAAAGATCTTTAATCATTCCCATCAACTCAGAAGTAGTGGGTTCACGGGTTTGAGATGGTTGAGGTTCAGGTGAACCCATCATGCATAAGTCCATGCTTTCTGGGATAAACCCCTCAGGCTTGGGTAGATGGGCCGGGGTGATGTATATGCTGGGGTCATAGGTGGATGGCAGTATATGGATGAGATTGAGGTAGACAGGAGATGTTTGGTCATTGGGGTCTGAAGGTGGAGCTATCGTCTGATTGTCAATGAGATTTTGGATCTCATGACGAAGGCGGTAGCAACGGTCGGTGCCATGACCGCGCTGCTGATGGTACATACAGTACTTGGAGGGACTATGTCTGGTTGGGAGTGGGTCAGGAAGAGTTTGAGGATCGAGGGGTTTGAGATGCCCTCTTTCCATCAAGGCTTTTAGTGCGCTAGTCAGGCTCATATAGAGGGGGGTGAAAGTTCTGCCCTGAGCTCGGGCTGGGCCAGCTGTTTGTAGGCTTGGTTTGGCAAAAGGGTCAGCTGTGGCGACTGTATTGATTTCGGTGGGTTTGGGAATAGCGCTACTACCAGCGTTGGTACTCCCTAAAATCACCCTTCTTGTCGGTTCACTTGTTCTGGGAATGATCCCACTGTTGAACACATTCTCGATCTGAACCCCTAGTTCATGCAAACTTTTGAAAGTGGATAGCGGAGCGACTATCAACTTTTGCAACATATCATGCTCGAGGTTTCGCACCATCATCTGCACTTGATCCCTCTCAGAAGGGCGACGATCTGTCATCTGTGCTGCCTTTGCTCTCCACCTTGTAACAAATTCCACAAAAGGCTCTGTTGGGTTCTGGCGGGTTGCTTCAAGTTCTTGGATGGTCATTTCAACTTAGGTATTGTAGGAATACTGATCGACGAAGGCCTCAGCCAATTCTTCCCAATTTTGCTTCACTTTGTCCTCCAACTTAGCGTACCAAGTGGCTGCTACACCCGACAGGGTTCTTCCATACAGAGAGAGTTTCTGTAGCTTAGTCAGACCCATCGGCTTCAGGACATCCAAGAAAAGTCAGATATGTACCATTGGATCTCCAGACCCGTCGAAATGGTCGATATATGGCATTTTGAATCTATCTGGGAGCCGGATGATAGCCTCGGTGTGCCCATCCTCAATGTCGGGAATGGAGTTAAGGCCCTGTGCCTTTTTGAATTGCTTCTCAAGGTTTGCAATTTTCACTGCAGTCGGATTGAACTCATCAACATGAAAGGGTTGAGTTCTCTCAATAGGCTGCACCAGGGGCCTGAGCACCTGAGCTTGAGTCAACATTTCTCGAGGATTCGAACACTGCAAATCTTCAACTGGCGGAAGTGGGTCAAAGTTCGGTTGGGGTCCCAAAGCTGGATGTGAAGCAGATGCCCCAGATGGGCATTGCGTTTCAATACTGGTCTCAGCCTGCATGGCAGTTCCTGATTTAACGCTGCTATCATGGCCACAAATTCTTCCGAACCCTGTGCCATCACGGGTCTGCTGATGATGTGACTGGTGACTGTCGGATCAGATGAACCAATGAGCCCTGTCTGGCCCTTCTTTGCCTTGCCTTAGTGAAAGAACACTGGTTGCCCTTGAATTGAATCTCTGACCTAACAAAGTCTATCAGCACTAGTTCGATGTACCCGGGGGATATCGGAGCCTTCTGAAGCTATGGTTCCAAGACTACCCTAGCAAAAGAGAAAACATGCAGCATCTCAGCCTAATTTCACCTGAACAGATATGAGCATAGTTGAATGAGTGTGCTCTCTACTGAATTCTGCCCAAAATTCTGCCGGTGAACTGATACCCTCAGGTAAAACTGATTCCCAAATACTGATGCCCGCAAGCCTGATACCCAGACTTGCAAACTGTTACATGCATTCCTGTAGAGACGCACTCTAAAAGCACATAACAGATAAGTGAGAGCCAAAACACCCCTATGTTGGGGTAGGGTTTCCCTGTCCTATTTTGTCAGGAGCTAGGGTTTCACTACGCACGCAGCGGTTTCAAACAACCTATGATCGGGTAAGCAACCTGTCCTAGTTTGGAATGGTCACTATGGATTCCGAATATGCAATAGGTCGAATGGTCAAAAGGGTGCCCCGGTAAAATCGGGGTTTGTGTTCCCATACTGGCAGAGCCCACAACCGGTCAGCCTTATGGTCATGCCTTGACAAGACAAGCCTTCGGCAAACCGTTCGGGAATAGCAAATGACAAACACGGTGTCCTAGGCGCACCAATGCAAATGCAATGCAAAGAAACACACAAGTGTAGTCAAAACCAGATATCATGAGTTCGAGTCAAGTTTTCTAATTCCCCAGCAGAGTCGCCAGAAACTGTAGACGTCCCCGAACGCCCCCGGGAGGAACGAGTCCCCCGTTCCGTTCAATATTGGGCTCACTACAGTTCAGGACTCTAAAATTGTCATGGTTCTAAATCTGAACCAAAGAGTCCAAATCCGGCAAATCGTTTTGAGAAAACAGATTTTGAAAGAAGTGCCAAACATGGACTGCTTTGCCAGATACAGAGTCGCCACCTAAATATTTTATTTTGGGGGAAATTTAGGAAACCCTAACTCGTTGCCTAAGGCCACGTGTCCGTCATCACCAAAGTTGCCTCGGCTCGGGAACTTGGGTACGATTGGGGAAGGTCACTTCGTGAGCACCCCCGCTCGCCCGATCAAAGATCGGCCTCTACTAACCATGATATCTAGTTTTGAAAACATTATGCGTTCTTATTCCGGTTATTAGCCTAGATTTACTATGTGATGCGCACAGCATACAAGTATAGACTGGATCGCCTGAATTGGAACAAAACATTTCGTGTTTGTTTATTTGAAAATGGTTTGATGGTGCTACCCGCAAGTAGGCTAAGACGTGGATTTGCCACCCTCAGGTGGGCTTAGAAAACATGATTTTGCCACTATCTAGTGGGCTTAAAACACACATTTGATGAATTGTTCCAATTCAAATAACCCAACCTTCACCCACAGGCATTCAGACAGTTATATCACATAAGCATATAGCCTCATGGCAAGCATGCTATTCATGGCAGTCACTCACACGCATGCAAGGATGCTAAAGCATAAAACTTACCGAGTACTCCAAGCCAAAACAGAAGCTGATTAGAAATCCATGCATGATCCTAACTATACAGAAATGCCTAATGCAGCACATGCAAAAATGCAACTATAGCAGGCTCGGCTATTCTAAACATGGCATATGAAATGCTACAGCTAACATGTATACAACTTGGAATTGAAAATACCACGCAGTTAGTATGATGCGTCGAGCCCGGTGCATGCAAAACAGATGAATGAATGCAAACAAGCTATCATACTGTATGCTAATTGAAACATGACCTAATCTAACCATCATAAGCGGGTAAATAAAAGGGAGAAAGACGTGGGGTTGGAAGACATACATCACACACACGCACACTTATTACAGTTGTGCCCTCGCGCGAAGGGTCCGAATAAATAATATACAGTCCCAAATAATTACAGTCCAAATATGTACAAAACCCTAATTAATTAACAAATTAAATTAGGAAAGCAATAAATTGGCATGCAAGCCAGGGACTGCCTCAAATCTGCTCCGGATGATGAATGATGCATGCTCGGGTTGCCTTGTGCGAAGAGTCCCTCGCGATGCCCCGATTTGCCTCTGTTTGTAATTGTTCTTGGAATGCGTGCTAAGCTCCGGAAGGCTGTCGATTTCTGATTTGCTGCAACAGAGAGCAACAAAGGGGCATGGCAAAGTATTTTCACATATGCATGCATGACTACTTTTCGGGGAGTGTAGTCCTCGATCCTCGTACCACCAATCACGCATATCGATGCATAATGGCCGAGGAGTCGAATTGCACGACTCAATATGAAATGAATGCACATATAAACACAACAAAACCTAAACTCCATCATGGATAATCTGGAGTGTCAGTGACTGGGAATTGAGACACGTTCCGTCACTCGAAGTACGAAACGTCCCTCATTTCCCGTGCTCGGGCTAACTCCTATCCCAAGCACAATGCAATATTCATGACATGCATGAATGCAACTAATATACAACCTAGCATGCACAATGCTATGAGATGACATACACAATGCACGATGTAACAAGGCATACGCAATGCTCTAACATACAACCTAGCATACGCAATGCTATAAAATGAAATGGCATACTCAATGCACAATGGACTTACACCAACATGAGTGGACCTCAGCCACACTCACATTAGTAGCCATGAGATGAAAATGAGACACTCGAAATGCGTGCACACATGCACGCAAACCGAGGACCGATCCTAAGGCACAAATGCCACTCTAACAAGGCATGGCAGGGCATGGAACATGGTATGCAAACATGCAAATTCCAACACTAAAATATGATGCTAAACAGCCCCGAAACATGGCAATATGGTACCCGATGCACGAGATGAAACCCGAAACTCTAAACTAGGCATACGCAATGACCTATAGCTATACAAATCATGCATTATTTGATCATGAAGAATGAAGACAGATACAAGATATTCCCAAAACATGCATATTTCCAGTTTATAACAAGTCCCAAAAACGAATGCAAATAGGGCTAATCTATCATGCAAGAAAAGGCCTAAAATAGAGATTAAACACAAAGGGACAGCAGCTGGCCCAAAAAAATGAAGAGCCCTTCAACAAAGTTGAAGAGGGGCTAAAAAAAAGGTATTTTACAGTTTACATCAAGCCACGAAAATAATCACAAATAAGGCCAAACTATCATGCAAGAAAATGCCTAAAAGAGGGGTAAAGAGACAAGTAGCAGCTGCTATTCTCAAAAAGAGGAGTGCCCTTCAACAAAGTTGAATAGGGGCTCAAAAAAAGACATTTAAAAGTTTATAGAAGAGTCCAAAACAGCTTGCAAATGAGCCTAAACTACCATGCAAAAATTGGCCCAAAAGAGTGATAAAGAGGCAAGTGGCAGTAGGGGACCTCAAACAGAGAAGAGCCCTTCAACAATGTTGAAGAGGGGCTCAAAATAAGACTATTTACAGTTTGTCTTGGAGCCCAGAAATGATAAAAAACAAGGCTAATATATCATGCAAGATTAGGCCCTAAGAGAGAGATAAAGAAGCAAGTGGTAGTAGGAGACCTCAAACAGCAGCTGGTCCTTAATAAAACATGAAAAGAGGCTCAAAATATGACTATTTACAGTTAGGGTCGGAGCCCAAAAGTGTAAGCAAGTATGGCTTAGATATGGAACAAAACAAGGCAAGAAAGAGGGAAAATGGGACTCACCCTTGTAGAACCAAGCTTCAACGACTTTTGGACCAAGTTTAGAAGCTCTTCACCTCTGGAAACCAACTTCAAAGGTCTGGAATGGAGTATGGAGGCTTTGTGCTCTGAGGTAGTGTAGAAATGGTATAGGAAACTTGGGGTTTTGGAGCTTGGAATAGAGAGAGAGAGAGAGAGAGAGAGAGAGAGAGAGAGAGATATAATGCAAGAGCCTTAAAGCAAATTTTGTAACATCTGAAAACACAGCTGGGGGTGCTGGTTATATAGGCAAAGGAGTAGAGGAAAAGGGGGGAAAATGAAATTCAAATTTCCCCCCAAAAATAGGCCTAAAAGAGAGATAAAGAGGCAAGTGGTAGCTGCCGGCCTCAAACTGAAGAGAGCCCTTCAACAAAGTTGAAGAGGGGATCAAAAAAAGTCAATTTACAGTTTATGACCAAGTTCGAAACAACTCACAAATAAGCCTAAAATACCACGCAAAAATAGGCCTAAAAGAGAGATAAAGAGGCAAGTGATAGCTTCCGGACTCAAAATGAAGAGAGCCCTTTAACAAAGTTAAAGAGGGGCTAAAAACAAGACATTTTACAGTTTATGACCAAGTCCGAAACATCCCACAAATAAGCCTAAAATACCATGCAAAAATAGGCCTAAAAGAGAGTTAAAGAGGCAAGTGATAGTAGGAGACCTCAAACAGAAAAAGGTCCTTAATAAAACATGAAAAGGAGCTCAAAATATGGCTATTTAAAGTTTGGGTCAGAGCCCAAAAATGCTTTCAACCAAGGCTTAGATATAGAGCAAGATAGGAACAAAAAAGAGGAAAAAGAAGCTTACCCTTGAAAACCAATGGACCAGCAGCTCTTGGTCTGAGAAATGGTGCTCCTAAGCTCTGAAAAACAGCTCCAAGTTGTTGGAATGGATGGTGGTGGGGTGTATACCAAAAACCGGGACAAACGGAGGTGGTTAAGCGGTCCCGAACAGAGGCACACGGCCATTGGCTCCGAAAAACCGGAAACCGGGCTCCAAACAGGAAAAATGGCCTACGACCACGAAACGTAGCCTACGGCCACTGAGAGATGATCTACGAGACCTCTCCCTCCCTTCGGGAAGAGAAAACAGAGAAAACGGAGCCTGGTTCGCAAACCGAATCAAGGCTCGCAGCCGAGACTCTGAAACTTCTGAACGAGCACAATATGCACCATCATCGAGCGCTCAATCAGTGACGTTTGAGTCTTAAGGTCGGTCAAAAATGGGGTGTCTACACCGCCCCTCCTGACCAGATAGCTTTGATGATGTAAGGACTAGTCCAATTGGGTCTGAACTTGCCCCTATGGTCATGAATGGGAGCTCGGTTGTCTTTCAGTACCATATCTCCCTCCTGGAGATTCCTGGACTTAACTTTCTTGTTAAAAGCCTTGGCAATTCTGTGCTGGTAGCCCTGAACATGATACAATGCCTTTACCTTCCTCTCATTAAACAACATTAACTCCTCAAATCTGCTTTGTTGCCAATCTGCCTTCGCTATCTGGCACTCAGCCATAACTTGCAGCGACGGGACTGCAATTTCAACTGGCAAAACAGCTTCCATTCCATAGACGAGAGAATAAGGGGTTGCCCCTGTAGATGACCGGATAGAGGTTCTGTAGCCCTAAAGTGCGAATGACAGTTTATCTGGCCAGTCCCTGTAGGTTTCAACCATATTTTGCAAGATATTCTTAATATTCTTAATATTCACCTTCTCCGGCTTCAGCAGCTCCATTAGTTTGTGGCCTGTATGTGGATGACTTATGAAAAGCCACGTTGCATTTCTCCAACAAGTCTATCACCTCTTTCTTGAAATGCAAGTCGTTATCTCATATGATCTTGTTCGGCACCGCGTACCGGTATATGATATTGTTTCTGATAAATTTGGCCACATGCGACGCCTTCAACACTGCATAGGACTAAGCTTCCACCCACTTTATAAAATTATCAATCGCCACCCAGATATATTCATGTCCATTCGACCATTTTGGCAAGACCGCCTCGATAACATCAATTCCCCAAACCGAGAAAGGCCATGGCGAAGTCTTGTTATGGAGCTTTGACGACGAAGAATTCATGCGATTAGCATGAATTTGACATTTGTGGCATCACCTCACAAAACCAATACAATCATCCTCCATAGTGGACCAATAATAGCCTTGTCTAGGAATCTTCCAGGCTAACATTACACCACTCATATGCGCCCCGCATTCTCCGCTGTGGATAGCCTCTATAAGGCGCTTCGATTCCTCCTCTTCTACACATAGTTTATGCATTCCCATATGACCTTTTTTATACAGCTTGCCCCCGAAGATGACAAATTAGACGGCCATACGCCGTATTTCCCATTTGTCCTTGGCATTTGCCCCTGGTGGATACGTCTATTTTTCCAGAAAGTTCCAAATATCGTAATGCCAGGGGTTTTTGTCTTGCACTTTATCTATCACAACAATAGTGTCTTGAGTCAGCATGTATTTCCTTTCGATGATAATCGGATGCATCCGAACTCCAAGTGGGATGTCTACCATAAAAGATAGAGTTGGTAAAGCATTGGCGAACTTGTTGTTCTCTCTTAATAGATGCGCGAATGTCAACTTTTCAAACCTCGAAATTAGAACATCCAGGGTCTGATGGTAAACCTTCATCTTCTCTTCTTTGACTTTCCAGTCTCTGTTTGCTTGAGAAACAACCAAGTTCGAGTTCCCGATGACATCCAACCTTATTGCCTCTAGTTCTAGAACGGCTTATAAACCTACACGCTTCATATTCTGCTTCATTGTTGGATAGCTTGAACTGGAGTTTGAAGGCTAAAGGTATATGGGAGTCATCGGGTGCTAGCAACACACCTATCCCATAACCGTACTGATTGGATGCTCCGTCAAAGTACGTCATGCAAGTTTCCTCTACAACTGCAGAATGTCTTCATCTGGGTACAAGTATTCCACTGCCTTGTCTCCTTTTACCGGGTGGTCTGTCAGGAACTCTGCTACAACTCTTCCTTTAACTAACTTGCGAGTGACATACTTGAGATCAAATATGGAGAGAAGAAGCACCCAACGAGCCAGCGTACCCATAAGCGTTAGTTTCTCAAAGAGATATTTGATGGGATTTAATCTCGAAACCAGGATTACAAAGTGAGCTAACAAGTAGTGCCTCAACTTCCTGGTAGCCTATACCAAGGCTAGGCAAGCTTTCTGTAAAAGAGTGTACCGGGTCTTGTAGTTTAGCATTTTCTTGCTCAAGTAGTAGATGGCTTTCTCCACCATATTTTCAGATTCCTGAGCGAGCATGCGTCCCATGGTCATATATGTTACTGAAACGTACAGAATCAAAGGCTTCCTCGGCTCTGGTGGCGATAGCATAGGTATATTCTGGAGGTACTGCTTAACTTGTTCAAAGGAAAACTGAATCAATTATCCAATCGGAAATTTTTCCCTTTCTTCAGGAGACCAAACAGTAGTTCACAAGTCAAGGTTAATTTTGAAATAAACCGTCTTATAAATTGCACTTTATCTAGAAAGCCACGCGCTTGTTTTTTGGTAGTTGGTGGTGGCATTTCTAAGATGGCCTTGATTTTGAAAGGATCTACTTCAATTCCCCTTTGTGTGATCAGAAAGCCCAGTATTTTTCATACCGTTACACTGAAGGTGCATTTATGCAGGTTTAACCTCAATCTGTATTCCCTGATCAAAGAATTTCTTCAGCGCGGTGTAGTGGCCCTCTCGTTCTTTGGACTTAACAATCATGTCATGCATATACACCTTAACCTCTTTGTGGATCATGTCATGTAGAATGGTGGTCGCAGCCCTCTAATAAGTAGCTTCGGCAATTTCTCAAACCAAACGGCATAACTCGGTAGCAGTAGGTACCCCACGACGTAGTGAATGCAGTATTCTCTCTGTCCTTTGGTGCCATCTGAATCTGGTTGTACTCGAAAAACCCATTCATAAATGATAGCAATGCATGGCCCGTAGTGAAATCCACTAACTCATCAATATGCGGCAGAGGAAAGTCATCCTTCGGACTGGCTCTATTCAAGTCCCAGAAGTCTACACACACCCAGATTCTACCATCCTTTTTCGGCATTTGGACGATGTTGGTCAACTAGGTTGGATACTCGGATACTAACAAGAATCCTGCATCAATCTGCTTGGTGACCTCTTCCTTGATTTTCAATTCCCAATCCAGACGAACTCTACGTAATTTCTACTTGATTGGTCGGGCTTCAGGGTCAAGAAGGATACAGTGCTGTACAATCTCAAGATCGAATCCAGGCATGTCTTTGTAGAACCACACGAAAACATTTTGAAATCTTTTAATAAAGTGATTAAACGCTTGCGCTCCTCTGAAGATAACATGGACACGATCTGGACTAGGCGCGGATACTTCTCAGTACCAACATTAGCAAACCTCTCCTCCTCTCAATTAATCAAGTTTTTCAAAGCCAGAGGAATTTTTTCCCCTTCGTTTTCATTAAAATTTTGAAAATTTTGGTGAATAAAATAAACCAACGCCATAGAAAAGTACATAGAATCTGCAGAGTTTTCATTCAAAAGGTCCAGATCTTCAGTTACACACTCAAAAGAAAAGCTAAATGAAGACCTAGACAGGACTTTGGTATCCGGGTTACCACCCCCAGAAATACCAGACTCAGACTCAGAAAAACTTAAACCTGATCCCAACTCCACAGACTCAGTGGAATCAAATTCTGGCTCACCACCCTATTTCGAACTGGAAAGATAGCCTTTCTCCAGCTACCAAGTAAGATTTGGTGCCCCTGATGCTGCCAAAATGCCACTGGTTGGGTTCACATGCGGTTCTTTCCCAATCATAGAGACAGTAAAGTTATCCCACAAGTTCTCTAGGTCGGCCATAGGATTTGTCAGGAGACTAGCCAGTGCTGCCTTTACTCCAGATTCGCTGTCATCTGAGTCACCTTCCATGCTCTATTTGGCTTTGATGCTTAGTTTAACCATTTCCTCATCATGATTGTCTTGCAGTTGATGGTCGAGGAAGATCTCGAACCGGAGGACACGCTGTTTTAAGGAATTTACCCAAGGCTCGAGAAAGCCACAAAAAGGGAAGTCTTCTTCCTCCCGAACAAAACGGCCATTCAGTGTTCCCTAGATTGGCCTGTGGATGAGTTCATAACGTTTTCTGGCTTGCTTGGCCTTGGCTCTGCCTCTCATCTCTTCATCCTTTCTAATCCAATATTCCCTGGTGGGCACATAGCCCAGTCCAAAGGTATGTAGATTGTGTGGCACATCTGTCAGTGTTGCAACACCTTTCCGACCACTCCTTCCGAGCCCCATTCTTGGAACGTGCCGCAGTTTGTTCATGAAGTAGATGGACTAGGCATTGACGTACATGCCTTCGTCTACAGCCAGAATAGTCTATACTACTCGGGCTTCAGCCAGAGTGAATCCCGAAAGGAATACGTCCTCGTCGCCATTGTTGATCTCTAGCACTGGTGTAGTCACCTCTAGCGGCAAATCGATGGATGAATTCCCAAAAATAATTGCCATTCCTCCCCAATGAGGGTACTTCAACATCTGATGGAGAATGGAAGAGACAGCCTTCACATGGTGCAACTAGGGCCTCCCTAATAGCAAATTGAAGGTAGCCGGCACATCCAAGACATAAAACTCGATCTCTTACTCTGATGGGCCCACCTGGACTCTCACTTGCACTATACCCATGACCTTTCTACTCGTGTTATCATATGCCTGCATTACTTGGGTTGTGGAAACAAAGTCCGCTGGTTTGAGGCCGATTGCATAGGTGGTACGGGAATGACAGACATTAATGGCTGAACCGGTATCTACCAACACCACCGGCGCCCATTTCTCCCCACATTCCACAGATATGTATAACGGCTTAATATGAGCCGAGCCCTCCGGCGACAGCTCTTTGTCAGAGAAAGTAAGCATTGGCCTGGCACCACTTGGAAAGACCAACCCCACAAGCTGCTCGGGCGTGGTGTCAATGGACAATTTAGCCTTGTTCATCGCCGACAATACTGGCTGTCGGTGTACTCATGAGGCCATGAGAAGACCCCAGATGGAGATATCAGCTTGAATTTTCTTGAGCTGTTTCTGTGATAACCCGACCCCGTAATATACTTAATTATACATGTTATTATGTGTTTGATATGAATTTGTATGTTTGATGATATGAGTTATTATGTGATTATGAATTTATATCTGTTGAGTGTAGAAAAATCTATTGCGATTGGGGCTTTGAACTGAGAATTTATGGCCTTAGAGGTGCCAGAAACCAAAACCGACTTCATTTCTGTGTTTAGCATGATTTTTAAAGCTTATGGTGAAATTTGGCAAAATTGAGATTCGTAATAAATTAATTGAGCTTAATTAACAAAAACCTTAGATTAAGCCAACTTTATTATGTATGAGATTTTATGTTTAATTGATCAAGGAGATTTGAATTCTAATTGGTTGTTATTCTAAGATAGTTTGGGATTTTTGAGAATTTTGGAGTCTGATTCGTATTTGATTTTAATAAGAATTTATCTTGGAATTCGAAATTGAAAGCCTAAATGGCTCAAGAGAGTATAATTGGGGAATTAAATTATTTTAATTTCGAGTATCGAACCGTATGAGAGTTTAATTAAATATTCGATTCAGATTTGTAAAATTGAGATTTGATTAATTGGGTCCAAATTGAAGTTAATTAAGTTATGAGAATTGGGAATTAAGGTTATTATGAATTAAATCTATTTATAAGGTATTCAATTGATGTATTCAGTTGAGTATGTAATTTATTGGCAAAGATTTTGAAGTTTAATTTGAAATTGAAGGCCTTAATGATGTGAGAAACCAAAATTGAGGATGGTAATAAGTTTAATTTGACATTTGGAGTTTTTTGGAAGTTTGACTAAAATTCTGATTCAGATTTGTAAAATTAAATATAATTAATCGGGCTATAAAGGAAGTTAAATTAGACTAATCAAATTAAGTGGGATTTGCAATTAGTTATGATTAATTGGGTTAGAATTTTACATAACTAATTAAGATGAAGAGATGGTTAATTAAGCTAATTGTAATCAAAGATTAATCTCAATTAAATATCCTAAGCAAAGACTTATTAGTTAATGAAAGAATTAATACACCACCACACGGGTTCATATAGTATGGACAAGTGTCCCACTAAATAAATAAAAGAAAAGATGAATGAATGAAGTCAAATGAGGCCTCACTCTACTGGAAACAAAAAGTTAGAAAAGAAAGAGAGAGCACAGGCTGAGGGAGAGAGAGAGAGCTTCATTATTTATATATATATACATTGTAGTCAAATCTGCTGGAGCAAATCGTGGGAAAGGAAAAAAGGAAGAATAAAGAAGAAGAGGGTTTTGTGAGATACCAAAATTTAAGTTAAAAATTGTGGAAAAATCATCTTAAGGTAAGAAATTTCATCCTCTTTCTAGTGTTGTTTAAATAATCTAGACAGAAATTGATTCAAGATGGATTTTGAGAGGATTAAAAAATAAAAATTTGTAGATCAATTATATAAATAGATAGAAATTGGGTTTTGTATGTAAAATCAAGTTAGGTTGAAGAATGTGAGTTTTGATTCTTTAAATTTGTTAACTTTGAGTTTAATTTTGAAAATTATTATTGGATTGTGTTATATAAATTACATGCAACAATGATGTATTGAAGATTTGATCCATGCAATGGAGTTAGGTTCAAATTTATGAAAATTAATTTAGAAATTAATTATTTTGGGTTTGATTTTGGAATATCATGCATGAATTGAGTCTAATTTCTACATGCATAGACAAATCCTACAAGTTTTAATAGTCTAATTGTATATGCATCATAGCTTTCTTAGAATTAATTTCATGTTTTGATGGTACAAGAACTAAGCTTTGGAAAACTATGAGTTTATGAACAAATGAGTTCAATTTTTAAATTAAAGGAGTTTTGATGTAAATGATCTAAAATTGGTCATATTTTCTTGATTAATTAAGAGTTTGTGTGTTTTTAGACAAGCCATGTATGAACCCAAGTTTTGAGATTATATTTTGAAAATTTAATTCATGTTTTAGAATTTGTGAGTTTGGAATTAGGCTTGATATGAAGAACATGAATTAAATTTAAATTTGGACAAATATGGAAATAAATTATAATTTATATTTGAGAATTAAAAATTTGTTTGATTTTGAATTAAATTTTGTACATGCAAATATTTTTGGAAGGGGGCCTTATAGCTTCAAGTTATGTTTCACAAAATAAAGAAAGATGATTTTTGAAACATGGAGAACTTGGCACCAAATCACACATGCATTCATAATTTTGTTGAATCTCATGAATTTGAGTGTCATTTCTACCATTTGAGATGAAATTAGAGTCTACATTTCACATGCATGCACAATCCATGAAAATGCAGAATTTATGTGCATGAGTTATGAAGTTTAAGGAAATGAATTTGAAATAATTTGGGCTTGTATGATGGATCCTTGGAGATTTGAGCTTCAAATCTTGTAGAATTGGCATTATATCATGTTAGAAGTTGTATGGTTGCTATATAGGACAAAACATGTAAGTTGTATCATTTAAAGTTATGTTTTGAAGCACAAGCAACATTCTAGAAAACCCATAAATCGACTTCATCGCTTGAGCGGAGAAGTTGTCGCTCGAGCGTAGAATGCAAGCAACCAATATTTTTGTAGACTAAGGGGTCTGCTTGAGCGACCAATATTGCGCTCGAGCGAAGAGCCCTGTTTCAGAAAATTTTGAAAAGTTGTTTCATGTTCTGATTTCCATTCTCTTTTATTTTTAAACACTCTTAGGCATACATTGAGCATTATAAATGAATTAACAGAGTAAGAAAGAAGCCTAAGAAAACTAAACAAGTTAAGAACGAAATAAATTGTATTGTGGCTCGATTTCTATGTGTATTATGAATTGTGTAGGGTCAACTACAAGGGTGAACCAGACATCTGAACACTGTGAGTAATACTTTAGTAAAGATATGTTCATATATGCTATTGTTATATACTGCTCATGTGTAAGTGTTCTGGACTTGTGAATTCGAATTATGAATGAGTATTATATTTGTCTGATTGTGTAAGACTATAATGAAATTGATAAGTATGAAATCACCTGGATGGACCAAAGGTCGTTCTGAATGAATATGAAATGGGCCTAAAGGTCGTTCTGTAAGGATATGAAATGGGCCTAAGGTCGCCTGATATATGTGTCAAGGACATGAAATAGGCCCAAGGCCATTGAATACGAATGTGATCATGATTATGAATATGAATATGCGCATAGATATGAATATGGAAATGATAGACCTGAGGTCGTTCTGTACTGTGATTGGGCCCGAGGCCATTCTATGTCATGATTGGGCTTAAGGCCGTTCCGTAATATCATTGGACAAGTATTTTGGACCCGAGGTCGTTCTGTATGAATCAGTATTTTGGACCCGAGGTCTTTCTATATGAATGAGTATTTTGGACCCGAGGTCATTATTTATGAATGAGTATTTTGGACCCGAGGTCTTTCTATATGAATGAGTATTTTGGAACCGAGGTCATTCTGTATGAATGAGTATTTTGGACCTAAGGTCGTTTTGTCCCTCTGATACGTCTGGAGCATGATGGATTGGACTTGAAATCGTTCTAAGTTGGATTTACATGTATTAAGTATAAATATGAGTTACTTAATTAAGAATCTCATTCGCATAACCTCGTTACTTTGGTATTATTCGCTGGGTGTTAGCTCACTCTTTATACATATATGTAGGTGAGCAATTGGAAGATCAACATTAGAGTTTGCTCCGGAGTCCACCTTTTTGTCAAGCCACCCAAGAGGTGGCCTCTATGTAGAGGCTTCATTTTATTTTGTCAAGCTCTTGTTAAACTTTGAATTTTTTTGGCAGTCCTTTACGTAGTGTGTGAGATATAAAATATGTCTTCGTACATGTATATATAAAAGTGTGTTAAGAATGTTTTAATTACTACAGTTGATCATGTACGCATAGCTCGATGGACATTATTATTTTTGTTTTTGCTTCCGCTTCAGGCCCTAATATTATTTAAATATTTTGAAATTTTGTCTTTGAGGCCATAGGTAATCTACGGATTACTAGCCGGTTACGACGCTAAACCTATAGGGGCTAGTTTGGATCGTGACAGTTTCAATACTGCATCTTCTTCTAGTTGTTTCTCCTTCTGTTTTTCGGCCTCTTTGTCTTTTCCAAATGTGTAGACACCCTATTTTTGACCAACCTTAAGACTCAGACATCATTGTTTGCGCACGCGATGATCGCGCATGTTTGTGCTCGTTTCGAGTTTCGGGGGGTTTCGGCTGAGCGCCTTGTCTCAGGACCTCTTAACTTTCTTCTTCTTGGTTTGTTTTTGGACCATGCCTTGGTGCCTTTTCCTGGAGGGAGAGAGAGGCCTGTAGGCCACTTTTTGTAGCTGTAGGCTATTTTTCCCTCTTGTAGGCCACTTGTAGTGGCCGGCAGGTTAGTTTAGGGAGCTTTCGGCTGAGTGCCTTGTCTTGGGGTCTCTTGGATCCCTTCATTTTGGTTTGTTTTTGGACCATGCGTTGTTACCCTTGCCTAGAGGGAGGGGAGGCCATGTCGGCCACTTTTGGTGGGTGTAGGCCACTTTCTCCTTTTGTAGGCCACTTGAGGTGGCCGGTAGGCCAGTGGAAGTGGTCGGTCGGTCACTTGAAGTGGCCTACGGCCATTTTTTAAATTTTTTTAGATATTCTTTATGCCAGTTGTGCCAGCTGTTAGGCACAGAAGGCATCCTCCATACACGTGTATGGAGGGATTGCACCAAGCTTCTAGCTTGTCAAACAAGCTTGAGGCTTGGAATTCTATAAGAGGGGAGCTCTCTCTCCCTTTCAAGGGTTCAGATTTTTTTTAGAGAGCTAAAGATATTGTCACGACCCCATTCCGCCACTAGTAGAATGGTGCCGTGATGGCCAGTAATCCGAGATTTACCAAAGGCTAACTTACAAAGGTTCACACACAATCAGAGTATGAATATGGGGCTTACATGTGCGGAAGCAATAAATTCAAATCTAATTAGTCCATAAGAGCTGTGCATAGATTAAATGAAATGACGTACATCTCAACAGGGTTTACAACTTGAATACAAATGAAATAAAGTGCATGTTACATCTTGATCAAAAGGCTTCTCAAGCCGAAATATACAAAAGACATGAATTACAAATTAAGAAGCATAATCTTCAAGATGATACAAAACATGGATCCAAAACAACTTGTAAATAACATCTAGGCGTCACTGCCTTCTTGCTCGTCACCTACATATATGTAAGGAGAGGGTGAGCTTGGATACTCAGTGAATGATATTAGTAATAAAGGTTTACATGAATGATATCCGAGATCTTTATCAAACAATACATAGCATATCTTGTACAAAATCAAGGGATCAACCAAGTTCATCTGTCAAATCTTTCAAAACTTCAAGAGATGCTTACTAACATCCATATAATACAAGGGATGACATTCCGGACAAACCCACGCAGTAAACCGTCAGTGGCAAGACAAAGGAGATATCTCAAACAAACGCGCTAGTTGCATTATAATCCCCTAACACTAAGGACTTTCCAAGACAAACGCGCTAGTTGCATTATAGTCCCCTAGCACTAAGGACTTTCTAAGAATGTCATCAAAACAAGATAATACTTGATACAAAAACTAGGGATAATCCTTAATGCTTGGTCAAATACCTTTCCAAAACAAAGCAAAGCTTTATCAAAACTTTATAACATAGCTTTATTAAAAATACCACTCACATAGCTCTTCGGGTGTGGGGATTTCAAGGAAGGATCCAAGGCCTACAAGTACATAATGAATCCCATTGAATGCATTTCAAGAAGACTAGAAGAGATGCTCAAAGATGGATATGAAATGCATTCCTAAAACAAGCATTTCATAAGTGTAAATGATTTCGGGATTTCTTTCAAAACTAAGTCAAGACAAAGCAAAGCATGTGCTGGGAGTTAAAACACTGTTTCTCATCTCGGGAAAACATGCTGGGTACCAACTAGGTCTTGGCCGAGGTCCCACACCTCTTGGCCGAGATGTGGTCCCGATGACCACATTAAGGGAAATGGAGTCTGGAAATTGTGGATTTCTTTTTGAAGAACATGAAGAACATGAACATTAAGAGCATGAATGCTAAAAATCATAACTTCTTTATTCAAAATCTGAGATTTCATGAGATGAGTTCGAAAACATAGACCTGGGTACCCTTGCTTGAAGATCTTATGAAAACAAACACAAAAAGATGGAACTTGTTACAAACTTTCGGATCAAAACATGGTTTTATTTCAAGAACACAAGAACATCATTTTCTCTTTCTAAAACAAGCTTTAAATCAATGCATGGCTCACGAATAATGCTAGATCATGCAATGTGATTAGATGAACATGGAGAACAACAAGAGCATATCAAGATTCTAACCTCAAAACGCGGATCTAACGGCTCAAGGTGTGAAGATCAAGCTTGGAAATCTATTCTCACTCTAAGAACTCTTTTTCCTCTCTTCCTAGAGCTTCTCTCTCTTCCTATAACAAAGATATGACAAAAGATATGTTTTCTCTACTGCCGGCTGACTTAACTCTCTGCTGCGACACGTGGCAATGTCTGGTTGGATCTCCTCAAAAAGGTGGCAGAATGACAAGACAAGAGTATGACAAAGTGTGTACAACAAGCAAGGTGACAAGGGTACTCTAACAAGGTAAGGACCTTGGGTCAAGACATAGGCTTCGGCAAGTAAGGTCTCAATGATCTTGGCTAGGAAGGATAACACTTGGCCCAGCTGTGCCACACCTTGGCCTAGATGTGCCACACCTCAGTCTAGGTCATCCCAGTCCCGATACAAGATCACTAGGTGCAAGATTCAAGGATGTCGAATGCCTAGATGATAACATCTCGACCTAGATGATGACATCTTGGCCAAGACGCCAGGGTGAAGATGGAGGTCAACCAAAGTGGTTCCAAGATGGTCCTAGGTGTAAGAGGTTCAAAGGTGTGGCCTAGGCTTAAAATGACCTCGGCTTAACACACACTAAGCAAGAAACAAAGCATGCAAGCAACACTTAGATAAAACAAATCAAGGTCTGTAGATGCAAGTTTAAGCAAGACAAAGATCATACAAATGTATGCAAGCATGACTAAGACAAGGTGAGGGTTGTTACAGATATCCCTCTCTCACTAGAATTCTCCCTCTCTCTCTATATTTGTGCTATATTGAATCAAAAGTGTTGTTTTTTCATACTTTTGTACACAAACACCTAGTCAAACACCTTCACCTTAGTGTTGAGGATCTTGGAGGCCTTGTTTGATCTCCTTGGAGTGGTTTTGGTTTGGTTTTGGCTCAGAAGCTTGCTGTCTTCTTGCTGTGCTTCAAGGGTAAGAGTTTCACCATTTTAAGCTTTGTTCTAGTTAAGTGCTTGACCACCTTTGCATGCTATTTTAAGGCTGGTTTTAACCTCTTAAAAACTCTGAGTTTAAGGCTTTAAAATGTTGGTTTGAGTCTTATTTGGTTAGGGGGGTGGTCACCTCCCTTGGCTCTTTGGCTAGTAGAGCCTTTTGAGCCACCTTCCTTAGCCTTTGTAGTAACCTTTGTTTGGCCTTCTAACCACTAAAACTCAGAGGAATTTCAGTGGTGGAAAGTGTGTTTTGAGGCCCCGAATAGGAGGGGGTCATCCCCTCTCCTTGTGTCTTGATTGCTTGTGTTGATGGCCTCATACTTGAGCATGTTTTTTCTACCATACCTTGCCTTGATCTAAGCATGTTTTTGTGACTTTTTTAACATGTTTTAGCTCTGTTTGTGGCTGGCTTGGCCACTTCTTGCATGCTTCTTACACTTGTAGTGTAAATTTTGCTTACTAGCTTAATATGCTTGCTATTTTGGCCCATTGTTCTAGCTTGTTTTAGATCTATTTCAGCATGTTTTTTGCTCATATTTTAGCATGCTTGAACTCTGTTTTGGGTGGTCTTGATCATTTGGGACTTGTTTTGTATAGCCATAGTGCAATCTTGCTTTTGAGTTTTAAAGTCTCTAGCATGCTTTACTTGAGTTGTGTGCATGCTTTGGCCTCATTTCTCACATGATTTCAGTGTATGCAGCGTAGTCATACTCTCACATGTTTCACTTTTTCAATGCTTTTGGAGAGTTGTGCCTTATGTCTTGATCATGGGCTAATTTGTATGCATGCTTGCCTAAGCTTTTGGGCTATCATCTCTGCATGTTTTTGGTCTTATTTTGCCTTGATACAACTCTAATTTTGGTTGATGGAGTCACCTCTTGCTTGGTTTTGGTACTTGTATTGTAATCCCACTCATTAACCTTGCATGCTTAGTGTTTTGGCTTACCATTCTAGCTTGTTTTGGCTACACTTCATCATGTTTCTAGCATTGTTTTGACCCGCCTTAGGATTTTTTTAAGTGATCTTGGTCCTTTGGGGCTTTCTTGATATGGCTATGGTGCAAGTGCCTCAGCTAGTCTTGAGTTTTGCGCATCTTAGCATGCTATATTTGTGATGGTTACATGTTTTGGCATCATTTAGCATGTAATTTTAGAGCATATACATGTGTTATGTTCTCACTTCCTTCACTCCTTGAGAGCTTTTGAGAGTTGTGCCTTTGTGTCATATTTGTGAGTTACTAAAGGAGCATGATTTTATACTCTTTTGAGCCTTAGTTTGAGCATGTTTTTGCCACTAATTTGCCATGATATAGCTCTGTTTTGGGCTGGTTTGGTTGTTTGTGCATAGTATTGCATAGTCCTAATGTTGTGTACCTCACTAGCTTTAATGCTTGAGTCCTCTAGCATGTCATACTTGTGTTGTTTGCATGTTGTAGCATCATTTGGTATGCAATTTCAGTGCCTACATCTCTGCCATACTCTCTTGTTTATCACTTCTTCATTGTGTTTGAGAGTTGTGTTTAATGCCTAGCTTGCGAGCCAATGCATGAGCATGTTGTTGTAGCTTTTGGTGCTTTATTTTCAGCATGATTGTGCCACTGTTTTGGCATGATGTAGGTCTGTCCATAGTCGGTTTGACCATTTGGGATTGATAATGCATGCCTCATATGTAATACACTTCACTAGTTTTGATGCCTTAGCCTTTAAACATGCCATGTACGCATTGCTTGCATGATAAAGCCTTGTGCATGCCACTTTAGCATTGAAAGATGAGCATATGTTGTTTGCATTGCATTGTGTTTGGATCGGACGTTAATCCAAACATGAGAAACGAGGGGCGTTTCATACTTGAAGTGATAAAATGGGCCTCATTTCTTGGTCGCCGTCCCCTTTGATTGTGCATGATAGGGTGGAGGCCTCTTGAGTCTTGTGTGTTACTTATGCATTCATTAACTTGTACAAACTTGGCTTCTCGGCCATCATGCATTGCGATGTTCGGTTGGTGGCCCGAGAATCGAATACCGCACTTCTTTGAGCTTGAGAAATGATAATGAGGGTGGTTGTACACACATACCTTGAAAATGCCTTGCCTTGCCCCTTTTGTACTCTGTTTGCAGCAAAACTGGAGTATGCAGAAGCAACTGGCCGACCGGCCACTTTAAGTGGCCTACAGCCTCCTTAAGTGGCCGACAAGTGGCCTACAACCTCCCCTGGTGGCCGACAGCCCACCAGCTTGAAGGTGGTTCAAAATGGTTCTGGTTCTAGAGCAGGAGCAGTCTGGGAATTGGTTTAGTGTTTAGGAATCAAGGCGAATGCAAACAGAGGCAACCGGTGGCAAGGCGACAGATTTTCAGGGAGGAAGCAACCAAGCATGCATGCATTTCTCGCCCCGAGGCTCCTTTTAACTGCTTTGCTTAGCTAGTTAATTCATTGGTTCTGTACTTAATTAGTTAACGTGCTTAGCTAATCGATTTGTGTTGTAATAACTAATTAGTTAACTAGATTAGTTAATTAGTTTATCTGTAATAGTTAGCTTAATTAGTGTAGCTAGTTAGCTCTCTTTCATTCGAACCCTCAGTCGAGAGGGAAAATGATGTAATAAGTGTACATGAGTGTGTGAATGTCTTCCAACCCCATGTCTTTCTCTCTTTTATTTACCAGCTTTTGATGGTTAGTTTTAGGGCATGTTTCAATTAGCATACTTATGCTTTGCATGTGTGCATCATTCATTTGTCATGCATACACCAGGCTCAGTACATTATACAAACTGCGTTGTATTTCAATACACTTTCTTGAATGCGTGTTTAACAGCATGTTATCAATTGTCGCATTCATATGCCATCTTAGATAGTCGAGCCTATTTAGTTGCATTTTGCATGTGTTGCATTAGGCATCCTAACATAGCAAGGATCATGCATGATTTCTAACTAGTTTTATGTTTTGGCTTGGAGTACACTGTAAGTGTTTACACTTTAGCATATTGCATGAGTGTAAGAGTTGCCATGAGACTATTTGCTTAATTGCTTAATTGCATGAATGCCTGTGAATGAAGGCTTCATTACTTGAATTGGAACAATTCATCAAAATGTGAGTTTTAAACCCACTTGAAGTGACAAATCATCATGTTTTGAGCCCACTTGAGGGTGGCAAATCCGCGTTTTAGCCTACTTGCGAGTAGCACTTACAAACCATTTTCGAAAACAAACATGAAATGTTTTGTTCCAATTCAGGCGATCTAGTCTATACTTGTATGCTGTGCGCATCACGTAGTAAGTTAGCTAAATAACCAGAATAAGAACACATGTGTTTTCAAAAACAATATATCATGAGTAGTAGAGGCCGATCCTTTGATCGGGCGAGCAGGGGTGCTCATTTCAGGACCTTCCCCTCTCGTACCCAAGTTCCTAAGCTGAGGCAACTTTGGTGATGACGGACACGTGGCCTTTGGCACGAGTCAGGGTTTCTTAAATTTCCCAAAAATAAAATATTTAGGTGGCGACTCTGAAATCTGGCAAAGCAGTCCATGTTTGGCTCTTTTTGATTCAAAATTGATTTTTCAAAACCAATTGCCAGATTTGGACTCTTTGGTGTTTATCAGTCTCATATTGCACTTTGTGAGATTATATTCAGAACCGTGACAGGAGTCCAAACTGTAGTAGCATGAACCTAATTCGCGCCCTTTCCGAAAGGGGAGCGCGAGGAGGAAGTTCGAGCGGTCTACAAAACGCCTCCGCTTAATCCAAGTGCGGCGGCCTAAAATACCGCCCACTTCTTTTCAGATGGTCTATTTCCTCGGCATACCACGTATTGTCTAGAATGCAATCACCCCAGTCTTCGTCAGTATGGGCCAGATGCAGATCATTATCGTCTCACCATTCACCCTCAACAGCTGACAAACAGTTGTTTGGCTCTGCTTGTATAACCTTCACGTCATAGGTGTTCCCCACAGGGTGTTATGAATTTACGGTTTCCCAGCTATCTTCAATTCTTTCTCGTTAAAACTGCCTCAGTGCAGCTTCCTGTTCAGTATCTACGGTGTTCACAGTGCCCACTTCCTAAGCTGGGTTTTCCACACTAATGCTCTCCGGTGGCTTTCCTTTCTTTTTAGCTCTTCCAGCTACTACAGCTATCTCTGCTTCTTTTCCTTCTGGTTTCATTCTCATTTCTTCTTCCTTGTCCAGCTCATCACTCAGCCATCCAATGTTATCAGTTGATCCGTTTAGGTCGAACCACCCAATTTGTACATCTCCCTAATCCTGTTAATCAAAGAACTGCAGATTATCTAAATCCTTTTCGAGTTCTGCTAGATCATCCAACCCCTGACTTGGGTCATCTTCCCTGACCATATTGATGTCTACCAAGGTTGGCAACACCAATTCAGGCTTGATTTGACCAGTTGACACAATATAGCAACTTGGATGATACACCCTATCAGATAAGTCCTCGGGACACTTTAGCAACAGACTAGTACCTTTCTCCAAGGTCGACTCCCCTTCTATTGTAAGTCTTATCACCATGGGCTTGGGTTGAGGTTTGGACGTGTCCATCATGCACAAATCTGCACCTTCCAGAATAAACAATGTCGGTTTTGGTAGGTGAAAGGGAGTAATATATACGTTGGGGTCATAAGAGGTGGTGAGTGTATGGATCAGGTTAAGATTTCGAGGTGGGGGGACTTGATTATAGGCTAGGAGTGGACTAGAGGTTACGTTTGGTTTCTGGGGTGGAGCGATCACCTTGTTGTAGACACCATATTTTTGACCGACCTCAAGACTTAGACGTCATCGCTTGTGCACTCGATGATTACGATTTTATTTGTTCGCTTTGAGTGCCCAAAGTCCTTGGTGGAACGCCCTGTTTTTTAGCCTTTAAAGCTTGTCCATTTTGTGCCTTGTTTTGGACCAAAACCTTGTTCTTTGAAGCCTGGAACTTGTGGTGACCTGTCGGCCACCACCATAGGCTGTCGGCCATGGCTCAGAGAACATGCATTTTGTACTTTGCGTAGAACATGCTGTCGATCGTGCATAGGACATGCATTTGGTACTTGGCGTGAATATGCCGTCGTGTAGCATTTTGTCTTGATTGTTTTCTTTACATTGAATATGCCTTCTTACTATATTGTATTTGTTGAGTTTTATGCAGGCACGATATTGTATGTACGGTTCATTCAGAGGTGTTCTAGGTAAGATCATTTGTGCCCTTCGAAATGCATTTATTCACTTTCTCCTCTCACGTGAGGCGCGTTTGGACATATTCACTTTATCTTCTTGCATGAGACGCGCTTGGATTTATTCACTTTCTCCTCTCGCGTCAGACACGTTTAGACGTATTCATTTTATCTTCTCGCGTGAGACGCGTTTGGATTTATTCACTTTTTTCTCTCTCGTGAGACGTGTTTGGACGTTTTCATTTTATCTTCTCACGTGAGACGCGCTTGGATTTATTCACTTTCTCCTCACGCATGAGACGTGTTTGGACGTATTCACTTTATCTTCTCGCATGAGACACGTTTGGATTTATTCACTTTCTCCTCTCGCATGAGACATGTTTGGACGTATTCACTTTATCTTCTCGTGTGAGACGCATTTGGATTTATTCACTTTCTCCTCTCGTGTGAGACATGTTTGGACGTATTCATTTTATCTTCTAGCGCGAGACGCGTTTGGATTTATTTAGTTTCTCCTCTCGCGTGAGACGCGTTTGGACGTATTCACTTTATCTTCTCGTGTAAGACGCGTTTGGATTTATTCACTTTCTCTCCTCGCATGAGACGCATTTGGATTTATTCACTTTATCCTCTCGCGTGAGACGTGTTTGGATTTGTTCACATTTTCTCCTATCACATGAGATGCGTTAGAATTGTTTGTTTTGGTTAAAAAACATTCGGGTGCACTCGATGTTCACATTGTTTTCCCTCCTCTCGCATGCAACGCTTTAGAATCTCAGTTGAAACCTTGGGTGAGCCCGATGGTTATGTTGCTTTTCGCCTATCCTGCACGTCGCATAGTTAAGCTTACATAATTTCTTATATCCTTTTTGTGTGAAATGTGGTTTGGTTCATGATTCTCACGCGTGGCGTGTTCATTTACTTTTTTTTTTCATGTTTGGAATGTTGTACCTTGTTTCGGTGTGCTTGAATGTGGCATTTTCATTGCATTGCATTTGCATATGTTTCATTCCACAGCCTCATTGCATGGTCATAAGTTATGATTTTATTTGTTCGCTTTGAGTGCCCGAAGTCCCCGGTGGAACGCCCTATCTTTGAGCCTTTGCCTTGTTTTGGACTAAAACCTTATTCTTTCAAGCTTGGAACTTGTGGTGACTTGTCGGCCACCACCATAGGCTATCGGCCATGGCTCATGGTTGTCGGCCATTGGTGTGGCCGGTCTGTGCTAGCTGTTAGCACATTGAACTGCATCTCCCTACACGTGTATGGTGGGATGTTTCTAAGCTCAAGGCTTTTTTTTCTATATATATGGGGGTTCCTCCCCTATTTTTGAGTGTTAGAAAATTTGGAACCAAATTCTCTCTCTCTCTCTCTCTCTCTTGTAATTTTTTACACATTTGCTCACAAATCCTACACTTTTGCCTATACACCCTTGATAGAAGTTGCTAGTCTTTAGGCTGAGGTAGCTTAGGACTTGTTTTGAGCTCTAGGAGGAGGGTTTGGCTTGGATTGTTGGCCAAATTGTGTCTTCCCTTCAAGAGGTATAACACTCTCCTCTTATACTTGTTTTGCACACTTGTTTTGTCATCTTCTTCTATTGTTTTTGAACTATTTTGGGGATGGTTTTGAACTTTAAAAAACTCTATTTTTGTGGCCTAAAAGTGTTGGTTTGAGGCCATTTTCAGTTAAGGGGTGGTTCACCCTTCTTACTTCTTAGTTTGTAAAGCTTTTATACCTTTGTTCACTACTTTCAAACCAACTTTTTTAGGCCTTTTAACCACTGAATTTCAAAGGTTTTTCAGTGGCAAAAAACTCATTTTAAAGTCCAAAATTGAAGGAGTTAGCCTCCCCTCTTTGTGTCTTGTTTGCATGCCTAGTTAGCCTCATGTATTAGCTTAATGTTTTGAACTCTATTTTGAGCTGTTTTGCCACTATTTTGGCTGTTTGGTCCATTTTGAGTCTTGTATTGCATAGTTATAGTGTAAGTCATTTCACTAGCTTCGCGTTTTAAGGCTTTAACCATCATTGGTTTGAGTTGATTGCATGTTTTAGTGCTTTTTCTCACCTAATTTTAGCACTTATAATCTCTGCAATCTCCCTCATTTCTTCACTTTTTCATTTGCTTCGAGGGTTGTTTCAACTTGAGATGGAGGCTCAGGCTTAATGGTTTAATCCTTCTTTGATGGTTCATCACCAACGGCATGAAGCTTCTCACATGCCTTAAACTATCCCTTGGTTGACATTTCTTTCACCTTAGAAGACACTCACCAATGGACTAATTGATTAAAGAACGATTTGGTAATTAAAATGTATAAACAAAATTGGCAAGTAAAAGAGGCAAAATAAGCACTTATTTGTGTTGCATTTCATATGTTCAAATCGGACGTTAGTTTGAACACAAGGAAAATGGAACGTTTCATACTCAAAAGTGATGAAATGTGCCATTTTCTTAGGTCTCCATTGCCCTTTATCATGCATGATAGGGTGTTGGTCATTTGAGTCTTGTTTTGCATTCATTAAACTTGTACAAACTTGGTTCTTTGGCCATCATGCAATGAAGTTGCTTGGTTGATGGTTTGAGAGCCAAGAGTGTCACTCCTTTGAACTTGTTTAATGACAAGGAAGGTAACAATACAAACAAACCTTCAAAAAGTACACTGTTTTGCTCTGTTTGCTCTTTGTTGCCGCAGGGAAGTCCAAGCCAGTGGTGGCCGACGGCCACCACTAGTAGCCGACTGGCCACCATTGTTGGCCGACCGACCATCAGCAGTGGCCGACCGGCCCCTGTCGGCCACCAATGCAAATTCGACAGTGTGCTCCTGAGACAAAACATAGTTGATCTAGAGAAGGAGAAATCGTAAGTGCTTCTGTGCAATAGAGGCTTGCAGCAGCAAAACAGTAGCCTTTCGGGTGAAAAACTGAGCATGCATGCATCCCTCGTTTCCCGAGGCCTTTTAGTTAATTTGTTTAGTTAGTTAGTTGTGGCTAATGCTTGCAAGTGATGTAATTATTCAAGTAGATTAGTTAATTAGTTCATGTTGTAATTAATTAGCTTAGTTTCTTTGTAATATTTAATTAACTCAGTTAATTATTTAAATTGTAATGATTAATTAGCTTAGAATAGTTAGTTAATTCATTTCAAATTTTGTAATAGTTAGCTTAATTAGCGTAGCTAGTTAGTTAGCTTATTCATTCGGACCCTCCTTCGCGAGGGCGTAATGTTGTAATAAGAGTGCGTGCTTGTGTGTATGTCTTCCGACCCCGCGTCTTTCTCCCTTTTATTTAATTGCTTTCGATGGTTAGATTAAGGACATTCATATTTCAATTAGCATACCTTATGCTTGCATCCATTCATTTGTCTTACATGCACCGAGCCTCGGCGCATCATTCAAACTGCATTGCCATTTCAATACTTATTTTGATACGTGTTTAATCGCATGTTATTCAAATTGTTTCATATGCCATATTAGTAGTCGAGCCTATTAATTGCATTCTTCGCGTGCGTTGCATTAGACATCTTGTATAGTTAGGAATCATGCATATTTCTCTAACTCATATTTTCTTAGCTTGGAGTACTAGGTGAGTTTTTATGCTTTGGCATACTTGCATAAGTGTGAATGTTGCCATGATTAGCATGCTTACCATGAGGCTATGTGCTTAAATGCTAAACTGCATGAATGCTTGTGGATGAAGGCTTGTTGTTTGAATTGGAACAATTCAACAAATGTGCATTTTAAGCCCACTTTGTTGAGTGGCAAACCATGTTTTAAGCCCACTATGTTTGGTGGCAAATTTACAAACTTTAAGCCCACTTGAGGTGACAAATTCAAACCATTTTCGCAAACAAACATGAGTTGAATTGTTCCAAATTGAGCAAACTAGTCTATACTTGCTTGTGCGCATCACATAGTAAGCTAGCCTAAATAACCAAAACAAGAGCACATAAAGTTTATAAAATATCATATCATGATTAGTAGAGGTCGATCTTTGATAGGGCGAGCGGAGGTGCTCAATTCATGACTTTCCCCCTTCGTACCTAAGTTCTCGAGCCGAGGTAACTTTGGTGATGACAGACACGTGGCCTTCAGCATGAGTTAGGGTTTCCTAAATTTCCCTAAAACAAAAAAATATTTAGGTGGCGACTCTATATCTGGCAAAGTAGTCCATTTTTTGGCAATTTTTGATTCAAAATCAATTTTGCAAAACTATTTGCTGGATTTGGACTCTTTGGTGTTTATCGATTTCACATTGCACTTGTGAGATTAGATTTAGAACTGTGGGAGTCTGAACTGTGGGACTTTCTTTTCAAACCTTCCGAAAGGGGGCCCGAAAAAGGCGAGCCACAGTTTCTGGCGACTCTGTTGGGGACTTAGAGAACTTGACTCTAACTCATGATATGACTTTTTATCTACACTTATGTATTTCTTTGCATTTGCATTTGCATTTGTATTGGTGCGCCTACGTCATAGTGTTTTCCATCTGCTATTCCTAAACGGTTTGCCGGAGGCTCCCTTGGAAAAGCTTGCCAAAAGTCTGATCGGTTGCGGGCTCTGCCACGATGGGAACACAACCCTTGGATCTGGACTATCGTTGTACCGTTTGATCCTCTTTTCACTTCTCGGTGTTAGGTTTGAGAGCTATATTAGGTAGTCTTGCTAAAGTACCCTTTTTGACCAATCGGCCTAGCTGCATATCGGAAACCATAGAGATTGTTCCAAACTAGGACAGGTAGCTTACCCAAATCAGGATTGTGTGAAACACTATGTTTTAGTAGTGAAACCCTAGCTCTTTACAAAACTAGGACAGGGTACCCGTACCCCATCATAAGGGTGTTTTGGCTCTTACTTGACTGTTATGTGCTTTTAGAGTGAAACTCTACAAGAATGTATACATCAGTTGCAAGTTTGGGCATCAATTTCGGGGAAGAAATCAGTGTTGGATACAGTTCTCTAGCTTATGATTGCAACTGCGTGTTGTTTGTGTTTGAGCCGAGGTGCTGTACGGTTTTTGAATTTTGCTTACTTTTGCTTTATTTCTTTTTGCAATGTAGTTTTTCACCATTACTTCAGACGATTCTGTTACCTCCCAAGCACTCTGGACCCGAGTTAGAAGGATTTACAGATCCGGGGATCTTGTCGGAGGACAGCCAGTGTTTGTTTCACTCCCACTGGTTACTAGACGGAGGAGGACCAGGCAGAATTTACCAATCCAACAGTCACATTTTACTTCACTTGTGCCCAGTCAAGCCTAGTCTTCTACTTCTTCTCCAGAAAGAGAGTATTCACTAGTTCTGATAGCTCAACATCCCCCAGCTAGCATAGAAGATATGCTTCGTCAGCTCCAGCAGACCATTGAGACTATGCACCTAGATGCTGCCCGCCAAGCTGAGGCCACAGCCCGCCTGTAGCGACCTTGATTTTTCCGTAAGCCTTTATTTATTTATTATTATTATTACTATTATTATTATCTTATTTTATTTTTGGCTTTATTAATTGTGTGGTTACATGAGAATTTAGTGTGATATATAATCAGTTTAATGTGGTATTTAATTATATATAATTAATCAGAATATTTATATTTATATATTCATATATACATAAAAAAAGAGGGTGTTACATGTAGTGTTTTTATAAAATATATTTATATATGTTGTAGTTATTTAATAACATAAAATATATATCATATTTATTTAGGTTGTATTTATATTGTATTTGTATTGTATTATATAATATAATAGTCATTAGGTTATATAATAATATATTAGGTTATGAGTGTTATAGCCTCACAAAGAAAGAAAAGAAAGAGAGGAGCAACAGCAGCCCCGAGAGAGAGAGAGAGAGAGAGAGAGAGAGAGAGAGAAATTAATCAAAATCAAAACATAGTGCTGTGTGTGGTTGTGTGTGGCGTGAAAAGGGACGAAGGAAGAGGGGAAAAGAAAAAAGAAGAAAAAGATTAGGGTTTCGTTTTGGTGGTTCCATTAGTTTTTCAAATAATTCCTTGATCTTCAAAAAAATATTGTGAGTACAAAACCCACTTTCCTTGATTTATATTTAATTCGTTGTTTTTATTTATTTATTTGATGTTGAATTGATTTCTTATTTGCATGTAAATGATTGATCGATTTTAATTATTTGATTAGTTGTGTATGTAAGGTTTAGGGTTTTTAGATGATTGATTGATTTTAATTATTTTGTTTAGTTGTGTATATAAGGTTTAGGGTTTTTAGTTGATTAATTGATTTTAATTAGTTGTGTATGCTAGGTTTATGGTTTTTATATGGATTTATTTTATGGTTATATGAAATTAAAATTAATTAGGAACCCATAGATAAATTCCTTATACTCCACCATAACTTCATGGATTGTTGTTTTATTTAAGTGTTGGTGAGAAAGAGTGTATAAAGAAAAAGTGAGGATTATGAGATTTATTTGAATGCCTTAGGCTTGAAATTATTATGTTTGTTCTCATGAGTGAGATGTTTTGTATATGTATATTGTTGCCTCGTTCTCAAGAGTAGACGAGTGCTTTGATTTACGCGTGTACATATATGCTAACCATCCGGGGAGTGTGGGTCAAACTTGGGACGATATCCCTGTGTAAGTTTGGCTTCGGAGCGGTGTTAGGTATACGGGAGGCACATGGGATATATGTGTAGGCCGGAAGTGGACACCGAAGTGGTGGAGTTAAGGTACAAAGAATTTAATTACGAGTTTATTGGTATAGTATGAATTGTGTTGATTTGTATATCTTGAAAAATAGTAAATGACCTTGATAAATTATGAAATTTGAGTAAAGGCATGTATACGTGATTCTAGACAACTTTTGTGTTTAAACGTTTTATTAAAAAGATCGATTATAACTTATAATCGGATGATCTTGATTATAGTAGTTTTAATTCATTTTGGCAATGTAGATTTTAGAGGTTGTTTTAACCCACGAAACGAGCTTATTTTTATTGGTTTCACGTAAACTGAAGTAAAAAATTACTCTGCACACTTTTCATGTTTTGAACTTTTCCGAAAAAATCATCTTAGGGAAGTTTTTGTTCGTTTTCAGCTTCAGATTTTTCGATTGAATTCCGTCTAGGTTCTTTTATCAAGTTTTTCTCTTAACCTGTTCAATTTCTGTTAATTCATTCACCATGTCTTTTAGAAAATTTGATTATGTACAACTTTTGTTCTTTGAGTTTTGATCAATTCGAATTATTTAAGTATGAAACGGTGCATTTTTATACTTCTTCAGCAAGTTACTTAGGATTAAATTATACTAACTTTATTTTTTTTTTGTAGAATGGTGGGTCTTACTAAATTTCTTATGCAAGGTTGATCCACCATATTTTTATTTCTATTTTGTTTATTTTATACTCAATTTAGATTTTGTTGTGTACGGGCAAGAAACTGAATGCCACCGTATCTCAAGAAATTACCCATTCGTCTCGGTGCGGATGGAACTATTTGTCTTGTCTCGTAACAAGAATTAAATGTATTTTTGTTTATGCCTGGTGGACACGTGGGTGTTAAATCTTGTATTCATACCATTATACCTGAATACCAACTCGTTTTGTCTCTTGGAAACTTGGGTGTGTTCTGTTTGAGCGCAGTTGAGCTTTCTTTGCAGTATTAGTTGGGGCTACGGTGGTGACATGGAGTAACTATAGTTTTTGGACACATCTCTTAGATTTCTTTTGTTTTCTTGAGCTTAGGGTTGATATTAGTTTATGTATTTATTATTTTTTTTATGAATTTAGTATGCGGATAATTTGGCATGGTTTGTAACCATACATTATTTAAGTTATTTTGAATATTTATTGTTACTTTAATGTTGGAGGTATTAGTTAGTTATGAAATTATGGTGGATGGTTTGGTTGGCGTTTAGTTTTTTTGTTTCACCCCTAGGATTTGGATGATGGAATATTGATTGGGATTTAGTCATAATTTAATATTTAATTGTCCGAATTTGGGGCGTGACAGTTTGGTATCAGAGCTCTAGGTTACCCTAGACTTGTGAGAGTTTAGGCGATCTTCGAATTGTGGAAACATGGGTTAGCTGGTTTAGGTTGGTGGTTGAATTTATTCTAAGTATTTAAGAACGAATTCTTCTTGTGTGTTTAACTTGAAAGTGATGGCCGGAAGGTATAATTTGAGAAGTGCTGAGCCCAATGGCACAGGGGAAGAAACAACTGCTAACGTGATGACAGCGGCAGTGGTGACTGCTACCAAGGCAACCAATACGGTGTAGGTTAATGTGGGGGAGATGATGGCTCAATTACTTTAGGTTGTGCAGAACAATAATCAACGCCAGTAGGGAGATCCCTTTGCGAAGAGAAACAAAGACTTTGGTTCTTTGGGAGGTCAAAAATTCTTTGGAGATGGAGGACCCATTGCAGCTGACGCTTGGGTTCAGAGATTTAACGACTTTAACTTGGGCAGATTTCAAGAATCGTTTTGACCGAAAGTTTGTTCCTGCTGCTATTCGGTCTCAACTAAGTGATGAATTTTTGAAGTTGACTCAAGAGAGTAGAACAGTGATTGAGTATGTCACCAAGTTTAATGAGTTGTCTTGTTATGCCCATTACTTAGTCAACACGCAGGAGAAGAAGAATGAGAAGTTTATTAAGGGATTGAATCATTACATGTCTAAGTCCCTTATTCCCTTTGATGCTGAACCGTTTGATAGAGTTCTTGACTTGGCACTGAAGTATGAGGAAAAGGAGAAGCAGTTTAATGAAGAAAAGGCCAAGGTTGGAGAGACTTCTAGAGGAAGTCACTTCTAGCAGCGGGATGGGAACAGATATTGACCCTATGATCAAAGGCATAGGGGTCAGCAGTTTCAGAGGCCACAGCAACAAGGTAGTCAGGGTAATTTCAGACCTCAGGGCAATTTCCGACCCCAGGGTTTACCCAAATCAGGATTGTGTGAAACACTTTGTTTGAGTAGTGAAACCCTAGCTCTTGATGAAACTAGAACAAGGTAATCCTACCCCATCATAAGGGTGTTTTGGCTCTCACTTGACTATTATGTGCTTTTAAAGTGAAACTCTACAAGAATGTATATATCAGTTGCAAGTGTGGGCATTAGTTTCGGGGCAGAAATCAGTGTTGAGTACAGTTCTCCAGCTTATGATTCCAACTGCGTGTTGTTTATGTCTGAGTCGAGGTGCTGTGTGGTTTTTGATTTTTGTTTTCTTTTGCTTTATTTCTTTTTGCAAGGTAGTCTTTCACCATTGCTTCAAACGATTCTATTACCCCCCAAGCACTCTGGACCCGAGTTAAAAGTATTTACAGATCCGGGGATCTTGTCGGAGGATAGCCAGTGTTTGTTTCACTCCCACCGGTTACCAGACGGAGGAGGACCAGATAGAATTTACCAATCCAGCAGTCACCTTTTACTGCACCTAGGCCTAGTCAGGCCCAGTCTTCTACTTTTACTCCAGAAAGAGAGTATTCACTAGTTCTGATAGCTCAACATCCCCCAGCCAGCATGGAAGATATGCTTCATCAACTCCAGTAGACCATTGAGACTATGCAGCTAGGTGCTGCCCGTCAAGCTGAGGCCATAGCTCGCCAAGCTGAGGTCGTAGCTCGCCAAGCAGAAGTGATAGATAGGTTTCAGGAACAGCAATCACAACCAGTAGTAGCCTCTGCATCCCATGCACCTCCAACAGGAATTCCGGCACTCGGGGTCACAATCAATGTCTAAGAGAATATGGGCATTCCGGCAGATCTAATCCCACCTCAGACCTCCAAGGCACCAGTTTACCAAATGGAGGCGCCATTTGAATTCGAGGTTGACCCTACTGCATTGAAGGTCAACAAGTTAGAAAAGCTCTTCAAGCGGGCGGAGGGCGTGAATTCAATCCCCGACATTGAGGATGGATACACAGACGCCGCAGTGACTCTACCAGAAAGATTCAAGATGCCGCACATAGACTGGTTTGATGGCTCCAGGGATCCCATGGTCCACTTGCGTTTACTCTCTAATATCCTACAACCAATGGGTCTCACTAGATTGTAGAAGCTATCGTTTTTTGGCCGGACCCTGTCGAGTATAGTGGCCATTTAGTATACCAAGCTTGAAGACTCTATGAAGAAAAGTTGAGAGGAAATGGCCGAGGCCTTCATTGTGCAGTACTCCTACAATACCCAGATCGAGGTCTCTACCCATGATCTTGAAGCGACCCGTCAAGAGCCGAAGGAGGGCTTCTCGGACTTTGTGACTCAGTGGCGGGCTAAGGCGTCTATGATGACTATCCGACCGTCTGAAAAGGACCAAATCAGAATGGTGGTTCGTAACTTGCAAATGAGACTGTTACAGAAGATAATAGTCTTGCCTTTGTTTACATTTGCTGAGCTCCATGAAATAGGGGTTCAAATTGAGGATGCAATGAAGTAAGGGCTAATAGACCATGAGAAGGAACAACCCAAGAGGCCCTTTACATGCAGCTCCAACACAACTACGGGTGGTAGCGCCTCTACACGGCCTTCAGATGTGAGTATGGTCACCACCACGCCCAAAACTGCTAACCCTTTTGCCAACACATCCAACACAACTTCACAAACCTCAACCAACCAGGCCCGATCTCAAAGGGTCTTTACCCCGCTTTATATCCCTTTAGCCAAAGCCTTAGGGGTCCTAATCAAAAAGGGAAATCTTAAACCACTAGAGCCTCACCCTCTACCCAATCCTCTCCCCCCAAGACACAACCTGACCAAATACTGCGCTTTTCACCAACAATATGGTCATGACACTGATCAATGCTATAGGCTGTGTCATGAGATTCAAGATCTCATTGACAATAAAGTGATAGCACCTCCCCAAAAACCCAACGTCACTACAAATCCTCTCCCACTACATAACCAAGTCCCTCCACCCCGGCATATAAACCTCATCCACACACTGGCCGTCCCTTATGACCCCAGTATATATATCACCCCATCCCACCTACCTAAGTCGGCGTTGTTCATCCCTGAGAGCACAAACTTGTGCATTATGAGCATGTTCTCACTCTAACCAGAACCAGTGGTGGTGACAGTGGAAGATAAAGAGAGGTCAACCTTGGTGAAGAATGTCAGTTCGTTGCCCGAGGGCTTTAAGGACTTATCTGAAGGGACGTATAACACGAGCTGCTATATTGTGCCAATCAATCAAGCTAAGTCGGAAGTGGTGTTGCCGATTGGGATGGAGGTCAGTGTGGTTCGAGAAGATGGACCAAGTCAAGGATTAGATGATCTAGCCGACCAGGAGGAGGATATAGACAATTTGCAGTTCTTTGATTGGTTTAATCTGAACGGGTTAATAGACAATTCTGGGTGGCTAAGTGATGAACCCGATAGAGATAAGGGAACTAAATTGAAGCTGGAAGAACAGAAAGCGGGAACAAGGCATTGTTAGTACTGTATATACAGAACAAGAAGTCGTGTTGGAGCGGTTTGGGCAAGAAATGAGTGAAAACAATCTAAAAGCTGGAAAAACTCAACACCTTGCAGGAAATGTTTGTGATAACAGAATGATCTGAACAGAGCCGGATGAGTGCTTATCGGCTGCCGAAGGGGTCTGGTGGGATGACGACGACCTACACTTGGCCCATACTGATGAGGATTAGGGTGAAGACCTTCCTGACAACACTTGGTATGTAGAAGAAGTCGACCATATGACAAGAAATGGTCGATATTTCAAACCACCGCATCTGGACCAACCCAAGGCATTCGGAAAGGATAAAGAATTGAGAAATCGAAGGAAAAGCAGTTAGAGGAAGAGGTTGTGCTGAAACAGTTAAAGAAGATTCAAGTTGACATATCTATCTGGGGTCTGCTTATGGCTTCGCGGGTGCACAGACAGGTTGTACTGATGGCGATGGATAAAGCTAAGTTGTCCATCGACACCACCCCGAAACAACTGGTGGGATTAGTCTTCCCGGGAGGCGCTGCACCAACTTTGACCTTTTCAGACAAGGAATTACCGCCAGAAGGCTTTGCACACAACAAGCCTCTATACATATCCGTAGAGTGCTGAGAAAAGTGGATACCAGTGGTATTGGTCGACATCGTGTCCGCAATCAACGCCTTCCTTCTCGAACGACTTATGCTATTGGCCTGAAATCGGCTGATTTTTTGCCTACGGCCCAGGTGATCCGGGCGTATGACAATACAAATAGAGAGGTGATGGGGAAAATGCAGATCAAAGTACAGGCCAACCCAGCTCAACAGGACATCGAGTTCCATGTCTTGGACGTTCTGGCCATTTTCAACTTGCTACTTGGGCGACCCTAGCTACACCAAGTGAAAGCTGTCTCTTCCACCCTCCACCAAATGCTGAAGTACCCCCATGGGAAAGGCGTAGCCATAGTCTTCGAGAATTCATCTATACATCCTTCGCCAGAGGTCACTACACTTGTGCTGGAGATTGTGCATGGCGAAGAGGATGTCTTCCTTTCTGAGTTTACCTTGGCTGAAGCTCGGGTAGTGCAGAATATCTTGGCCATCGATAAGGGCTTGTATGTCCGCGCCTAATTTGTATACCTCATGAACAAGCTACAGCACATGCTCGAAATTGGATTAGGGAGAATCGGCCGGAAGGGCATCACCGCATTGGCCGATGTGCCACATAACCCACATGCCTTTGGTCTGGGCTATATGCCCACCAAAGAGGACTGGGTGAGGAAAGGGAAAGAAATGGCCAGAAGAGCCAGAGCTAAGTAGACTGGAAAGCGCTACGAACTTGTGCACCGACCGATTCGGGGAACCCTGTATGGTTATTTTGTTCAGGAAGGAGAAGATTTCCCATTTTGTGGTTTCCCTGAGCCCTAGTTCAACTCTGAGAAACAGCGGGTTCCCGGCTTTGAGATTTTCTTTGACTTGCAGCTGCAAGCGAGTGATACAGAGGAACAGACTGAACTAATCGTTGAGGTTACAAAGAGTACAAGAAGTGATTCCGACAGTAACGAGCTTCAAGTAGGAGCAGCACTGGCATGTCTCCTTTCAGATCCTCAGATCAACTTAGAAAGCTTGGGGGATAACCTAACCGTTTCTATGATTGGAGACCAACCGGGTGTGAACCCTTCTAACAGTATCTTGGATGCATCTGATGCACCATCCCTCATTTGGCAGATAGAGGAGGGCTACCTGTCTAGCAGTTCTGAGTCGGGTAGTGAACCAGAATTTGATTCCACAGAGTCTGTGGAGTTGGAATCAGGTTCTGATTCTTCTGAGTTTGGGTCCGGTATTCCTAGGGTTGATAGCTCGGATACCGAGCTTTTGTCCAGGTCATCTTTTTTCTTTTCTTTTGAGTCGGTTGTAACCAAGTAATTGAATGACCTGGACCTTTTGAATGAGAATGCCACTGCAGATTCTGAGTATTTCTTTGTGCCTCTTGTTTATTGCATTGATCATGATTTTCAAAATTTTGATGCAAACAATGAGGAAGGAATTCCTCTGGTTTTGAAACATTTGATTAATCGAGAGGAGGAGAGATGAAATCATTGCTATTAATGTGGGTACTGAAAAGGATCCGCATCTGGTCCAGATCGGGTCTACGTTGTCTTTAGAGGAGCGTGAGCGCTTAGTCGCTTTATTAAAAGATTTCAAAGATGTTTTCGCGTGGTCCTACGAAGAAATGCCTGGAATCGATGCTCAGATTGTATATCATCGGATCCCTCTTAACCCCAGGGCTCGACCCATCAAACAAAAGTTGCGGAGAATACGCTTGGACTAGGCTTTGAAGATTAAGGAAAAGGTCACCAAGCAGATAGATGCAGGGTTCTTGCTAGTATCTGAGTATCTAACTTGGTTGGCCAACATTGTTCTAGTGCTGAAGAAGATGACAGATTTTGGGTGTGTGTGGATTTCAAAGATCTGAATAAAGCCAGTCCGAAGGTTGACTTTCCTCTACCGTACATCGATGAATTGGTGGACTTCATTGCAGGCCATACGTTACTCTCCTTCATGGATGGATTTTCCGGGTATAACTAGATTTTGATGGCACCCGAAGACAGAGAGAAAATTGCTTTCACTATGTCGTGGGGAACCTACTACTATCGGGTAATGTCGTTTGGGCTAAAGAATGCTAGAGCTACCCATCAACGGACTACAACCACAATTCTACATGATATGATCCATAAAGAGGTCGAGGTGTACATGGATGACATGATTGTCAAGTCCAAGGAAAGAAAGGGCCACTACACTGCCTTGAAGAAATTCTTTTAACGGATCAGAGAATACCGGTTGAGGTTGAATCCGCAGAAATGTATTTTTGGCGTAATAGTAGGGGAAATGCTGGGTTTCTTGATCACACAGAGCGGCATCGAGGTAGATCCTTCCAAAATCAAGGCCATCTTAGAAATGCCACCACCAATGACTGAAAAGGAGGTGCGAGGCTTTCTAGGTAAAATGAAATTCATAAGATGATTTATCTCAAAATTAACCTTGACTTGTGAACCACTATTTGGTCTCCTGAAGAAAGGAAAGAAATTCCAATAGGATGACCGATGTCAATTCGCTTTCGAGCAGATCAAGCAGTACCTTCAGAATCCACCCGTGTTGTCATCGCCAGAGCTGGGGAAGCCCTTGATTTTGTATTTTGTATATGTCAGTAACGGACACAACGATGGGATGCATGCTTGTTTAGGAATCTGAGGATAGGGTGGAGAAAGCCATCTACTACCTGAGTAAGAAAATGCTAGATTATGAGACTCGCTACACTCCGTTGGAGAAAACTTGCCTAGCCTTGGTATAGGCTACTAGGAAGTTAAGGCACTACCTGTTAGCTCACTCCGTAATTCTGGTTTCGAGATTGGATCCCATCAAATATCTCTTCGAGAAACCAGTGCTTACGGGTAGGCTAGCTCGTTGGTTGCTTCTTCTCTCTGAATTTGATCTGAAGTATGTTACTCGCAAGTATGTCAAGGGGAGAGTGGTAGCGGAGTTCTTGGCAGATCAACCAGTAGAAGGGGATGAAGCAGCAGAATACCTATTCCCATATAAAGCTATTCTGTAAGTCGAGGAAGAGATTTAGACAATGTACTTTGACGGAGCGTCTAATCAATACGGTTATGGGATAAAGGTGTTACTGATAGCACCCGACAATTCCCATATACCCTTAGCCTTCAAACTTCGGTTCAAGGTATCCAATAACGAAGAAGAATACGAGGCATGTATTGCTGGTTTGGAAGCCACCTTGGAGCTAGAGGCAAAAAGGTTAGATGTCATTGGGGACTCGAACCTAGTTGTGTCTCAAGCAAAAGTAGACTGGAAGGTCAAAGAAGAAAAGATGAAGACTTATCACCAAACCCTGGACGTTCTGATTCCTAGGTTTCAGAAGTTGACCTTCACACATCCACTAAGAGAGAACAACAGGTTCGCTGACGCCTTATCCACTCTATCTTCTATGATAGATATCCCGTTTGGAGTCCGGATGTATCTGGTTATTATTAAGTAGATGAAGTGCAAGATCAAAACCCTTGGTTTTATGATATTTGAAACTTCTTGGAAAAGAAGGTTTATCCACCAGGGGTAAATGCCAAAGATAAGAGGGCAATACGGTGGATAGTCGTTCAATTTATCATCTGCAGAGGTAAACTGTACAAGAGGAGTCATCTAGGAATGCACAAGTTGTGTGTCGACGCAGAAGAATCAAAGCGTCTAGTAGAGGCCATTCATGGGGGAGAGTGCGGAGCGCACATGAACGAAGTAATGTTAGCCCGGAAGATTCTCAGGCAAGGTTACCATTGGTTTACCATGGAGGAGGATTGTATCGGTTTTGTTCGGCGATGCCACAAATGCTAGATTCATGCCAATCGCATGAACATTCCACCGTCGAAGCTATACAACATGACTTCAGCATGGCATTTCTCAGTATGGGGAATCGACGTCATCGGTGCAGTCACACCGAAAGGGTCAAATGTGCATGAATACATTCTGGTGGCAATTGATTACTTTACAAAGTGGGTAGAAGCTTAGTCCTACGCAGTGTTGAAAGTAGGTCATGTGGCTAAGCTCATTCGAAACAATATCATTTGCGGTTATGGAGTCCCGAAAGAGATCATTTCAGATAATGGCTCCCATTTCAAGAAAGAGGTGATTGACTTGTTGGAATAATACAACGTGGCTTTTCATAAGTCATCTACATACCGGCCGCAAACCAGTGGAGTTGTTGAGGCCGCCAACAAGAACATCAAGTATATTTTGTAGAAAACGGTTGAGACTTACAAGGACTGGCCAGATAAATTGCCATTTGCACTCTGGGGTTATAGGACTTCAATTCGGACGTCTACTGTGGTAACTCCTTACTCCATTGTTTATAGATAGAAGCTATTCTGCCGATTGAAATAGAAGTTCCGTTGCTGTGGGTTATGGCTAAATGTTAGATAGCAAAGGCAGACTGGCAGCAGAACAGGTTTGAAGAGCTGATACTGTTTGATAAGAGAAGGCTGAAAGCACTGTACCATGTTCAGGGTTATCAACGTAGGATTGCCAGGAATTTTAAGAAGAAGGTTAAGTCCCGGAATCTCAAGGAAGGGGATTTGGTGCTGAAAGACAACCGAGCTCCCATCCATGACCCCAGGGGCAAGTTCAGACCCAATTGGACTAGTCTTTACATCATCAAAACTATCTGGTCAGGTGGAGCTGTTATTCTTATGGACCTAGATGGCCTAGCATTTTCCCAACCAACCAACATGGACAAGTTGAAGAAATATTATCCTTGAGAGGCTCGCTAGGCCAAAAACCTGGAAGGGCGACCTAGGCAAAAGTTAGAGCACAAAAAATTGAAAACGAAGCAAAACTGAGCTTGCAAGGTTGAAAACCCTAAAGTTTGGCCTTAGCAAAAGTTAGAGTGCAAAGGGAGAGCGTTAATACTCAAGTGAACCTGAACCGAACTACGTAAGGCCTAATTCCCATCTTTGGGATACATAGGCAACTTCATTCTGAAGTTCGGCCGTAAACACCTCCAACTCAACTGTCTTGTCCATATGTTGATCAGGTTATCCTTGTTCGTTCTTTATTTGGATGTTTGGTTGTGATCCTCTTTGAGAGCTGGTTACAGTGCTGAGTAGTGTTATTTAGACAAGGGGCACTTTGTGATCTTCGGATTCGGGGTTGTACATCTCGAGGATAGATTCTGTGCATGTCAGGTGGTGATTATTATCGAAAATGGTTTTGAAAAGTTTTAATAAAAGTTAACTTTTGCTCAAATTTTACCTTTTACAACTTAGACCATTTTTGGACCAAAAGGAAAACTCTTAGTGCCCACAACTTCAATTTCATTGATTTCAATACAAAGTTCTCCAACTCTCGATACAAATCAAAGTTGCTTTTATTACATGCATAAAACTTGAAAAGAAAGATCAAAGCAAATAAACTAGGGGGCATAGATGGGTCAGGTGTTCCTATGTCCCCCACTTGTGCTTGTAGAAGCTTCTGATACTAAAGTGGGCTCGGATTGTGCCTCATCTTCGAGCCAAGTCAGGTACTTCCCAGAAAGTGCGCAACTGAAACTAGGGGTAGGAGCCAGACACTCTCTCGTCCTCCAAGTTGTGAGGTACCTAGCTAAATGTGAACCTCGGATGGGGAATGAAACCAGGTATTCTACCCCCTCCTCTGGGCAAGTCTGATCATGTCCTGAACCGGAACGGAAAGTAGAATACACTGTGTGTAAGGCCAATCAGCTCAATGCCAGGTTGCCGAGTCATGCTATAGCTCATTTCGGTCAGATTAAGCCAGAGGCAATGCCAAGCAATGTCAGCAGCAGACCTGTTGCACATCCATTAGCACCACCATCCTTTATTCGAAAAATCAACTAGCTGTTGACGGAAAAAGTATGCTCGAGTTGAGTATGCAGGGCAAGAGTCCATTATCTTCAGCTTGTCAATAAGCCATATCTAGGGAGAGATGAAAGAAAAGAGAGATTAAAGAATAGAGAGATGTGCGCTGAGAGAAAAAGTGAGAAAATGGCTTTGAGAGAAAAATAGATCATGAGTGTCGAGAGATGTGAGAAACACATATTAGAAAGGGTGGGAAACATTACCTGAAGAAGTAGTAGACTCCTCGTGAATTTGGTGGTCTCTCGTTGTTGAAAGACGTCTAAGCCCATCAAAGTCTCAGCTAACGCCAAACCAATGCAACTCTTGCCCTCTTTCAAACCTTGGGCTACTTCGATTAATCGAATGCTAGACCCGGCAAAACTAGGGGCAAGGAGGAAATATGCTAGCATGCACAAACAAAGGGCGTGTTGTCGAAAACCCTGCCAAAGAAGGTCGCCACGGTCGCCGGCGTCAGAAAATTGATAGACCAAACTGGGAATATCTGATTCTCCATTGTGAACCAAGGAACGGACCTCATGCGAAGTAAGCCCGGACGTCCGTCCCAAAGCTTGGATGTAACCAAAATGGGGCTGAGGTATGATTTCCTCATCGCGCCGGGATTCCATTAGCACTTGAAATTCTTCGATTGTTGGGAATAGCTCTTGTCCCCTAAAGCTAAAAACGTGTGTAATCGGATTCCAACATCTCGCCGTAGCATGTAAGAACGGAAAACAAAGCGGAGAACGACTGAGCGAGAATAGTGCATTTATGTCGAAACCCCGAAAATTCAGCTTTTTTGAGCCATCTAAAGTTGCAATCTAATTTGAGAGTTTTTCAGCAAAGAATGACTCCATTTTGTGAAGAATTTGCAGCTGAAATGAAAAAACTACGAAGCTCAACCTTTTTATAGAAAATAAGGCAGTGAGTGAAAGACAGGTGGCAACAATCTGGAGGTTCCTCACATTGATGGCCGACCAGCCATTAGTGATGGTCGACAGGCCACCTTGGTAGCCGACCGGCCACCACTAATGGCCGACAACCTCTATTCATGGCTGATAGCCTTCTTTTCTGTCCTGTTGTCTACCTGTGTGCTGAGAATACTGAAAGCATGTATTTTGTTCTGTTCTTTATGCATTTTATGGTCTTGTCTTGAGTCTTTTTAGTTTTAGCAAGTTTGTTTTGTTTATCGAGTTGTTTTGTTGTTTATCGAGTTGTTTTGTTTTGTTTATCGAATTGTTGCTATTTTGATTATCGAGTTGTATTACTTTGTTTATAGTGTTGGTTGGATCATTATCTGATTAAGATTGTTGTGGCAATACAAGTGTCCATTTTTCATTATCAAAATCAATCTCGTTTTTATGCAATGCGGTGCTCATGATGCACAATACAACACTTTTTCAAATGAAAACTGGTTTTCATTCCGATCATGGTTATTTTCCTTTACAAAAGTGTAGTACAAGTTTTTAAAGCAAATAAAACCTATCTGAAGCTATACATGTGCTAACGCTACTAACAAAAAGAAGCTAAGCAAAAACTACAAGAAAATCAGCGCCAGTCGCCTCAGGCTCGTGATGCCTTCTTCATCCTCTTCCTCGGAGAAAAGGACTCTGGGGCACTGTTTCGTCAGCATCGCTGTCTGAATTCAAACCAAAGCCTGAGCTAGTGCCATCTCCACTCTCTGTCTTTAAGCCTGCCTCGACACCAGCATCCCCACTCTCGGAACCTGAGCCAATGTCATCACCTCCAATCTTAGGCGACTCTGACTGTGGACTCACTGCCTCCTCAGAGCCACTTGTCTTGGCATCGTCATCGCTCAGAATGGGCTCTAAAGAACCACTCTCATCTCGGGTACCTCTGGCTCTACCTCGGCTGCGTGCTAGAGCTTATTTCTCTTTCCTCCATGCTGTTGGCTGGTACAGGTGCTGCAGCTGCCGCCGGTGCTGTCGGTATAGGTGGGACCTGAAAAGACAGTTGTCATATGTCAGCCACAATATGCGTATCTGATGCAAGTATGGTATACATAATGAGTATATACAAAATTCAGGTACAGTGTATGGATACAGTATGGAAGTACAGTGTTTCAGATGCAGTGTATCAGTGTAGTGTGGGGAAGTTTTCAGTTGAAATGTCAATTTCAGTGTGTCAGTGGAAATTTGATGACTGGAATGTAAGAAAATTGAAGAAATAACCTAAATGTTGTGGAAGTCGAGTAGTGCCTCCCTCCTCAATATCATACCCTCAAATGAGGCTAGTAGCTCCAGCAGATCCTCGGTGTATCCTAGGGGTGTCTACAAATGCATTGGGAATGATCAGTGTCCAAAAGGAACAAATATCAGGAAGAGATGGGAAAACTAAAAAATGTGGTACATACTAGGAGTGCATCATAAGCTCTGACATATCTATGCCCTGTTGCAGCAGGCTCAATTGGAATTTGGTTTGCCTCCCCAGTATATCGCCAACATGTGAGTGCAGTAGGCAGCTCCGGCCAGCCGGTCCTCTGTCCCGCCTGGGTAGCCCCTCCACCATGCGCCCTGGTCGCTCTAGTTGCCCTGGGCACTCTAGCTCTCTCCCTCGCAGCTGAAGCCCTCACCTCATCACCTCTATGAATACCGGTCAAAGGAGGCATGAGGTGTGTCCGGATAAATGTCGAATAGTCCCCCTCCCCGCGAAAGTAGTCGACCTCTAAGCCCTCCGTGAACTAAATCATTTCCTGGAAGGTGAGTCTCTCTGTGGCTCTCATAGATAGTAGAGGCGCCATGGGAACTACCGGCTCAGGCAAACCCATGGTCTGGCGCAAAAATTGCTCGCCTAGAAACCATGCTCGACAAACCGGGCCCTCGAACAAAAGACAAAAATGAGAGGCTTCCAAAGCTCTAGCGAATCGGTCCCTGACTCTGGCCGGCATCGTCGCCTAGGGCTGCCAAGTGATCTGTAAATAGAGAATACACAGATTATTAGTGGCCATCAAATATCGAAGTATGAATCAAAACCCACGTAGAATGAAAATAACTGTGAATTTTGAGTTACCTCAGCCACGGTCACTATGTCGAAGTACCAACGGAAGAACGGAAAGGTCTCCCTCATCCTCCACAAGCATATGTCGTCGTACCGATGAGAGTACGGCACAATAAGGGGCGTCTCCACCTCCGACTCCGGAGCGAGAGTCGGGAAATATGCATACACCCAAAGCTGTAAGGGAAGGAGCAATAGTGAGTATAAAATATATAGTGTACAAAAAGTACAAGCGCAGATGCAGAAAGCAGAATGTCTGCAGAAGGTGTGTACAGTGTGCAGAGAGTACAGATATAGAGAATGCACAATGCAGAAAGAAGAATGTGTGTGCAGTGTACAGAATGTGCAAAGCAGAAAGTATTGAAAAGGAAGGCAGAAAATGTAAAATAGAATTGTAAAGCGTACCTCCCAAGCTCGCCAGTAGCCTCCGGCTCTGTCTCCACTCCCACGGGATGTCGAGCTTATATTGTGGTACAATGTGGCTAGGCCAGCACCGCCCCAATCGTAGAGTCAGACCTGAGATAAGTCCACCAAGGTGCTCAAAAGATACAATCCTACAGTGTTCGCCCTGTTCGCGAACAAGGTAGTGCTGAAGAGGAACATCAAAAAGCCTCGGGCATAATGCTCGGTCTCCTCTGGGGTCTCTGGCTTGGTCCCTTGAAACTGCTCCGCGAACCAACTGTATCGTACCATCCCTGGTCAGAAGTGAGGCAGGCGTGCCCCTAATAGGTAGATCCAGGCGGCCTCCCACTCGCTCATGTCCATATCATAAGGAATCTAGTGAACCCCTACTTCTATGCCGGTGAGCATGGAGAAATTATAAAGAGTCATCGTCATCTCCCCAGCAATAGAGAAGTGGAAAGAGTTTGTGGTATCCCACCACCTCTCTAGCAATGCTCCAAGTAAGGGCCGACTCGTGATAAAGCGCGGCAGCCCCGTGCAGAATAAGCCAAAGTTGGCGTCGTCGATAATGTGGTGGACACCGGCAAGGAGCTCCATATACCAGTCCCTCGCGGACGTGGCTCCATAGCCCCTGATAGCGCGAAAGTCCTCCTATGATCAAAACAATGATATACAATGGTATGAGAACAAGCAGATGAAAAGGTAGTGTAAGAAATACAGTGCAAGAGTGTGATTAAGGCAAGAAATACAGTGTAAACAATACAGTTGAAGCAAGGAACACAATTAAAGCAAAAAATGCAAGGTGCATTGAAGAAAACATGAGAATACAGTGTATACCTCGATGACAGCATAAGACAAATGTGAGTCCAGCTCTCGTAGCAAGAGGTCTTCTGGTACACCTCGCACAAACCCTCTAAAATGCCAGATACTCTCGGGTGGTAGCACATGCGTCCGAGGATGATATGTCGCCGGATCAAAAGGTTGAATCCTGGGTGGTAGTAGCACTGGCTCAGGCTCCGCTTCTATCTCTGGAGACAACTGGGGTGGAATCTCCGGGGAAGCTCCGTTGTGAGGTATGTCGTTCGCCATTTGGAAAGAAATTGGAAAATCCGTGAAAAGTGAAGGAAAATGAGGGAAACAGGTGGAAAATGCCAAAAGTCAACCCTAAGAGAGAGAAAAGGGAAGAAAAAGTCAAAGCCTGGAAAAAGGCACCAAACCCAATAAGAACTCGAAGGAAACAAGCCTCAAGTGGTGAAACTCCAAGAAAAAACAACGAAATCAAATTTTAATTGGTTCAAAATGGAGTAAACTAAGAGGGTTTAGCAAAGAAAATATGTGTGGGGTGTTGGAAAACGCGTATAAAGCTCGGATCTAGAGAGGGAAAGTGTCTTGAGAGAGAGAGGGAGGATTTTCGGCTTTGGAAGAGTAAAGAAATGAAGTATGGGTGAATGTATATAAAGACCCATGTTGAAAAGACCAGATTGGCCCCGATCTGCCATCGGTGGCCGACAATCTTTAGGGGTGGCCGACACCCTCCCCTTGCGGCCGTCCAGTGCCCAATGCTCCTATATTGAATCTTGATGCTGTTTTTGTCCTTGTTTCCCGAGAGGTGTAAGGAAACGTAAATGTTGAGTTCAAATTCTCTCTATGAAAGCTTGAAACTATGATTTCAGTGATTGTTGTTCGTCACGTGTTGAACGAGGTGTATCTTTTTTGTATATCGCAGCTTTTTCGAGAGGCCGAGAGGTAAATCAAAAAGCTGCTACTGAACTTGTTTCGATAGAATATATTTTCGTTCTTGCATAGACTATGCATCTCTTTATTACGTGCATAGAGCATGCATTTTTGTACTCTACATAGAACATGCTGTTAATCGTGCATAGAACATGCATTTTGTACTTTGCATAGAACATGCATTTTGTACTTTGTGTAGAACATGCTGTCGATCGTGCATAGGACGTGCATTTGGTACTTGGCGTTGAATATGTTTTTGTGTAACATTTTGCCTCGATTGTTTTCTTTACATAGAATTTGCATTCTTACTGTATCGCATTTGTTGAGTTTTATGCAGGCACAATATTGTATGTACGGTTCATTCAGAGGAGTTCCAGGTAAGATCATTTGTGCCCTTCGAAATACATTTATTCACTTTCTCCTCTCCCGTGAGATGCATTTAGACATATTCACTTTATCTTCTTGCGTGAGACGCGTTTGGATTTATTCACTTTCTCCTTTTGCATGAGACGCGTTTGGATGTATTCATTTTATATTCTCGCATGAGACGCGTTTGGATTTATTCACTTTCTCCTCTAATGTGAGACGTATTCACTTTATCTTCTCGCGTGAGGTGCATTTGGATTTATTCACTTTCTCCTCTCGCGTGAGATGCGTTTGGACGTAGTCACTTTATGTTCTCGCGTGAGACGCGTTTGGATTTATTTACTTTCTCCCCTTGTGTGAGACGCGTTTGGACGTATTCACTTTATCTTCTCGCGTGAGACGCGTTTGGATTTATTCACTTTCTCCTCTCGCGTGAGACGCGCTTGGACGTATTCACTTTATCTTCTCGTGTGAGATGCATTTGGATTTATTCACTTTCTCCTCTCGTGTGAGACGCGTTTGGATGTATTCACTTTATCTTCTTGCGTGAGACGCCTTTGGATTTATTCACTTTCTCCCCTCGCGTGAGACACGTTTGGATTTATTCACTTTATCCTCTTATGTGAGACGTGTTTGGATTTGTTTATCTTTCTCCTATCACACGAGACGCGTTAGGATTGTTTGCTTTGGTTAAAAAACATTCGGGTGCGCCCAGTGTTCACATCGCTCGTGCAACGTGCTAGGATCTCAATTGAAACCTTGGGTGAGCCTGATGGTTATGTTGCTTTTCGTCTTTCCTGCGTGTCGTGTAGTTAAGCTTGCATAATTTTTTTACATCCTTTTTGCGTGAAATGTGGTTTGGTTCATGATTCTCACGCATGGGGTGTTCATTTACTTATTTATTTTCATGTTTGGAATGTTGTACCTTGTTTCGGTGTGTTTGAATGTGGCATTTTCATTGCATTGCATTTGCATATGTTTCATTCATCAACCTCATTGCATGATCATAAGTTATGTTCTTGTATCGTGCATATTACTTACATCTTACCCCAGAACTATGCCAGTTTGATTCCTTGCAAAGGGATATGTAAGGAGCCTGTGGGCGCAACCGTTTTTGTCTTGCTTGTTTGTTTGTCCAAGTCTTCGACCTTGTCAAAAATGAGTCATCTCTAGGCTTTAACATTTACTCCCATCATTTCATAACTTCCGAGTTCTATCAAAGAGGGGAAACTGTAGACACTCCATTTTTTACCGATCTCAAGACTTAGATATCATCATTTGTGCCCTCGACGATTATGATTTTATTTATTCGCTTTCAATGCCTGAAGTCCTCGGTGGAACGCCTTGTCTTTGAGCCTTTAAAACTTGTCCATTTTGTGCCTTGTTTTAGACCAAAACCTTGTTCTTTTAAGCTTGGAACTTATGGTGACCTGTCGGCCACCACCATAGGCTGTCGGCCATGGCTCATGGTTGTCGGCCATTGGTGTGGCCGGTCGGCTACCAGTGATGGCTGACGGCCACCAGTGTCTTTTTCTAGATATTTGTTGACAACTGTGCCAGCTGTTAGCACATTGAGTTGCATCTCCCTACACATGTATGGTGGGATGTTTCTAAGCTCAAGGTTTGTTTTTTTTATATATATGGGGATTCCTCCCCCATTTTTGAGGGTTAGAAAATTTGGAACCAAATTCTCTCTATCTCTCTAGACCCCCCTCTCTCTCTCTCTCTCTCTCTCTCTCTCTCTCTCTCTCTTGTAATTTTTTACACATTTGCTCACAAATCCTACACTTTTGCCTATACACCCTTGATAGAAGTTGCCAGTCTTTAGGCTGAGGTAGCTTGGGACTTGTTTTGAGCTTTAGGAGGAGGGTTTGGCTTGGATTGTTGGCCAAATTGTGTTTTCCCTTCAAGAGGTATAACACTCTTCTTTTATACTTGTTTTGCACACTTGCTTTGCCATCTTCTTCTATTGTTTTTGAACTGTTTTAGGGCTCGTTTTGAACTATAAAAAACTCTATTTTTGTGGCCTAAAAGGGTTGGTTTGAGGCCATTTTCAGTTAAGGGGTGGTTCACCCTTCTTACTTCTTAGTTTGTAAAGCTTTTGTACCTTTGTTCACTACTTTCAAACCAATTTTTTTGGGCCTTTTAACCACTGAATTTCAGAGGTTATTTAGTGGCAAAAAACTCATTTTGAAGTCCAAAATTGGAGAGGTTAGCCTCCTCTCCTTGTGTCTTGTTTGCATGCCTAGTTAGCCTCATGTATTAGCTTAATGTTTTAGCTTTTTGTGACTTAAGTCCAGCATGTTTTGAACTCTGTTTTGAGCTGTGTTGCCACTGTTTTGGCTGTTTGGTCCATTTTTAGTCTTGTATTGCATAATTGTAGTGTAAGCCCTTTCACTAGCTTTGCGTTTTAAGGCTTTAACCATCATTGGTTTGAGTTGATTGCATGTTTTAGTGCTTTTTCTCACCTAATTTTAGCACTTATAATCTCTGCAATCTCCCTCATTTCTTCACTTTTTCATTTGCTCTGAGAGTTGTTTCAACCTTAGGATTATTTAAGCTTGAGATGGAGGCTCATGCTTAATGGTTTAATCCTCCTTTGAGGGTTGATTACTAACGGCATGAAGCTTCTCTCATGCCTTAAACTATCCCTTGGTTGACATTTCTTTCACCTTAGAAGACACTCACCGATGGACTAATTGATTAAAGAATGATTTGGTAATTAAAATGTATAAACAAAATTGGCAAGTAAAAGAGGCAATATAAGCACTTCTTTGTGTTACATTGCATATGTTCAAATCAAACATTAGTTTGAAAACAAGGAAAATGGAACGTTTCATACTCAAAAGTGATGAAATGTGTCATTTTCCTAGGTCTCCATTGCCCTTGATCATGCATGATAGGGTGATGGTCATTTGAGTCTTGTTTTGCATTCATTAAACTTGTACAAACTTGGTTCTTTGGCCATCATGCCATGAAGTTGCTTGGTTGATGATTTGAGAGCCAAGAGTGTCACTCCTCTGAACTTGTTTAATGATAAGGAGGGTAACAGTACAAACAAACCTTCAAAAAATACACTGTTTTGCTCTGTTTGCTCTTTGTTGCAGCAGGGAAGTCCAAGCCAGTGGTGGTCAACGGCCACCACCAGTAACCGACCGGCGACCATTGTTGGCCGACTGACCATCAGCAGTGGCTGACCGGCCCCCCTGTCGACCACCAATGCAAATTCGATAGTGTGCTCCCGAGACAAAACAGAGTTGATCTGGAGAAGGAGAAAGCGTAAGTGCTTCTGTACAACAGAGGCTTGCAACAGCAAAACAGTGGCCTTTCGGGTGAAAAATCGAGCATGCATGCATTCCTCGTTTCCTGAGGCCTTTTAGTTAATTTGTTTAGTTAGTTAGTTGTAGCTAATGCTTGCAAGTGATGTAATTATTCAAGTAGATTAGTTAATTAGTTCATGTTGTAATTAATTGGCTTAGTTGCTTTGTAATATTTAATTATCTTAGATAGTTAATTATTTAAATTGTAATAATTAATTAGCTTAGAATAGTTAGTTAATTCATTTCAAGTTTTGTAATAGTCAGCTTAATTAGCGTAGCCAGTTAGTTAGCTTATTCATGCGGACCCTCCTTCGCAAGGTCGTAATGTTGTAATAAGTGTGCGTGCGTGTGTGTATGTCTTCCAACCCCACGTCTTTCTCCTTTTTATTTAATTGCTTTCGATGGTTAGATTAAGGACATCATATTTCAATTAGTATTCCTTATGCTTGCATCCATTCATTTGTCTTACATGCACCGAGGCTTGGCGTATCATTCAAACTGCATTGCCATTTCAATACTTATTTGAATACTTGTTTAATCGCATATTATTCAAATTGCTTCATATGCCATATTAGTAGCCGAGCTTATTAATTGCATTCTTCGCATGCGTTGCATTAGACATCTTGTATAGTTAGGAATCATGCATATTTCACTAACTCATATTTTCTTGGCTTGGAGTACTAGGTGAGTTTTTATGCTTTAGCATACTTGCATAAGTGTGAATGTTGCCATGATTAACATGCTTACCATGAGGCTATGTGCTTAAATACTAAACTGCATGAATGCCTGTGGATGAAGGCTTGCTGTTTGAATTGGAACAATTCAACAAATATGCATTTTAAGCCCACTTTGTTGAGTGGCGAATTATGTTTTAAGCCCACTATGTTTGGTGACAAACCCACAAACTTTAAGCCCACCTGAGGTAGCAAATTCAAACAATTTTCACAAACAAACATGAGTTGAATTGTTCCAAATTGAGCAAACTAGTCTATACTTGCTTATGCGCATCACATTATAAGCTAGCCTAAACAACCGGAACAAGAGCACATAAAGTTTATAAAATATCATATCATGATTAGTAGAGGCCGATCTTTGATCGGGCGAGCGAGGGTGCTCAATTCATGACCTTCCCCTCTCGTACCTAAGTTCCGGAGCCGAGGCAACTTTGGTGATGACAGACACGTGGCCTTTGGCACGAGTCAAGGTTTCCTAAATTTTTCCAAAACAAAAAAATATTTAGGTAGCGACTTTGTATCTGGCAAAGCAAGACATTTTTGGCAATTATTGATTCAAAATCAAATTTCCAAAACGATTTGCCTGATTTGGACTCTTTGGTGTTTATCGATTTCACATTGCACTTGTGAGATTAGATTCAAAAACACAGGAGTCCGAACTATGGGCCTTTGTTTTCAAACCTTCCGAAAGGGGGTGCGAAAAAGGTGAGCCACACTTGTTATCAATGAGATCTTGAATCTCATGACACAATCGAAAGCATTGGTCGATGTCATGACCATGCTGTTGGTGAAATGCACAGTATTTTGTAGGGTTGTGTTTGGGTGAGAGAAGATCAGGAAGTGGGCGAGGTTCTAAGGGTTTGAGGTTCCCTTTCTTGACTAGCACCATCATGGCTTGAGAAAGAGTCATGTATAGTTGGTTAAAAGTCCTCTGGGCTCGGGTATGGTTGGACGATGTTTGTGAGCTTGTGTTGGCAAAGGCATCAACAGTCTTGGTTGTAGTGGCAACACTTATGTCTGATGGCCTTGCAGCTGTGCTACCACTAGTAGCATTGGAACTACGAACAAACGGTCTTTTTGCCGACTCCTACTCATCTATAATAAGCCCTTGTTTCATGGCGACTTCGATTTGCAGTCCCATTTCATAAAGTTCTGTGAGTGTAAATAACGGAAGCACAATCATTTTCTGTAACAGCTTACCATGTAGATTCCGGACAACCATCCTGATATGGTCATTCTCAGAAGGCCTAGTGGTCATCATCGGGGCTTTAGCTCTCTATCTTGTCACAAATTCAGAGAAACCCTCCTTCGGCTCTTCGCGTGTTGCCTCGAGATCACGAGTTGTGACCTCAATCTGTGTATTGTAAGAATATTGAGCAATGAAAGCCTCGGCCATCTCTTCCCAATTCTATTTGACGGAATCTTCCAACTTAGCATACCATATGGCCGCTATACATGACATGGTATAGCCAAAGAGGGATAGCTTCTGTAGTCTAGTTAAGCCTATCGACCGTAAGATATCAGAGAACAAACGCAAGTGGACCATCGAATCCCCGGAGCCATCGAATCGATCAATGTGCGACATTTTAAACCGATCTATCAATGTAACTGCAAAATCAATATACCCATCATCTATGTCCAGGATGGAGTTAACCCCTTGTGCTTTTTTGAATAACTTTTCTAGTTTATTGACCTTGAGTATAGTTAGGTCAACCTCGAACTCAAACGGAGCCTCAGTCTAATAAACAGGGGTTTTGGAGGCTTGTGCTGGGATTGGCTCTAGTGGATTACCCTGGTTTTCTTGAATATTGGCAGTATGAGTGGTGGCTCCGGGTGCTGGGATAGCCACGATAGATGCATGGGATGCAGAGGCCACAGCCAACTGTGGCTGCTATTGTTGTAGCCTGGTTATAACCTCAGCCTGACGGGCCACATCCTGGACCACATCTTGCTATAGCGTCTCAACTGTTTGTTGCAGATGGTGTGCCAGTTCTTTCACACTAGCTGGGGGATATTGTGCCATTGGAATAGGTGATTGATCTCGTGTTGGGCTAGAAGTAGATGGCCGTTCCCAAACCAAATTGGACACAAGTGAGCTAAGGGGTGACTGCTGTAAAAACTGAACTGGTGAACTCTGCTTGATTCTCTTCCTTCTTGTACCCGGTGGCAGTGAGGTAAACACGGGTTGTCCCCGAACAAGATACCCGGCTTTACAAAGTCTTCTGACTTGGGTCCAGAGTACTTGGGAGATATCCGAACTTTCTGAAGTTATGGTTTTAAACTACCTAGCAAAAGAAATAAAGCAAATGAGCAGTAATCAAAAACCGCACAACACCTCAGCTAAGGCGTTATCAACACAAACATGATCAAAGTTGTAGGACTGTACTCCACACTGAATTTTGCCCCTAAAACAAATACCAAACTTGCAACTGTTACGTACATTCCTGTACAATTTCACTGTAAAGCACATACCAGTTAAGAGAGGTCCAAAACACCCCTATGAGGGGGTAGGGTTACCCTATCCTAGTTTTGTCATGAACTGGGTTTCACTATTTCAATCAAGCGGTTTCACGCAATCCTGCATTTTGAGTGAGCATCCTGTCCTAGTTTGGAACAATCACTAAGGCTTTACTATATGTAGCTAGGCCAAATGGTCAAAGGGGGTACCTCAGCAAGACTACCTAATATACCTCTCACACCCAACACCAAGAAGTGAAAGGAGGATCAAACGGTACAGTGGTAGTCCAGATCCAAGGGTTATGTTCCCATCATAGCAGAGCCCATGAACGGTCAGCCTTTTGGCAAGCTTTTGGGCATGCCTCCGGCAAATCGTCCAAGAATAGCAGATAACAAACACAGTGACTTAAGCGCACCAATGCAAATGCAATGCAAAGAACATATAAGTGTACATAAAATTTCACATCATAAAGTTCGAGTCAAGTTCGGTAATTTCCCCAATAGAGTCACCAGAAACTGTAGCTTGACTTTTCGTGCTCCTTTCAGATACAACTAGTTCTACAGTTCGGACTCCCGTTGTTCTGAATCTGATCTCACAAGTTCAATGTGAAATAGATAAACACCAAAGAGTCCAAATCCAGCAAATCTTCTGGAAATTGACTTTGAATCCAAATGCCAAAAATTGACTACTTTTCCAGATACAGAGTCGCCACCTAAATATTTTTAGAAAATTTAGGAAACCCATGAGCCAAAGGCCACGTGTCCGTCATCACCAAGATTGTCTCGGCTCGGGAACTTAGGTACAAGAGGGGAATGTCATGAATTGAGCACCCCACTCGCTCGATCAAAGATCGGCCTCTACTAATCATGATGTAAATCTTATTTACATTATGTGCTCTTGTTCCGGTTATTAGGCTAACATTACTATGCGTTACATACAAGTATAGACTACTTTGCAAAAATTGAAACACTTTGATTTCATGTTTGTTTTGAAAATTGTTTCGAATATGCACCACTTGAAAAAATGATCGCATATGTACATTACTCAAATTATTCTAATTCAAGCAATTAGCCTTCATCCACAGGCATTCAAGTAAGTATATCAATTAAACAATTAGCCTCATGGTAAGCATGCTAAGCATGGTAAGAATAACATGCATGCGATGTGTTAAAGCAAATAAAATGCTCACCTAGTACTCCAAGACAAGCCAAAAGAAATAAAAGAGTTAGAAAACATGCGTGCTCCTAACTAATACAACATGACTAATGCAGCACATGCTATGATGCAACTAATAGGCTCAATTGTTAATTATGACATGTGAATCAATTTGATAGCACGCGCTTTAACACGTTTTCAACGAAGTATGTAAACTACAATGCTTGTTAGCATGGTGAACCGAGTCTCGATTCATGCAAGACAAGTGGATGCAAATCATGGAATATGCTAAATGAAATATGATCTTCTAACTACCCATCATAAGTGAGTAAATAAAAGAGAGAAAGACGTGGGGTTGAAAGACATACACATTATTGAAAGACATGCATGCGATGTGCTAAAGCAAATAAAATGCTCACCGAATAAATGAACTAGCTAAGCTACTTTAACCAATTATTACAACCTAAATGAAATGAATTAACTAATTATTCCAAAATTTTGCTCTTCCAAAATTTTCTAAATTCCAAAATTTTTCTAACCTTCGCAACATAAGAGAGGGTCATCTATATATACAAATATATGAGCGACCCTTGAAAATATCCTTATAAACACAGCTGGAATGGTGCATGCATCTATATGGACAGCTTCAGAAAATATCTGCTTTTTTGAACTAGTGGACGGCGGGCCACTAATAGTGGGTGGCAGGCTACATTAGTGGGCGACATGCCACACTAGTGGATTTACAGGTCCTTGGATGCCCAAGCCTGAAAAAAACACTGTTTTAGTCCAAAACAATGCACAAGGTTTGTAGGTTCAACACTGAGGTTTCTTGTTGAGGCAATCGAGCATTTGACAAACGTACATATTCATCATTAAGTGATCAATCAGTGACACCCAAGTCTTAAGGGCCGTAAAAAATGGAGTGTCTACACCCCGGCCCCGTTTCTGTCCCGAACTAAATTAACTATTTGTAGGCACCCCATTTTTGACCGCCCTTAAGACTTGGGCGTCTCAAGTTGATCACTCGATGATGAAAGTTACACTGTCTAATCGCTCAATTTCTTCAACAAGAAAAGCTTCTAAATCCTAACCTTACACTGCATTTTGACCAAAACTATTTTAGACCTTAAAACCCTCTCTTTCAAAATATTTTTCCAAATGTTTCTACGATGTTCCGAGGCTCGCATTTTGTTTAAAAGTTGCACTTTTTGGTAAACTGAGTAAGGACAAAGTGGAAATAAATGAAAGGGAGGTGAACTCTTTGAAAAATCTTTTAAAACATCTTATTTATAGATTTGGAGTTGAAGAAAATTAGAGGAGAGGGAAGAAAATTAGTTGAGGAAGAAGTTAGGCATTAAACCATTGAGAGAGAACTGAGTAGCCTTCACTAAATTAGGCCTATCTCTTTGTACACTTAGAAATTTAGTTGTGAGGCTACTTCCATTGGAAATTAGACTTCTGGGGCTTCAATTTAGACTCAAGAATCTCCTAAAGCCGAGTCCGGATGAGGGAGATATGGCCGTTTGAAGTTAGGCATCAATCCGGCTAAGATAGAAATGAGCAATCTTCACTAAAATAGGAATATCTCTTTGCACACTTATAATTTAGATATATGGTTTCCACCATTGGAAAGTAGACTTCCGGAAATTCAATTTAGACTCAAGAATGACTTAAAACAGAGTCCGAATGAAGGAGATATGTCCATTTAAAATCGGGTCTAGAAGTAGATTTTTGTGGCCGGCAGGCCACCATTTGTGGCCTGCAATTCACACTTCTGGCCTGCTGGCCACTTGTGAAAAACACAGAGATTTTTGGCCAGTTGTCTCCCAAAAGCTCCAGCTATTCCTATATAGATATTTTTGACCTGAGGAGTTGTTTTTCTGTATATACCGGGCCTTCTTTCTTGATTTAAGGTTACAAAAATTTCCAAAAGGGCCAAAACTTGAAATTCTCTCTCTATCTCTATCTTGCAACCTATACACTCTCTCTCTACACTTCCTAAACCAATATTAGAGCTCTCCTTGCTGAGATTATTGAGTCCAAATTTCAGCCCTTGAGAGTGAGAACTTGTTGGTTTGTTAAAAAAAGTGTTATTCCTCTTATACTACTAGCTCCTTTGCACTACTTCTTTCCTATATTTTCTTGTTGTTTTTGAACTATTTTTTAACTATTTTTATGGGTTGAAACTTGTGGTTTAAAGCTACCAAAGGTGGAGGGGTTAACCACCCTTCTTTAAACCGTGTCCTCTAAGCTTTTGCCCTTGTGTTTCCCATCTTTTCATCAAATTTTTTTGAGCTTTTTACCACTGATTTTCAGAGGTTTACAGAGGCTAAAAATGTTGTTTTGAGGTCCCAAAAATGGAGGGGTTAGCCACCCCTCTTTATGCTTGTTTACTAGCACAAAAGCTCCATTATTTTAGCTTATTTTTTTAGTTGTTTCCACTACAATTCCAGCATTGTTTTAGTGTATATTAGGATTGTTTTTATGAGTTAGTTTCATTTATGCTTTGTATAGTATGCTTGCAGTGTAATGGTCCTCATAGGCTTGGTGGTTTAGGCCTTAGCCACTACAATTCCAGGATAGTATTTATTTCTTGTTTTCCATACTTATTTTCACCTCTAATCATCTCTGCAACCTCCCCATTTTCTTGGCATTTTATTTGCTTTGAAAGTTGTTTCAAACTGGTTGTTTGTTTAAGCTTGAGATTAAGGTTGTTGTGCTTAATGGTTTAATCCTTTTAGGGGTTCATTACCAACAGCATGACATCTATCTCATGCCTAAAACAACATTTGGTTTGATGCTCCTTTCCATTAGTGGACTTAAAACTCACCTTTGGACTTAATTTACTAAGGAATGGTTGGTAATTAAAATGGAGTATTAAAATGAGGACTAAAAGTGATGCAAGATAATAACTTCGTTAGGGTTCAATTGGACGTTAATTGAACCCTTGAGTCTTGAATCGTTTCATACTTGTTAGTGATCTAAACAATTCATGAGTCATTGTCAACCACTTCCCTTGATCAATCCAAGATAGGGAGGGGGTTTGAGAGTCATATTTGTTGCATTTATTGAACTTGCACCCTTTGGTTCATAGGCCATCATGCAATGAAATTGTATCGATTGATGGTTTGTGAATCAAATTTTGCCACTCTTTTGAGTTGTTTGATGATAAGGAGGGATAAATTGTGCAAACAATCCTTGAGAATACCATGTGCTTGATCTGTTTGTTCTCTATTGCAACAAGAAGAACCAGCCATCAGTGGCTGGCAGGCTACCTTTTGTGGTTGGCAGGCCATCACTTCTAGCCTTCCGGCCACCCTTACAAAATCCAGCAGTAGCTTTTTGAAATGAAACAGAGTTGTTTTTTAGGAGAAAAAACAATGCAAGTGTTCTACTGTGCAACATGGGCTTCCTGGTAGCAGAATAGTGGCCTTTTTCGGGTGGAAATCCGCGTGCATGCATGAACACTTCTCGCTTCTTGGGACTGTTTAGTCCAATTACTTAGTTTAGATATTTGTTGTAATTAGTTAGTTGTAGCTAATTATTTAATTTTGTCTTGTAATAATTAGTTAATTAGCTAGAATAGTTAATTGATTTGTTGTTGTAATAATTAATTAAGTGGCTTGGCTAATTTATTCATTTCATTTTGTAAATAGTTAGTTTATTCGTAGTAATTAGCTTAACTAGTTAGTTTATTCAGACCCTCCTGTGCGAGGGCAAGCAAAACTTGTAATAATGTGTATGTCTTCCAACCCCACGTCTTTCTCCCATTTATTTACTAGCTTATGATGGTTAGTTTAGGACATCATGTTTTGTTTAGCATTACTCATGCTTGTATCCATTTGTTGTGCATGCACCAAGGCTCGGTGCATCATTCTAACTTGTATCGTTAGTTTAAAACTTCTTTGAATACGTGCTTAGACTGCATGCTATCAAATTGATTCATATGCCATATTAGTAACCGAGTCTAGTAATTGCATATTGCATGTGTTGCATTAGTCATATCGCATAGTTAAGATCATGCATTTTTCTAACTTTATCATCTTTTTTTGGTTTGGAGTACTATGTGAGCTTTTATTTGCTTTAACATATTGCATGAATGTGGTTGTTGCCATATCTAGCCTGCTTGCCATGAGGCTAATTACTTAAATGATAAACTGTTTGAATGTCTGTGGATGATGGCTAATTGCTTGAATTAGGATAGTTTGATTCATGTACATTTGAGCCCACTTTTTCAAGTAGCACATTCGCAAACTTTTTTCAAAAACAAACATGAATCAAGTGTTCTAATTCTCGCAAATTAGTCTATACTTGTGTGTGCGCATCACATAGTAATGCTAGCCTAATAATTGGAACAAGAGCATATAATGTAGATAAGATTCATAGCATGATTAGTAGAGGTCGATCTTTGATCAAGTGAGCGGGGGTGCTCAATTCATGACCTTCCCCTCTCGTACCTAAGTTCCCGAGCCGAGACCATGTTGGTGATGACGGACACGTGGCCTTTGGCACGAGTCATGGGTTTCCTAAATTTCTCCCCAAAAAAAATATTAGGTGGTGACTCTGTATCTGGCAAAGCAATCCATTTTCTGGCAATTTGAGTCAAAATCAATTTTTCAAAAGATTTGCCGGATTTGGACTCTTTGGTGTTTATCTATTTCACATTGCACTTGTAGAATCAGATTCAGAACCGCGGGAGTCTAATACTGTAGGACTTATTTGTCTTCCAAAATGAGGCATGAAAAGTCAAGCTACACTATTATACCCCTATATATATATATATATGCATTTCTCTAGGGATTTTTTTTTTCTCTATATATATTATTGTTGTTGTTTGGATGTTTATGTTTGGACATTGATGGATTATGCTTTTATATATATTATTTTTATTTGTTTGAAAAAAAAATGGGATATGCAAAATTCAAAAAAAAAAAAAAGGTCGGGAATTTCGCAGTCAGGGAAACTCGATCCCCGTTAGGGAGCGGGGGGGGGGGGGTGATGGTTCCCCACCGAGGACCGGGGGTAGGGACAGGGTATTTGATACATTCAGGGAGTGTAATCCCCAGTCCTTCTTTCACCCATTGCCATTCCTATTCACGAGCAACCACCGAGTACCAACTCCTTACTTCGTGCTCACCGATAGCAAAAGATATGACTTTCCGAAGAAGAAGATGAGTAGATCTACTCAAATCTAATGTACATCATATTTGAGTAGACCTACATTAGATCTGGTTAGATCTATATCAAAAAATAGTTGTCGACGTACAAGTATCTCTCTATATCTGTGACACCCGATTTTTTTTAAAGTTAATTCAATACTGCGTTACTTAAATAAATAGAATTCCGTGTTATATCAGAAAAAAATAAAATAAAAATAAAACATTTGATTCTATAATTATACGTGCCAAAATGAAATCTAAATATATTGTTAGGGGCTAATTCAGAGCAACTATAAACATATATGTGTTAGAATACGGGGACCATTAAGATTTATCAAAAGATAGTATATGATATATATTTATTAGGCCCAAGTGCAGACTTACAGGTGGCACAACGAAGGGGTATAATCCGCTGGTCAAGCCATGTGTAAGAAATGTGGGGTTTGAGATACTAAATCAATGCCACCTGAGAGCATGGTTTTGTAACATCTGTATAGTAATTAAGTAGGGGGGAAATTTTGCTTGTTGAGCAAGCATATAAACCAAGTATAAAAGGGGGAAAGGTGAAAACGTAGGAGGAGGGCAGAAAAAATAAAATAAAAACAAACAAGAAAGATAGTAAAAGCACGGAGTGCGACTCGGAGCATCAAGTGCAATAAATAGTAAGGAATTAACATTAAGGTGAGTTATATTATACCTTAAGTCGCCATAATATATTTTACATATGTTTTGAGTTACCATAATTTATTTTATGCAATTTGTGCTTTATAAATTATATTAAAATTTCGATTACGTAGATTATTTTCTGACCTGTGTTTACTAAAACGGAAACTCATGGATATGTTTGTTTAAATTTTAGAAAGTATTTGACAATGACCTTGTAAACAATTATTTTCTGTAAGTATCACCACGGGAGTCCCATGCCTTGGGAAACTTAAATAACCATTGGCCCCTGTTTTGTGATCCTCTATTTGTCATGAATCCATTGACCCCTGTTCTGATTGTCACTCTAGTGACCTCTGCTCTGTTCTGTACCGTGGTTATGATTATTTGCTTACATGATTTTCACATTATGCTTTTGTTATTTAAAATTAATTATGTGTTTCAGTTACCAAACTAATCTCTGTTCTTAGCCAAAAAATTATCCATGGTACTTTCTGTACCCTCATGCTCATCGTATAATATTTCTCACTTTGTCATGTACTTATAGCTATCACCCATTTTAGGTGATGAGATTTAGCAAGATCGAGATTGGGAATGAACCGCGGTGTTTTTTTTATTACTATATGTAATTCTGATCAGACTCTTGTAAAAAAATAAAGCCCAGATGACTATTTTCTTTTTTTAAATAAACTTTTGGTACCCATTTGTTTTATCTAATTTATCCGTTTGCACTACTACTACAGAAATATTAAGTTTTTATTGTCTTGTTGCGACACCGAACCTTTGGGTACCAGGTTTGGGTTATGACAATCACTGCGCCAAAACAGGACATTTACGGCCGTTTTTTTAACGGCGATTTTCGTTACCGCCGTTAAAGATACTATTAATGGCAGTAACGAAACCGCCGTTAATACCGCCGTTAATGTATCTTTAACGGCGGTTTCGTTACCGCTGTTAAAAAAATCGCCACTAAAGTATCTTTAACGGTGGTAATGAAACCGCCGTTAAAAAAATGCCACTAAAGCCCTCTTTTAATAGCGGTAACGAAACCGCTGCTAAAGCCCTCTCATTACCGTCATTAATGACGGCGGTCTTTGCCGGCAGAGCTCCGGAGGAACTCCGGCGAGTGGTGACCACGCGCGGCCAGAGGTTGAACATGACCATTTACAATAAAGCAAAAGTAATGTTTAAATATTTATTTAGGGAATATATTTCATATAGAGTGGCTGTGGTGGAGTGGTTGGCATGCGTGGATTAGAGGTCAAGGGTTCGAGACCTGGGTGGTGCAAGAAGAGAGAATTACTTTTTTAAAAATTTGAACCTATTTACGGCGGTCCTAAATTATCGCCGTTAAAGGCTTTAACAGTAGTTTTACATCCTTTAACGGCGGTAAAAAACCGCCGCTAAAGCCTAATTTTGGCGTAGTGAAAAGTGGTATTAGAGCAATGGTTTTGGGTAAATATATATATATATATATATTTAGTTTGTCTAACACGATTAAACCATTTTAAATATCTCTAAGCTAAGTCTTCTTGTGTTGTAGGAAATGGCAAACCTAATGGAGTTATTCTGGTTCAAGCCGCCAGGAGCTCATCTTATCCTGAACCTACTAGAAGGCTAGAGGGATTTAGAGAGTCTTGTCAGGCAAGCCCACCCAACACTTGACCGGCTCATGGGGAGATCCGTATATTTGCAGGCCGACCCCGATGAGGATTTCTTATTTTGGAGACTTAGCCAAGGTAGCGCTCGTGAGAGGTACATAGGGCCGACCCACGTTGTTGGTTTTGCTCCAAACCTAGGACAATTGCACTTTCTAGTTGCACCTCTACCCCTGGGCTTTATAGAGAGAAGGGGACACACATACCCTAGCAGCCATATTCGCACTATAACACCTCATCCACAGCACATTGTCTATACCTCGACTGTAGACTTCACTAACAGTGCATCATACTTGGAGATACTGATACGGATGACTGGCCTAGAGTTTTGGGGTTATGATCACGGTGTTCCTGCCTATATAGTCCAAGTGGTATGGCGTTGCTTTGGAATAAAGCACAATGGCTAGAAGTTTGAGTCACTCATGCAGATTGAATTTGCGGGGTTATTTCATGGCTAGTTGTTCAGAGCCAGTTTTCGTGGTGGCCGAACGGTCTGTTTTAGATGTCCGACCAAGAGATTTTTGTGACCTGACCATGATTAGTCTGATCCTTATGTTTTTGTATTAGGAGGATTAGATACTAACTCTTGATTGTTATCTAAGTATGTCGTATTAACATCTTTTCTTTTGCATAAGTAAAACAAGTGTTGTATAAATTATGTATGTGTTGTTATATAGGATCCTTATAGATATGATATTGCGATGATTGAATCCGTAATAATCGGTTCAAAATAACCGTTTTTGTTTTGTAGTAATGGCTAATAATGGAAATGGAACCGGATCATCGGTCAGCGATACCGACCTAGTAGAGCAAATCATGGAAAGAGCAGTTACCAATTTTTTGCGAGCCCTACAAACCAACATAAGTAACGGAATGCATGAACGGCGAGAAGAGCCAACTACAATAAAATAGTTCCAAGACTTGAAACCTACCATATTTACCGGCAGTATAAACCCACTGGCAGCAGAAGCTTGGGTCAGAGATATGGAGAAGATTTTTTGTGCGTTACCTTTCATAGAAAGACAAAAGGTAACTTTCGCCAAATTCACATTCAAAGACGATGCACAAGAATAGTGGCTTCTTACCCTGGAGAAAGAAGATATTGTGACTTAGGAAAGATTCTTAGAAGTATTTTATGAAAAATACTTTCCAGATTCGCTGCGGGAACAAAAGGCGTCGAAATTCATACATCTAAGGCAAGGAACCATGACGGTGGCCGAATATGAGAGCAAGTTTACGTAACTAGCTCAATTTGTGATGTACGTCATCCCCACCGAAGCCCAAAAAGCCAGGAAATTTGAAGCAGGATTGGATGCTGAAATCAATCATAGGCTTGAGGTTTTGAAACTACCAACCAATGCGGAGGTGGTGAATCGAGCATACATTATACAAAAAGGGATTAAAGCCTCGCGCTCTGGTGAACCAAGCCAAAGGAAGTGACTTTGGGAAAGAGATAACAGAAGATCCGGTGTTGTGCCGCCCAAGAGGGTATATACGGGCACAACTAGTTCAACCAGTTCAAGCAACTAAGGTCCTGCTAATCCCAGAGGTGGCACCATTCCAACTTGCCCTACTTGTGGAATGACTCATTGGGGACAATACTACCAAGATACAGGAGTATGCTTTAGATGCGGTCAAGTTGGCCACTGTGGACACCCCATTTTTGACCTCCCGCAAGGCTTAAGCACTTTGCCCGGTACACTCGATGATGAAAGTGGTGTTGTGCGTGGTTCGAGGTCTCAACAAAGGGGCCATGTTTAAGCTCCGAAACAATACCAAATCTTCCATATTCCCACTCATTATACCCAAGAAATCCATTTTTACATATTGTGCCACCCTATGCTGAGCCTGGAGTAGAAAAACAGGAGAACACATTGAGGCCCGGCCGTGCCTCATTGAGGGTCGACCGTGGCTATTGATGGCCGACTGTGCCTTAGTAGCGAGAAACACTGTTCTGGGCAGGAGCTCGCCAGCTGTCCATTTTTGAAGATATTTACGACCCCTCTTGCTCAAATTCTATAAAAACGACCATATATCTCTGTTTTGAGGGTTGAAGAATTTCTAAAAAGCCTCTACACCTTCTTGAGAGCTCCTACTTCTCCTTCTTCTTGTGCAAGCAACCCTTTGAGCAAGCCTATCACCTTGATTCTATATCCATACACCATACACACCTTCACACCTTAGCCAAGGTACCTTAGTTGAGCCTTGAACACCATAATTCAAGCTTGAGAATGTGTTGAGACTTAGTTTGATTCATAAGCAAAAGCTTAGTTCTTTGAGAGGTATAAGCTTGTCATCCTCTCTTTTACTTCTTGTTCTCTCTATTACTATCTAGTTCTTGTAGTTTTGTGTTGTTTTGATTCTCTTTCAAGTGTTTGAGTTTGGGTTTGGAGAGCTATCAAAAGGGTAGAGAGAGTTTACACTGTTTCTTACACATTTACCTATTGCTCAAACCCTTACTTTTACATTCTTTTTCTTTGCTTTCTAAATTAATTTTCAAAGTTAAAAAGAAGCTAAAAATCATGCTTTGAGGTTTCAAAGTGGAGGGTTAACCACCCCTCCTTGTTCTTGTTTACTAGCCTTGTTTTCTCTCTTTGTTGAATAGCTTTTTTAGGCTCTTTTCATGCACTTTGAGCCACTGTTTTTCATCTCTTAAGGGTTGTTTTGGGGCTGTTCTAGGTTGTTTAAATAGTTCATGCTTTGATTACCTTGGTTGTTGTCTCATAAGTTTGCCTCCATAGCTTGTTGTATATTGTTCTTAGCTTTTCTTTAACTAACTTCCATGTTTAAGAATCTCATTTTAATAATCAACCTGCCATTTCTCTCTTTCATTTGAGAATTATTTCAATCGGTTGACGGTTATTCAAAACATGAACTAGCGATTTATGCTTAATGGCTTAATCTCTACGGAGGTTCATTGCCAACGATGTAGTCTCTTTTTCATGTTGAGAATCACCTCCCGTTTGACATATTTTTCACTTAGTGGACGTAATCTCTAGCAGACGGAATAATCACCTTAGGCTTAATGGATTAAAGGATGGTAAAGACTAATGAATTTGGCTTAAAATGAACCAACCCACATAAAGAAAATGAGTTATGTTGCTTGGGGTTCGGCCGGACGTTATGCCGAATCCATTGTGTCAAGGGTTGTCTTACATCAATTCATGTTGTTTTGATGAACCTTGAAGCGTCTCTACCTCCCTCTTTGTGTTCACTCTATGATAGGAGGGAGGAATGGTTGTTGTTCATTGCATTTATTAATTTTTGTCCAAATTGTACTCGAAATCATTAAGCAATCAACTTGCTCATTGATGGTTTTAGAAACGATTCCAACCTTCTCTCGAGGCTTTCCCATGACAGAGAAGTGTGAGAGGGACAAACAGAGTTTAGAACACTCTATTTGCACAGTTTTCACTTCAGAGCACGAAACAAAATTTTGCATGAAATTGAAGCACGGCCGGCCTTCTTTAGGCTTGGTCAGACTTCATTGAGGGTCGGTCAGTCATCAATGTTTGGTTAACAGATTATTTTACAGAAAACAGAGGGTAGTGGCTGAAGGTGAAACAGAGCAAGCCTAGGCTGACGGAGCTGTTCTTGGACATTGTGCATGCAACCCTTGTGCATCCTTGCTTATATTATTATTGTCAATTAATGCTCCGTGCATTATTGTAATTAATTTATTTTAGGTGTTATAATTAGTCTTGTTAATTATTAGTGTTGTAATTATTATTATTATTTATTTGTAATTATTACAACTAGTTAACTTAAATAGTTAGTTCGCTTCTCATGATTATCCTTGTTGTAATAAAGTAGTTAGCTAGTTAACTCTTCGTTATTTATTCATTCGATTTTGTAATAATTAGTTTAATTTGGACTTTCAGACTTTAATTCGCACCCTCTTGTACGAGGGTAATTATGTAATAAGTTGTATGTCTTCCAACCCCACGTCTTTCTCTCTTTTACTTACTTGTTTACGATGGTTAGTATAGGACATCATTTTTTTTTTAAATTAGCATTCTTATGCTTTGTATCCATTGTCTTGCATGCATCTAAGGCTCGGCTCATCATACTAGCCCAATATCAATTTTCAAATTCATTACTTGAATATGTGCTTTATCGCATGTCTTGAATAGAATCATATGTCATGCTCATAGCCGAGCCTATAAATACATAATGTGTGCGTTGCATTAGTCATATTGAATTAATTAGGAACATGCATATTTTTTCTAATTATTTTGCTTTGTTTTGGCTCAGAGTACTAGGTGAGTAGTTTTATGTTTTAGCATATCGCATGAGTGTGGGTGTACTGTGTCAAAGTATACTTCCATGAGGCTAATTGCTTAAATAATATAATTGTTTGAATGTTTGTGGATGAAGGCTAGTTGCTTGAATTAGGATAGTTTGATTAAATGTCCATTTTAAGCCCACTTTTTTAAGTGACAAATTCACAAAACGATTTCAAATAAAACACGAAATCAAATGTTCTAATTCTTGCAAATTAGTCTATATCTTGTGTGCATCACATAGTAAGTTAGCCTAATAAATCGAAACAAGAGCATATAATGTAGATAAAAATTACATCATGATTAGTTGAAGCCAATCTTTGATCGGCCGAGTGGGGTGCTCAATTCATGACCTTCCCCTCTCGTACCTAAGTTCCCGAGCCGAGACACTTTGGTGACGACGGACTGATGACCTTTCATACGAGTCTTGGGTTTCTTAAATTTCTCAAAAATATTTAGGTGACAACTCTAAAATATGACAAGGCAGTCCATTTTTGACATTTGATTCAAACATCGATTTTTCAAAAGAATTGCCGAATTTGGACTCTTTTTGTGTTTCTGTTTCACATTGCACTTGTGAAATCAGATTCAAAATCACGGGAGTCTAAACTGTGAGGCTATTCGTCTTCCGAAAGGAGCACGAAAAGTCAAGCCACAGTTTCTGGCGACTCTGCTGGGGATTTAGAGAACTTGACTTGAAACTCATGATGTGAAATTTTATCTACACTTATATGTTCTTTGCATTGCATTTGCATGGTTATTTTAAGTCACTATGTTTTCCATCTGCTATTCCTGAACGGTTTGCCGGAGGCTTGCCCAAAAGGCTTGCCAAAAGGCTGACCGGTCATGGGCACTGCCATGCGGGAAATACAACCCTTTGATCTGGATTACCGTTGTACCGCTTGATTCACCTTTCACTTCTCGGTGTTAGGTGTGAGAGGTATAATAGGTAATCTTGCTGAGGTACCCTTTCGACCATTTGACCTAGTTGCATAAAGTGAAGCTATAGTGACTATTCCAACTTATGACAGGATGCCACCCATTTGCAGGATGTTGTGAAACTCGTTGTTTGAAATAATGCAGCCTAGGTCATGCCAAAAATCTAGGACAGGGTAACCCTACCCCTTCATAAGGGTGTTTTGGTTCTTTTACTTGGTATGTGCTTTTATAGGGAGACTGTACAGGATGGTTCATATCAATATGAGTTTGAGAACAGAGTTTAGTGGGGATTACAGTTCAGCTATGTGTTATGACTGTTGTGAAATGAGGCCGAAGTACTGTCCGATTTTGATTATGTTTTTCTTTCTTTTTGCTAGGTAGTTTACCATCATAGCTTCCGAAAGACCCGATATTTCCCAAGTTGTGTGGATTCGTTTTGGTAGGCTTTGTAAAGCTCAAGACCTTGTTGGTGGTCAGCCCATGATAATCTCGCTTCTGCCAGTCACCCGACGAAGAAGGAACAGACAATCAGTAGCATCAATACAAGGCACTCTGCAAACACCTATCTGCTCTTACTCAATCGGTTCACCAGCATCTAGTTCACGTAGACCAACAATGGCATAGAATACAGCACAAAACGCGGAGGAATTTGCGCCCATGATGGCGACTTTCCAAAAAACCATGGACACTGTAAACTAGAGGATGGCAGCACAGGATGAAATTGTCGCCGATCTACGACGTACATCTGGGGCATCCGCATCAACCGTGCATCCGATCCTGGCTGCTTAGCCAAATCCTGATCTATTCCCTTCGATTGAAAATTTGCCAGTCCCAGATCTTCAAGAAATGTTTCCCCCGGTTCCGGCTTATAGGCCTCCGGTTCAACCCCCCGCAGAAATCTTTCTTTTCGATATCAATGAAATTGATCCAACCTTGGTCAAGATTTCTAGATTGAAGAAGGCATTAAAGAAATCTAAGGGCTTCAACTCCATTCCAGATATCAAAGACGAGTACATTAAGGCTTAGGTCAGATTACCAAAGAAATTTAAGATGCCTCACATCGACAGATTCGACGGGAGTGGGGATCTGATTGTTCATGTCCGATTGCTTTCAGACGCATTGAGGTCTATGGGTTTGTCTCAGGCGCAAAAGCTCCCGTTGTTTGGGAGAACCCTGTCTGATGTGGCGGCCATCTGATATGCTAAATTGGAGGACTCAACAAAGCAAAATTTGGAGGAGTTATCTGAGGTGTTTGTCAATCAATATTCGTATAACACCTAGATAGAGGTGACCATTAGTGAGCTGGAGGCTACTACCTAGAACCCCAAAGAATCATTCATCGATTTTATCGCCCGATGGAGAGCCAAGGCAGCCCGAATGACAAATAAGCCTGCCGAAAGAGAACAAGTCCGACTAGTTGTGTAATGACCCCAAAATCTGTATCAGAAATTACCTGTATGCACTTATGGGTTAATGTGCTTCAATTTAATTATATCTGTTTGAATTGAGAAATTATCTATTGAGTTACGACTTTAAAATTTAAATTACCGACCTTCATGGGTTCAGAAAGCAAAATTGAGTACCTGCATATGCTAATGAGAATTTTTAGAGTTACTTGGGAAAATTAATTGGAAATTTATTTTGTCTGATTCGTTAAGGTATGTTTGGGCGGTTAACTTTATACTACAAATTGAAGGCCTTAGAGGCTTCAGAAACCTAAACAGAGGACATATTTATGATCAGCATAATTTTTAGAGTCATCTGAAAAGTTTAATTGAAATTTGATTTTGTGCGATTAGTAAGGGCGTGTTTGGCCCTCCCTATTTGTGGGAAGCTTTTATATATACATATATGCTATGTGAGTTGTTGAACTCATCACTTGGGCCAAAATATCTAAGGGAGAGGGAAAGAGAACCGTAAGAGAGAGAGAGAAGAGGCAAAGCTTCTCTAAGAGAAAACTCAACATCCATGGAAGTTTGAAGATGATTGAAGAAAATAGAAGAGAGATGAAGAAGATCAACCAAGAAGCTTGGGAAAATTAAAGAGATTAAAGAGAAGAACAAAGATTTGGGTAAGGTATGTGGCTCTAACTAATCTACTACATGAAATCAAGGTTTAATTTGGAAGTTTCATATGTAAATGAACAAGTGTGTTGGGTTATGAATGGATTGGGTTGAATTCAAGGAATTGAACCTTGAGTTAAGTTCAATCTTAAGAATGATTCATGGAATAACAAGGTTTGGTATGAGAATCACCTATGTGTAAGATGTATTTACATGATTTGGACACATATTGTAGAAGTTTGAATATATAGAAAAGATGAGATTTGAAGTTTAACTTTGAGCAAGATTGATGTAATTGAGATGAAATTCTATTTGAATGATGTTAGTTTGTTATGTTTTGGAAAGAATTCTACATGTTTTTGAGTAATTAGACTTGAAATCAAGCTTAGAAATGAAAAGAACAAGTGTTAGAGCAACAAACATTTTCGGACAGCCAAACTGGCCCAGAGCCGCACGTGCGGCAGTCCACTTCCAACCCAAAGTTTGCTTCTGCTAAAAAAGCACATGGTCCGGCAGGTGCGGCCAAGGTTCCCGCAGGTGCGGGACAGCTCTGTCCAGCCAACTTCAAACAAGCATATCTTTTGCATCCGGACTCCGTTTTGAGTGATTCTTGAGCCTAAATTCAAGCCCTGGAAGTCTAGTTTCTAATGGTGGTGGCGTCACTCTCAAATTATAAGTAAAAAAAAATAGTTATTCCCAAAATATTAAAAGTTGTTCACTTTATGTCAACCAGTTTTGTACCATTTCTTCACCTAAACCATTTCCCATCAATTCCTCCTGTTTTCTGAGACATGGATTATAACTTATTAAGGAATAATGAGCTTGGGACCACCATGGCTAAGTGATTAATTGATCAAAGAGAATAAGTAAAGGATCGGTTATAATCTCATATTATGTGTTGTGCACTGTGTTTGTAGGTCGAGACGAAGACATCGTCCCATTACTACTGGAAGCCGATCACTGTGAGTAATAGTAGTGTAACGATATGTTTCACTTACTTCCTGTGATTATGATTTATGTATTGTTACTTGTGAATGGCCTATTCCATTGATATTGTGTTTTAATTAAATTAATGGATATGATTGAATAATGGCATTGATATGGACCTAAGGTTGTTCTGCCCTTCTGTCCCTATTAATAGTACTATAGTGATACATTTGCCTTCTGTTAATAGTTATTACTAATGTTTTGTTATCCGTAAGACAACTATGTCGACTTGTAATAAACCATGGGGAAATCTATGTGCACTATTGTGTAATGGTATTCTTATGAATCTAGGATTATTCTGTTTTGCTAAAACTGGGCCCGAGGCCATTCTGTATAATCTGTTGGGCTTGAGACCATTCTGTATAATATGTTGGGCTTGAGGCCATTCTGTATAATTTGTTGGGCCTAAGGCCGTTTTGTTCTGCATGGGCCTGAGGCCGATCTGTATTACATATGGGCCTGAGGCCGTTCTAAAATATGACTATGGATAAGACGTGAGTATGGTTTGATATATGTCTATTTGTATTTTCCAAGGTTTTGCTCATTCAACTAACCTCCTTACATTGCTATTATTCACTGAGCCTTGCTCACTCCGTTTTTATATCTATTTATGTAGGTGAGCCATCGGGGATCGACACTAGAGTTGTCTTAAGGTCTACCTGCCTGGCAAATCGCCTGGGGTACGCCTCCGTGTTGAGGCCTTGATTTGTATTGGGGATTACGCAATTTAACTATGTAATTTATTGAGTCTTATATGTTTGTGTGTGAGATCTATCTAAGTTCTGTGACCGTATATATTATATGGAAGTGTAATTAAAGACTTAAATTTGTTTAGTTCATCATGTATGCACAGGCTCAATGGATGTTATCTTTATATTAATATTTGCTTCCGCCTGTGGCCCCGTATTTGCATATGTTTTATTATGGAATTTTGTTTTGAGGCCTATGTACAGGTTGGTCATGGACCAAACCTTTAGGGGCGGGTTTGGGTCGTGACAAGTGGTCCAAAACCTTGAGCCAAACATGTTGCAGAGAATGATAGTGGCACCATTGTCCATATTTGCTTCCTTACATGAGCTGGGGGTCTAGATTAAGAGTGCATTCAAAAAGGGTATCTTCTATAAAACAAGTGAACCCACAAGCAGGCCATTCTCTTGGAATACTAATGTTAGGAGTAGCACTATTTCACGGCCTGTGGATGTCAGTACTGTAGTTTCAACGGCCAAGATGGTTGATCCCTTTGCTACTGCCACAACCTCACAACCTTTACAAAATACCGGTCGACCCCGGAATCGAAGAGTTTTTACTCCCCTCCATATGAGCCCAACCCATGCCCTCAAGCTATTAATGCAAAAGGGGCATCTCAAGCCTTTCGATCCTCATCCACTTCTAGACCCATTGCCACCCAAACATGACCCTTCCCAGTATTGTCTCTTCCACCAACAACATGGCCATCCCACGGACATGTGCTACCGCTTACGTCATGAGATCCAGGATCTCATTGACAACAAAGTCATCGCCTATACCTGCTAAGCCAAACGTAACAACCAACCCACTTCTTGCACACAACCAAGTCCCCCCACCCAGAAACATAACCACATCCATACACTACCGCCCACCTTCAACCTTAGCACATATATTACCTCATCCTACCTACCAAAACTAGAGGTGGTCATTCCATAAGACACAAACATGCGCATGATAGATCTAACACCACAAACCCAATCCAGACCCATGGCAGTAGAAACAGAGAAAGAGAAGAATGTACTGAAGATAGGGTCATCTAATACTTGTGTCATAGAGAAGGGGGTCTCACTCGCAGAGGAGTACGATCCCAGTTTATATATTGTTGCCATTGATCAGTCGAAGCCAATGGTCATACTGCCGGACTTTCTCAGCATCAATACTATCAAGGAAGGTCAGTTAGGGCAACATCAGAATGATCGGCCCGAACAAGGACTAAATGACTTAGCTAACTTAGAAGAGGATTTGGCTAATTTGGAGGAGGATCTAGAGGATTTGTACTTTTTCGAAGAGGATGATACAAGCAGTGTTCAAGTGGGATGGTAGGACCCGAGCCAGCCAGAAACAAGCAATGGATGGTTGAGTGAGAAAGAGTCAGATGTGGAGGAACATATATGAGAGACTGGAATAGAAGAGGAAATTGCTGCTAGTGGCAAGGCTAAGGCTGCACCTCTTACTAAGAAAGAACAGGCACTAGAACTGTTAGACTTATTTATTTTGGATTCTATTTTTCTCTTTCAAATAAATTAAAACATAATTAAATAAATCATCAAAATAAAAGACTATTTATTTTGATGATTTATTTAATTATGTTTTAATTTATTTGAAAGAGAAAAATAGAATCCAAAATTTATTTTGATGATTTATTTAATTATATTTTAATCAAAATTTATTTTGATAATTTATTTGAAAGAGAAAAATAGAATCAAAATTTATTTTGTACCATTATTTCTCACATAAACCTTTATCCTAAATGTTGTTAGAATGTATTTAATATTTGATTAAATCAGGAGTTCAAACAGCCCAAAACAAAGGTTCAAATAGCCTAGCACAATAGCAGGCCAAAGGGTTCAAAAGGTTCAAGTGGAAGATATTCAAATTAGTAATGATGGAAGTACAACAGCTATAAACGGCTATAAAGGTTCAAAAGGCCAAAAGGTTCAAAAGGCTCAAGTGGAAGATTTTCAAATTTGTAATGATGGAGTGGAAGATATTCAAATTGGTAATGATGGAAGTACAACGGCTATAAATTCAAATGACTACAACGGCTATAAATTTAAATGAATACAACGGCTACAAACGGCTATAATTTTCATTATATATACCAAAGCCTCTAATGTAAACAAGTTACAAAAAATCTAAAAATATTCTTTGATCTATAATCACTCACATCTATTCTCAGAAATTATACACTGAGCCTTATAGCTTTAAGCCCATCTTTCTTATGTGAGATTTACAGAAAAATCAAAGCTTCATTTTATATATCTATCTTTGAGAGATATTTATTGTAAGCTTTCTTTGAAAGCAAAAATACCATTTCATCTTGTAAAAGTATTGCAAACACTGTGTTCTTGAAATCTTGAGAGTGATTGTGAATCACTTAAGATTTGCAAGGGTTTAGACTTGTGAAGTCTGTGTAAAATCCGTGGAGGATTGCTCCATTTGTAAAGAGGTTGCTAACACCCCTATGAAGCTAGAAAATAATCGAAAATCTCAAGTGAAGCTTGAGGAGTGGACGAAGGCCGAGTTGAAGCCGAACCACTATAAATTTGTTTGCCTCTCTCTCCCTTATCTCTTTATTTTATTTAAAATTGCCATAGCTATATTTCACATTTTTACTGTGCTAAAATCATTAACTGGCATAACTGACATAATTGTTAAGACACTTGTTTTAATTATTTTTATTTCATTAATTATATTTATCTATTGTGCTAGTCATAATTTTTATTAGGGTATTATTAATTTTAATTGTAAAAACCTAATTCACCCTCCTCTTAGGTTGTCTTTTGGGTAACAATCTAGAGGCGGATAATGGTATCTTGGGAGCATAGACAGGCACTGTTAGAGGCAATGAACCGGACTAAACTGCCTATTGATACCACTGCTGACCAATTGGTATCGTTGGTAACATCTAGGGATGTTACGCTGGTGATATCTTTTACAGAGAAAGAGTTACCACCTGAGGGTGCCAACCATAACCGTCCCTTATATGTAACCCTGGAAGGCCGAAAAAAGTGGATTTTGGTGGTGTTAGTAGATACCGGATCAGCGATCAATGTGTGTCCAGTGAAGACTACCTATGCCATCGGTTTGAGGCTGATTGACTTTGCACACACGACCCAAGTTGTTCGGGCTTATGACAATACAAGCCGGGATGTTATGGGGACGTTCAAAAGCTATATCCTAATCGGCCCGTCTGAGCATGAGGTGGAATTCCATGTCATGGACGTTCCAGCCACTTTTAATCTACTGCTGGGAAGGCCCTAGCTACATCAGATGAGGGCTGTCTCATCAACAGTCCATCAGTTAGTAACGTCCCCTTTAAAGGTGGGATTGCCACTATGTACAGTAATTTTGAGATCCACCCTCCCCAGGGAACCACTGCACAATTATTGGAAATCATACATGGGGAAGAAGACGTGTTCCTTTCTGGCTTCTCTTTGGCAGAAGCCCGGTTGGTCCAAACCATCATGGTAGAGGGCGATGGAGACTATGTAAGTGTGCAATCCATCTACATAATGACCAAATAGGGGTATATGCCCAGATCAGGACTAGGCCAAAATGACAGGCATAGAGGTATTGTTGCTAAGGAGATCAGTCACAACCCCCACGCCTTCAAGCTGGGATACAAACCTACCGTTACAGATTGGCAAAGGAAAGAGCAGGAGCCGAGAGAAAGGATGAAAGCAAAGAGGACTGGAAGGCAGTACGAGTTAGTCCACAAACCAATACAAGGAACCTTGAATGGATGTTTTGTCCGCCACGGGGAAGACTTCCCTTTTTATGGATTTCCAGAGCTCTGGTATAACTAGGAAACAAAAACAAGGTATCTGGGGTTTGAGATCTTTTTCAGACACCAGCTACCAGAAGAGGAGTATGAATAAGTAGACCTGAGCCCTAGCACAGATTAAGGCAGGAATGCAAACCTGGACATCGAAGAGGAGGAGCTGTTCGGAAAAGTGCTGGCTGATTTGCTGACAAGTTCTACTGTTGGAGCTGAGGCCACCAACTTGGGGGATAGTTTTACTATCTCAATGATCAGGGATAACCTAGCAGCGGATTTTTCCAATCTTATCGTGGATGCATCTGAGGCTCCATGCTTGGTCTGGAAGTTTGAGCAAGGCATCATCAACAGTTCTGAATCGAATAGTGAGTCTAGATCGGATTCTACTAAGTCTATGGAGCCGGAGTCAGATTCGAGTTCCTCTAAGTCTAGTACTTCTGGGAGTGGTAACCCGAATACCAAAGTCATGTCTAGGTCGTCTTTTAGCTTTTCTTTTGAGTCCACTGTAACTGAAGATCCAGACTTTTTGAATGGGAATGTTGTGGACTTTGCCTACTTTTTTGTGCCTTTGGTTTGTTGTACTGATCTTAATTTTCAAAATTTTGACATAAACGAAGAGAAAGAAATTCTTCGTCTTTCGAAAATTTTCGTTAATCATGAGGAGGAGAGACGTGTTAAGCCTTGTACAGATGAAATTGTATCAATTAACGTGGGTATTGAGGAAGATCCTCGCTTGGTCCAAATTGGGTCCACGCTGTCTTCGGAAGAATGTAAGCGTTTAATTGGTTTATTAAAAAATTTCAAAGATGTTTTCGCGTGGTCCTACGAAGACATACCTAGAATCGATCCTGAGATTGTACAGCACCAGATTCATCTTGACCCTAAGGCCTGGCCAGTTAAGTTGAAGCTATGCAGAGTTTGCCCAGATTGGGCTTTGAAGATCAAGAAAGAAGTTACCAAACAGATTGAGGTAGGGTTCTTGCTTGTATCTGAGTATTCGACGTGGTTGGCCAATATTGTTCCAATTCCAAAGAAAGACGGTAGAATCAGAGTTTGTGTCGACTTCAGGGATCTGAATAAGGCTAGTATGAAGGATGATTTTCCACAGCCGTATATTGATGAATTGGTAGACTTCACTGTGGGCCATGCATTGCTCTCGTTCATGGATGGATTTTCTGGGTATAACCAGATTTTGATGGCACCCGAGAATAGGGAGAAGACCACTTTCACTACTCCGTAGGGCATCTACTGCTATCAAGTCATGCCGTTTAGGTCAAAGAATGTTGGGGCCACTTATCAAAGAGCTGGAACTACCATTCTGTACGACATGATCCACAAAGAGGTTAAGGTGTATGTAGACAATATGATTGTTAAGTCAAAAAATCGAGAGGGCCACTACACCACCTTGGAGAAATTCTTTCAACGGATTAGAGAGTAAAGATTGAGGTTAAACCTGAAAAAATGCACCTTTGGCGTAACAACAGGAAAAATGCTGGGATTCCTAATCACACAGAGAGGAATTGAGGTAAATCCTTCCACAATTAAGGTCATCTTAGAAATGCCACCACCAAGAACTGAAAAGGAGGTGTGCTCCTTTTTGGGTAAAGTGCAATTCATAAGGCGGTTTATTTCAAAACTAACTTTGACTTGTGAACCACTATTTGGTCTCCTAAAGAAAGGAAAGAAGTTCTAATGGGACGATCGGTTCGCTTTTGAATAGGTTAAGTAGTACCTGCAAAATCTGCCTGTGTTATCACCGCCAGAACCGGGAAAATCGCTGATTTTGTACCTGTCAGTGACAAACTCAACCATGGGGTGTATGTTAGCTCAGGAGTCCGAGGCCAAGGTGGAGAAAGTCGTTTACTACTTGAGCAAAAAAATGCTGGATTACGAGACCCGTTACACTCTCCTTGAGAAATCTTGTTTAGCCTTGGTATGGGCTACTCGGAAATTGAGACACTACCTATTATCTCATTCTGTAATCTTGGTTTCGAGATTAGATTCCATCAAATATCTCTTTGAGAAACCAGCTCTTATGGGAAGGCTAGCCTGTTGGTTACTTCTTCTCTCCGAATTTGATCTTACATATGTTACACACAAGTCGGTTAAAGGGAGAGCTGTAGCGAAATTCCTGGCAAATCACCCAGTAGAAGGAGATGAAGCGGTGGAGTACTTTTTCCCAGATGAAGATATTCTGCAAATAGAGGAGTGGACGATGTACTTTGAAAGAGCAGACAATCAATACGGTTATGGGATCGGTGTGCTGCTGATAGCACCTGATGACTCCCATATACCCTTAGCCTTCAAACTCCAGTTCAAAGTATCCAACAACGAAGCAGAATATGAGGCGTGTATTGCTGGATTAGAAGCTGCCCTGGAACTAGAGACAAAAAGGTTGGACGTCATCGGAGATTCAAATTTGGTTATGTCTCAAGCCAACGGAGATTGGCGGGTAAAAGAAGAGAAAATGAAGGTTTACCATCATGTCTTGGACATGCTAATTCTAAGGTTTGAAAAGTTAATGTTTACCCATCTACTAAGGGAGAACAACCGATTCGCTGATGCACTAGCAACTCTATCTTCTATGGTAAACATTCCATTAGAAGTCAGGATGCATCCAATCATTATTGAACAGAAGTACACGCCGGCCTATGAAACCATTGCTGTGATAGATAAGGCTTCAGATAAGAACCCCTGGTATTACGATATTTGGAATTTCTAAGAAAATGAGGTGTATCCGCCAAGAGCAAATGCCAAGGAGAAATGGAGAATACGGCGTCTGGCCGTCCAATTTATCATCTGTAGAGGCAGGTTATACAAAAGAGATCATTTGGGAATACACAAGCTATGTGTTGAGGAAGAGAAATCAAAGCGCCTTATGGAGGCCATTCACGGAAGAGAGTGCAGAGCCCACATGAACAATGTGATGCTCGCCCAGAAAATCCTTAGACAATACTATTACTGGTCAACTATGGAAGAGAATTGTATTGGTTTTGTTCGGTGCTGTCACAAATGCCAAATTCATGTCAATCGCATGAACATTCTGCTATCAAAGCTGTACAACATGACTTCACCATGGCCATTCTCTGTCTGGGGAATAGATGTTATCGGTGCAGTCACGCCAAAGGGGTCAAACGGACATGAATTCATCTTGGTAGTGTGGATTCGCCTTTTTCCGCGCCCCGCCTTTCGGAAAGGGTTTTGAAAAAAAGGCCTCACAGTTCGGACTCTCGCGTTTCTGAATCTAATCTCACAAAGTGCAATATGAAACTGATAAACACTAAAGAGTCCAAATCTGGAAAATCTTTTTGGAAAATTGATTTTAAATCAAATAATGTCAAAATTGGACTGCTTTGCCAGATACAGAGTCGCCGCCTAAATATTTTATTTTTTGAAAAATTTAGGAAACCCTGACTCGTGCCAAAGGCCACGTGTCCATCATCACCAAAGTTGCCTCGGCTCAGGAACTTGGGTACGGGGGAGGGGGGGAAGGTCACGAATTAAGCACCCCCGCTCGCCCGATCAAATATTGGCCTCTACTAATTATGATATGATATTTTATAAACAGTATGTGTTCTTACTCCGATTATTAAATTAGCTTTACTACGTGACGCACACAAGCAAGTATAGACTAGTTTGCAAGACTTGGAACAATTCAACTCATGTTTGTTTGTGAAAATGGTTTCAATTTGCCACCCTTAAGTGAGCTTAAAAGATGTGGTTTTTCCACCAAACATAGTGGGCTTAAAATATGATTTTGTCACGACAAAGTGGACTTGAAACACACATTCGTTGAGTTGTTCCAATTCAAGCAATAAGCCTTCATCCACAGGCATTCATGCAGTTTAGCCTTTAAGCACATAGCCTGTTGGCAAGTATGCGAAACATGGCAATATAGCATTCGCACTCATGCAAGTATGCTAAAGCGTAAAACTCACTGAATACTCCAAGCCAAAACAGAAACTAGTTAGAAAAATGCATGATCCTAACTATGCAAGATGCCTAATGCAACACATGCAATGATGTAACTAAATAGGCTCGGCTACTTAATCATGTTATTTGCAACACTTTGATAGCATGCTTTGAAACACGTATTCAAAGAAGTATTGAATTGGCAATGTAGTTTGAATGATGCATCGAGCCTCGGTGCATGCAAGACAAAATGAATGGATGCAAACATGCAAGCATAAGGTATGCTAATTGAAAATGTCTCTAATCTAACCATCGAAAGCGATTAAATAAAAAGAAGAAAGACGTGGAGTTGGGAGATATACACACACGCACGCACACTTATTACAACATTATGCCCTCGCGAAGAAGGGTCCGAACAAAAAAGCTAACCAACTAGCTACGCTAATTAAGCTAACTTATTATTACAACAATTGAAACGAATTAACAAATTTATTCTAAGCTAATTAAATATTACAAATCGAAGTAACTAGCTAAATACTAAGCTAATTAAGTACAAAGCAATTAAACTAATTAATTAGCTGCCATTAATTAACTAAACAAAGAAACTAAATGGCCTCGAGGGGCGAGGGATGCATGCATGCTCAGTTCCTTTACCCGAAAATGCCACCGCCTTGTCATTGAACGCCTTTGTTTGCATATTTTGAACACCAAAGAAGCTACCAACTTCCAGAATAGCTCTGCTCCCCTTTTCCATCACACTGAGCAACTTTCTTCATTGATGGCCGATTGGCTACCATTGGTGGCCCGTCGGCTACTGCTGGTGGCTCGTCGGCGACCCTTGTATAGAACTTCCCTTTTTGCTACAACAAAGAGCAAACAGAGGCAAAACAGTGTATTATTAAGGGTTATTTGTACTGTTACGCTCCTTATCATCACACAAGTTCAAAGGAGTGTAACTATCGGCTCTCAAACCATCAACCAAGAAATTTCCATGCATGATGGCCGAGGAACCAAGCTTGTACAAATTTAATGAGTGCAAAACAAGACTCAAAAAAGGCCACCACCCTATCATGCATGATCAAGGGTGATGGTAACCAAGGAAAGTGGCACATTTCATCACTTTCAAGTATGAAATGTCCCACTTTCCTTGTGTTCGAATTAACGTTCGATTCGAACACATGCAATGCAACACGAAAGATGCTTATCTTGCCTCTTTTACTTGTTCATTTTGTTTACTTATTTTACATTACTGATTCATTCTTTAATCGATTAAGTCCATTGGCGAGTGTTTTCTAAATTGAAAGAAGTGTCAACCAAGGGATAGTTCAAGGCATGAGGGAAGCTTCATACCTGAGAGGGAGATTTATGATCTGGAATTGGGCCGATGTAACGGCCGAGCAGGTTGAGAGCCTAATAATGCATGGGGCCGAGATGACCGGCGATCCGCCCGTAGATGGGCTGCCAGGACTTGGGCCGGGCAGGAGTTGGGCCAAGTATGTGCCGCCCCAGACCGTAAAGAAGCTGCTCGGCAAGGCAGTGCTCGGTTGGACCGAGCTGCTTGATCAGGTGATGGTGGAGCCAGTCAAGCTGAGTGACCGGCGCCCGGAAAGGCATGGTCAGCCAAGGTAATCGTTTGATCGGCAGGAAGGCCGACCATAGGAGGTGTCCCGGGCTCGGCTTTGCCGAGATGCCGCCTAGCCCGGTCCTCCTTGGGCTTAGCCAGTGAAGTGCTTGGGTATGAAGCACAGCACGGTCGTGGATAGAGGAGCTCGGCTGCCGAGCTCCAGCTGAGAAGGCAGGCAGTTGAGATTAGGTGATGTTCAGCAAGGTTTACACTGACAGATGGGATAGCAGAGCCACGTGTCAGGAGATGACTGGGAGTGGATATGGGGCGCAGAGGGTATATAAGCATGACTGCGCCCCCCATACGCAGACAGACGAACACTTTGTAAGAAAACTCCTACACTCTAACCCCCCTCTCTCTCTCTCTCTCTAACCTAAGGTGTGTGCTAACTTGATCGTCGGAGGGTTTTTCCGACCACACACCGCCGGATAGCTCACCATTATTTACTCGCAGGTGATCGGACAGAGACGGAGCTCGGAAGAAAGGAGTACGGGCTTGCCGGAATATTTGCTTCCCGTACAATACCGTTGGTAATGAACCCTCAAAAGAGGATTAAACCATTAAGCATGAGCCTCAACCTCAAGCTTAAACAACCCTAAGGTTGAAACAAGCCTCAAGCAAATGAAAAAGTGAAGCAAAGAGGGAGGCTGTAGAGATGTTAAGTGTTGGAATTTAGGCATGAAAAAACATTAAAACATGCAACCAAGACACACAAATGATGCTCAAAGCCTAGAAAAACTAAGCTAGTGAAGGAAATTACACCACAACTGTCACGACCCAAACCCGGCCCTATGGGTTTAGCACCGTAACCGGCTAGTAATCCGAGATTACCGAAGGCCTGCAGAACAGTAGTACAGTAAAACAGAGTACAGGGCCTAGCGGAAGCCAAAACAGTAAATAAATAATGTCCACTGAGCTGTGACAGTCTATATGAAAAAGACTTTTCATACATTCATACATAAACAGTACAGAACAGTATGCACAATATTTACAATCATTCAGACTAGGGACTCAACCCTACAAAGCAGTACAGTAAACAGTCAGTCTATACAGAACAGTAAGACGGTACAGAAGGGGGAATTGTAAAACACCCCTAAGCCTTAACACGATAGGCTCGAAACCTCGCAGTGAGGCACATAGGTTGGCTTGACAAAACTGGAGTTACCCTAGCGCCTCTAGCCGCGGTCTGGTGCCTGTACACCTACATATATATATGAGCAGTGAGCTAAAGCCCAGTGAATAACATAATGCGTAAAGAGGTTAAGAATGAATGTCCTTACAGTATGAAAACAGTTCATTTAAACAGTATTCAGTCATTCAGTCAGTACAGTCATATGTGGTACATCCATTAGCATAACAGTACAGTAAACAGTAGGTCTTAAAAGACCGAACAGTAATGATGGCCATCAGTCAGTAAACAGTAGTGGTTCCAACGAGGGAACCGACAGAGAATTCTGTCGCAGTAACAGTAAACAGTAGGTGCTAAGGATGCCACAATACAGTTCAGAATATAGGACATACATTCATTCAGTTAACAGTAATCAGTTCAGAAAATAGTACAGTTCAGTTGTTCAGAAGATAATCATTTGTGAACATATCTTTACACAATCGTTACTCACAGAGTTTGGGCTACAGTATGCTAGAACGTCTCCTCAGTCGCCAACCCTACACAGTTAACAGATTGAACACACTAAGCTACACAGCTGAAAAAGATAATAACTTAATCCCTAATGCCTCGGTGTGTTCTACATCTATATCCTCATTAAGATGTCTTAAACTAGGCCTAAGAACGCCTAGAATGGGATGAGGATGCAAAGATGTGATCAGAAAATAGTTTCAGAATTTTCAGAAAAACAGAGTCCCGCTCGAGCGCAGGTTTCCCCGCTCGAGCGGTAATGCAACAAAGGTACACGCTCGAGCGTAGACTCTCCCGCTCGAGCGTACTGTAAAAGTACTAGATGAGTGAAATCTCTGCTCGACGCCTGCTCGAGCTTGAGACATGACTCCGCTCGAGCGCCCAATCCTCCGCTCGAGCGGACTGTAAAACAGTGCAGAGAGATGCTGGATGCTCGGATTCCACGCTCGAGCGCCACTTTCCCCGCTCGAGCGTAAGTGCAAAATCTGGGAATTCCAGATTGCACCTCCAAGCTCAAACTCACATTCAAATGCATTAAAACCGATCCTCTTGGGCCCATTTTCTGGAAAACATTTATAAACACATAGAATAACATGGTTCAAAGCTCAATTTGAGAAATCAAGCCCAAGGGTGTTTAATTCAAACTCAATTTCAAACCATTTTTCAAGAATATGAAGAACATGCAAACATGCATGAATTCAAATCATTTTGAAGCTCCACTTTGATGCTCTAAGGAGCCAATTCTTTTCAAAACATGGTGAAACCATGGACTTAACATAATTGTGAACATGCATGTAACCTTCTTGTCATGAATTCAACTCAAACTCCAACAACACTAACATGCATGCAAGAAATGAGCTTCAATTCACCATTAATGAACCAATTCCAACTTAGCTCGACATTTAGGCGTGAACCATGCATGAATCAACTTAAAGACAAATCAAAAGGATGAAATTCATACCTAGGTTCCTTGAATGCAAGTCTAGAGGTTCAATTAAGCAATCTACTCTTTAATTAGCAAGCAATTCTCCAAGTTCCAAGCAATTCAAGATGAACACCAAATTCTCTCACTCTCTCCCTCTCATGGTCGGTTGAACAAGAAGAAGGGGCTAATGAAATGTTGTTCAAGTGTGTACAAGGCTCACATGTGTGTGAGATAGTGGCCACTAAGTGTGGCAAAATGGTAATTACGGCAACTGTTGCAATTTAACTCATTTTAATCTAATTTAATCATACCTATTCAGTTTTCCGATAATTATACCATAAAATCACATTAATTATGACGATCATAAAACACCAATCGGTTTCTAATTCGGCCGCCGATAAGGCCTTCAATGAGCAGTTTAAACATAAGACATGAACAGATCAAACAAACAGTCAACAGATAAAATGCAATTCAAACAGATAGATGCACAATTAAACAGATAGACTCAGTCAATTCAGTTTCAGTTTTCATTCAGTCAGTTCAGTACTTTAATCAGTTCAATTATCAGTCATGATCAGTTCAGTTTAACGGTAATCAGTGTTTATCGGTAGGCAGTGGTGAGGGTTATTACAACAACTATACAAAACAAAGCTCAAATGACCCAAACAGCCCAAAACAGAGCTAAAGCAGGTCAAAACAGATGCAAAAACATGCTGGACTAAAGCTAAGTTAGGCTAGAAAAATATGCTAACAAATGAGGCTAACTAGGCATGCAAGCAAGACACAAGGAGGGGAGGCTAACCCCTCCAATTTTGGACTTTAAAAGAAGGTTTTTGTCACTGAAAAAGCTCTGAATTTCAGTGGTCAAAAGGACCAAAAAGTTTGATTTGAATGTGATGAAAAATGGTGCAAAAGTCTAAACAATTAAGCAACAAGAATGGTGGATTACCCCTTAACACAAGATAGCCTCAAACCATCATTTTAAGCCTCAAAAATAGAGTTTTTTATAGTTGAAAACCAGCTCAAAAACAATACAAAATGATGGCAAAACAAGTATTCAAAGCAAGTATACTAATCAAGTAAACTACCTCTTGAAGCTCAAGCACAAATTAAGCAACAATCCAAGCTTAAACCTTCTTCTAGAGCACAAACAAGACTCCAAGAGACCTCAGCTCCAAGGTGGCCAAGTTTGATTAAGGGTTGATGTGCAAAAGTGTAGAGAAACTAGACTTTAAGGCACAAAATAACAAGAGGGAGAGAGAATTCTAGAGAGAGAGATTTTTAGTCTAAAATGTCTAACCCTCCAAAATAGGTGAGGACACCCCCTATAAATAGAAAATCAAGTCTTGAGCTTGAATACATCCTACCATACACGTGTATGAAGATGCAGCTCAGTGAGCAACAGTTGGCACAACTAGCAAACAAATATCTGGAAAAGAAGACCAATGGCCGTTGGCCACCACTAGTAGCCGACAGGCACAATCCATGGCCGACAGATCCCAGGGCTGGCCGACAGGTCACCCTCTCTTCCAAGCTAGAGGCAACAACCTCTAGGTCCAAAAACATGCACAAAACAGATAAGGTTTAGAGGCTAAAAAACAAGGCATTCTGCCAAGGACTTCGGGCGCTTAAAATGAACACAAACAAGCACAATAATCGAGTGCACAAACAATGACGTCCAAGTCTTGAGGTCAGTCCAAAATAGGGTGTCTACAGGTAGCAATCGACTACTTCACGAATTAGGTAGAGGCCCAGTCCTACTCTGTATTGAAAGCGTCGCATGTGGCTAAGTTCATCAAAAACAACATCATCTACCGGTATGGGGTTCTGAATGAGATTATCTCTGATAATGGGTCACACTTCAAGAAAGAGGTGATAGACTTGCTTGAGAAATGTAACGTGGCTTTCCATAAGTCATCAATCTGCAAGCCACAAACCAATAGAGCTGTCGAGGCTGCAAACAAAAATATCAAGAGAATTCTGCAGAAGATGGTGGAAACTTACAAAGACTGGCCAGATAAATTGCCATTTGCGCTCTGGGGCTACAGGACCTCAATCCGAACATCTACAGGGGCGACCCCATATTCTCTCGTTTACGGGATGGTGGCTTTTTTGCTGATCAAAATTGAAGTGCCCTCACTACGAATTATGGCTGAGTGTCAGATAACAGAGGCAGATTAGCAACAAAGTAGGTTTGAGGAGTTAATGTTGTTTGATGAGAGAAGACTAAGAGCATTGTATCATGTGCAGGCCTAACAACGCCAAATTGCCAGGGCTTTTAACAAGAAAGTTAAGTCCAGAAATCTTTAAGAACGGGACATGGTGCTGAAATACAACTGAGCTCCCACCCATGACCCTAGGGACAAGTTCAAACCCAACTGGACTGGTCCTTACATCATCAAGTCAACCTGGTTAGGAGGGGCGGTTATTCTTATGGACTTGGATGGTCTGGAGTTCTTGCAACCGATCAATATGGACAAGTTGAAGAAATAGTATTCTTGAGAGGCTCGTTAGGCCGAGAATTCAGAAGGGCGACCTATGCAAAAGTTAGAGCATGAAAAATTAGAAATAAAGAAAAACTGAGCTCGCAAGATTGAAAACCCTAAAGAGCGACTTTTGCAAAAGTTAGAGCGCAAAAGGAGAGAGTTAATACTCGAGTGAACCTAAACCGAACTACGTAAGTACTGATTCTCATTTTTGGGATACATAGGCAATTTCACCCTGAAGTTCAGCCATAACTATCCCCAATTCAACTGTCCTATCTGTTTTCTTGATCAGGTCATCTTTGTTTATCATCTATTTAGTTCGGTTGTGGTCTTTATTTCGGGAAGAAAAGTTGAGTACAGTGTAGAGCAACAATATACAATCAGGGGCAGTTATGATTTCTTTTTATTCGGGACTATACATCTTGAGAATCAATTACGTGCGTGTCAGATGGTGATTGTTTCCGAAAATTGTTTTGAAAAGTTTCAATAAAAGTTGATTGTGTTCAAAATTATACCCTTTTACAACTTAGACCATTTTTGGGACCGAAAGAAAAATTTTCAGTACTCGCAACTTTAATTTTATTGATTTCAACACAAGTACGTTCTTTCACTCTTTGATTTAGATCAAAGTTACCTTTATATCTTAAAACTTGAAAAGAAAATATCAAAGCAGTAAAACCAGTGGCACAGCCAAGTCAGGTGGCTCTATGCCAAAGACAGCCCAACCTCTGCCTCTTTTTCAAGCCAAGCTAGACACTCCTCAGGCAGGGTGTAACTGAAACTAATGGCAGGGGCCAGAATCTCTCTTGTCCTCCAAGCCACAAGATATCGGGGCAGGTGTGAGGTGTAAACTGGAAATGAAGCTGTGTATTCCGTTCCCTCATCTGAACGTTTCTGATCATGCCCGAACTGGCGTCTGAACTGAAGAGAAAAATAGAATACGTAATGTGTGAGGCCAATCAACTCTACACCCGATTGTCAGGACATGTTGTAGCTCATCTCAGCCAAATTAAGCCAAGGGCAACGCCAAGGGCAACGCCAAGTTATGTCAACTGCGGACCAGCTACACATCCAATCACACCATAAATCCTCAGAGGGGAAATCAACCAGTCATTAAGGAAAGAAGTAAGCTCGGGATGAGTACTCGGGACAAGGGTCCACTACTTGCAGTTTATCCATCAGCCATACCCAGGGAGGGATGAAACATAAGAAAGATTAAAGAATAGAGAGGCGTACGATGAGAGAAAAGTAAGAAAGGCTATGAGAGAAAAACAGAGAATGAATGTTGAGTGATGTAAGAATCATAAATTAGAAGGGTGAAAAATAATACTTGGAAAAGTAACAAACTCCCTGCCAACTAAGTGGTCTCTCCTCAACGGAAAGCATCTAAACCCGTTAAGGTTTCGGCCAGTGCCAAACCCATGCAACTTTTACCCTCTTTTAGACATTGGGTCACTTCGATCAATCGGACACTAGCTCTGTCGAAACTAGGGTCAAGGAGGAATTGTGCAAGGAGGCATAAACAGAGAGCATGTTGCCGATGGCCTCTCCAAAGAAGGTCACTCCTGTCTCCAATGGCGGAAGATCGACGAACTAAGCTGGGGATGTCTAGCTCCTCATCATGTGCCAAGGATCAAACCTCGTGTAATGTTAACCCACACATCCATCCCAAAGCTTGGGCATGGCCAAAACGGGGCTGCGGTATGATTTCTTCATCACGCCGGGACTCTATTAAAGCTCAAAATTCCTTGAGTGTCGGACATACCTCTTGTGATCCAAATTGAAATACATGAGTGATTGGGTTCCAACATCGAATAGCGGCATGAAGGAACGAAAAGCAAAGAGGCGTACGGCTCAGAGGAAAAAGGGTATTTAGGCCAAAATCGCGAAAGTTCACTTTTTCTAAGCTGTCCAAAGTGGCTATCCAGTTTTAGAGCCTATTATTGCACAATGTCTCTATCTTGGGAGCAAAATATAAAAGACTTGCTATTCTACTAGAAAAAACAGCACGAGAGCACCGTTCATAGAGGATGAGAAAGAGCAGTGCATAGCAGCTGGGCAGCACTGACCGACCACACACTTAGGCCCGGTCGTGCCTCAGTGAAGCCCGGCCGTGCCTATTTAGGCCCGGCCGGGTCTAAATGATGGCTCAGATCAGTGCAGTTGTAGGAAAAGCTGGCCTTTGTCTTGACGTACCGCAGTTGCGTTTTAAGTCTTGTTTTGTTTGTCCCAAGTGTTTTTTAGTATTTTTCGAGTTGTTTTCATTTCGTTTCCCTATTATCGAGTTGTATTTTACATTTTATCTGATTATGGATTACTATCCGACTCAAGAATGAATGCAAGAGCATATATTCATTGTTTTAAGTCTTATGCGAAGTTACCATGCAAAGGATACGCCATTCATCACATGTCATTCATCACACTATGCAAAGAGATGATTCAAAAACTTGTCTTTTATAAACTAGCAGGTCCAACCCCGATCATTGTTTTATAAGGCAACGAAACAAAAGAAAATCCTTCAAAAAACAAAAGGGTCTACCTTAAGCTAGTCGTTAACTACAAATCAAAAATAAAAACAAAATCGTCATCCTCATCAGTAACCCATCCTTGCCCTTTTCCTCCTTAGCTGCGGAGGAGGTGCATCATTGTCATCGCTGGGGCTACTGGACTGTTAGTCAACCTCCTCTCCCTCATCCACGGGGGTCGTAGACCCGTCAAAAGACTCCTTAGAAGGTGAGCACTGCCTCGTTCAGCCTCTCCCTTGATCGACTCTCCCTCGGCCCCTTATTGGCCCCCGTCTCCTTTTTCTTTCAGTCGGAAAAGGTCCAACGGTTACTATTGGCGCCGGCTCAAGCTGAAAAGATACAGGTATCAGTATGGATTAACAGGAATATAAATAGTATGACAACAACAGCGAACTACATAGAGAGTATACCTCAATCCCATGAGTAAGTAAAGCGATCTGTCTCCTCCGTACCATAAGGAGCAGTCGGTCGATCGTCCGGAGAAGGTCATCAGCATATCCCCGGGGTATCTACAAAAGGAATAGAATTTGAGAAAGGTAAACAGAAGTAATAGAGAACAATGAACAGAAATAGTAGAAAACAAAACTAGATAAAGTGCAGTGAGTAGAAGCATAAAGAAATGTGTACCTGCTCGATGCTAGGAGCAAACGCTAGCCTACGGTCCCTCTCCTCGATATGCTCAAGCGAGATATGCTCGATCACTCCATTTGGATGCATGTACATGATCTCAATGGGAATCATAAGAAACCTAAAAATGAGAGCAACGGCAGGGGCATCGCCAGCCACAGCAGCAGTAACAGTAACCTCCAGAACAGCGCAAACCACGCCCAAGCTAAGAGGCACCATCACCCGAGTATGTAAAAAGGTGGTGACGTCACCGAGCTCATGATGTCGATCGCCATCCTCTCCCAACACCAGGAGGCCGATCTGAGGACCGTCCTGAAGCTTATCAACTACCCTCATGATTAGAGGAGGAGGATATGAATGCCGGGGGCAGCGACGCCTCATGTCTGGCGGATAAGCCTCTCTCCCAGGTAGTAAGCCTGGCCAAAGGGGCCCTCAAACAGAATTCGCATGGTGGAGGCATGCCATACAGCGACATAGGTCATCCTCGACACCTAGGGAATACCCGCCCAAGGATGCCAGTCAACCTATAGAAACAAACGTCAGATGTCAGAAATCTAAGCAATATGAAAATAACAGTGCAGTATAGAAGCAACAGTATGAGACTGACCATGTAGTATAGGAAACAATGCAGTATGCTTACAGTATATAAAAGTTAAAGGTTGATATTTTGTTACCTGATCCGCAATGATCGTGTCAAAGAAACGGTGAAAGTAGGAGAAGTCTCGATCTACGCGGCGGAGGTGCTCAAATCGAGAGTTGTAGTACCAGGAGTGGGGTACTAACAACTTAATCGGCCTCACTGGAATCGAGGCCAGAGGGGTGAAATATGTGTAAACCCAGAGCTGCAAGCAGAAAGACATAGATAAAGTAGATGAGCAGTTATGAACAAAGCAGAGAAGCAAATGAGCATACAAACAAGAAATGCAAAGCAAAGATAAGTAGGAAATGCAAAATTGAACAGAATGTAAAGCTGAACAGAAAAAGTAAATATGAGGTGTACCTCCCAAACCCTCTAGTAGCCGCCAAGTGAATCCGTCTTGCGGCGGGATACAGAGCTCATATAGCAGTATAAGGTGGCCAGGCCGGCGCCACCCCAATCGTACTCTATCAGCTGTGGTAGGTGCACCAGTGCCCCCAGAAGATATAACCCCACAATATTTTTCCTGTTTGTAAACAGGGTAGTACCGAGGAGATACATGAGGAAGCTGCGGGTGTATTGGGAGACCTCATCTATAGTAGTGGGCTGGGAATCAGAGAAATGATCATAAAGCCAACTATACCTCACCATCCCGTGGCTAATGGTGTCTGGGATCACCCCGAGAAGCTGACGCTGTGTGGCTCTCCATTGCGCCATGTCAGGATCACACGGGATCGAGCTGCCAACCCCGACCAGCAGGCCAGTGAGCATCGAAAAATTGTACAGGGTCAAAGTCAGCTCCCCAATCGATGAGAAGTGGAATGAATCCGTAATGTCCCACCATCTCTCTACCAGGGCCCTGTACAGCAGGGACTCGGCGCTCATTTGTATGAGCCTTGAGCAAAAGGGCCCAAAGACGGCAGCATCAACCAGTATGCGGACCTCTGCGGGCAATCTCTCATACCAGTGCTGGGGGTTGGATATGGATCCGTAGCTACCAATCCTCCCAGCTATCACCTGTAAATGGGGAATGTATATGGCATTAACTAGTGGTCAACTTGTGAGATTCAACAATGTATCAAAACAAAGGAAAATTGCTTACTGTGAAGGCATCAGCGGAAAAGTGCTTCGCGGGCTCTCGCAGCAGGATGTCCTCATCTATCTCAGGGATGAGGCCCTCAAATCTTAAGATGCTGCCTGGGGGAAAAACATGTGTACGTGGCTGGTAAGTGGCTGCATTGAATGGCCTATCAATGAAGGGAGGCAATGCGGTAGCGTCCTTGGCTTCCATATCTGAGCCTAAGGCGGCCCCATTACCAATAACGGGGTCCGAGATGGGAACTTCGTCACTAGCCATAGAGAAAAGTGGAGGAAATGAAGAAAAAGTGAGGGGAAGAGTGAAAATATGTGGAAATCCAAAATTTTAAACCCTAGGAGAGAGAAAGTGAAGAAAGTTTTGAAAAATCAAAAGGGAATAGAAGGAAAGTGCGGGCAAATGTGAGAAAAAACCAAGGGAAAAGCTCAAACTCCACCGAATCAAGTTTTGTTCGGTTCAAAGTATGGAGGAAAGGAAGGGTTTCAAAGAAAAAATGGCAAGGGTTGTTAGGTACTTCATGGAAAGGGAAATCTAGAGAGAGAGAGAGAGAGAGATGGGAGGGAGTTTCGGATGAGAACGTGTGAGAAAATTAGGGTTTGAGTTTGTTTTAAACAAACATATCGCGCGGAATGCCCAAAACTGGCCCTGCCACTATCGAATCCTAGCCGACTCTCAATGTAAACTCAGTTTAGTTTTTTTTTTCTTTTATTTTATTTCTTATATTATGGAGTTTTAATCTAAAAAAGAAAAAAAGAAAAGCAAAAAAAAAGAAGAGAGAGAGAGAGAGAGAGAGAGAGAGAGAAGTAAACCAAAAAAACTGTGAAAGAAAAAGAAAAAAAGAGAGAAGCAAGCGATAAAAAAAAAAACAATGAAAGAAAGCAAAAAAAAGAGAACAAAGGAAAATAAGTGAAGGGAAAATGAGAGGGTAAAATATAAAGAGAGGAATTTAATTCTATTCTATTTTGTTTTATTGTGTTGATTTACTTGGTTTGATTTGCTTGGTCTCATTTGTTTAACTCAAAGTTTAAACTCATAAGTTGATTTGATTTGTTTCAAAACTTTTGATTTGTTTTAAACTGTTCGGTTAGGTTGTAAATTGTTTTGCCTGAGCGGGTAAAACTTTTGATATTGTATGTACGGTTCATTCAAAGGAGTTACAGATAAAATCATTCGTGCCACAGTAAAACCATCATCCATTTTACAATCACATTGAAACGCGGTGCGTTATGTTCATTGTTTCAATACATTGGCAAATTGGCTTTCACTTTACTACATCGCTTTGATTGTTTTGATTTTACATATCTCTGTGTAGAATCCATGTTTCTAATTCATGCTTATGCGATTTGTTTGTTCCTTTATCAATTCAACCTCTCTTCCTATCGCATGCGACACGTTAGGATTGTGACCTCAGTTAAAAACATCGAGTGTGCCCGGTGTTCACACCACCTCTCCTCCTCTCGCGTGCGACGCGTGAAGATTGTTCACCTCGGTTAAAAACAGCAAGTGTGCCCATTGTTCACACCATCTTTCCTTCTCTCATGTGCGACGCGTGAGGATTGTACCCTTGGTTAAAAACAACTGGTGCGCCCGTTGTTCACACCATCTTTCCTCCTCTCGCATGTGACACGTGAGGATAGTTTACCTCGGTTAAAAACATCGGGTGCGCCCGGTGTTCACACCAATCTTTCCTCTTCTCGCGTGTGACACGTGAGGATAGTTTACCTCGGTTAAAAACATCGGGTGCGCCCATTGCTCACACCAATCTTTCTTCCTCTCGCATGCGACGCGTTAGGATTGTACCCTCGGTTAAAAACAACGGACGCACTCGGTGTTCACACCAAGCTTTCCTCCTCTTGCATGTGATGCATGAGGATTGTTTATCTCGATTAAAAACAGTAGGTGTGCCTGTTCATTCACACAACCTCTCCTCCTATCGCATGTGATGCGTTAGGATTGTTTGCTTCGGTTAAAAACATCGGGTGTGCCCAGTGTTCACATCACCTTTCCTCCTCTCGCGTACGACGCGTTAGGAATGTTTGTTTAGGTTAAAAATAGCAGGTGTGCCTGTTTGTTCACACCACCCTTCCTCCTATCGCGTGAGACACGTTAGGATCTCCGTTGAGACCTCGAGTGCGCTTGATGGTTACGTCGCCCTTCACCCTTCCTACGCTAGGTGTAGTTAGGTCTGCATTTTCTTACATTCTTTCTACGTGAGACATAGTTTGGTTTGTGCTTTCTTTGTCATTTCCATGCTAGACGTATCTGTTTATTCATTTCTTTCTATATGAGACACGGCGGGATTTGTTTTGCTTTAATTTACGTTTTCATTTAAACGTTGCTTTCTTGTTTAGATTGTAGTGTTGTTTCATTGCTTCATTTACGTTATGTTTCATTGCATTGTTTCATTGGCATTGTTTCATTGTGTGATCATATGTTATTTGCTGCATTTTGTTTGCTCTTTGACCTCGAGTTCAATCTTTGCATTTATGTCTTGATTTCTTGCCCAAGTCTTACAGCCTTGTCAAATAGGTCGTCTCTGGGCTTTGACATTCACTCACGTCACTTTATGACTTCAAGCTCTGTCAAAGAGGGGCAACTGTGGACACCCCATTTTTGACCGCCCATAAGGCTCGAGCGCTTTGCCCGGTACACTCGATGATGAAAGTGGTGTTGTGCGTGGTTTGAGGTCTCAACGAAGGGGCCATGTTTAAGCTCCGAAACAATACCAAACCTCTCATATTCCCACTGATTATACCCAAGAAATCCATTTTTACACATTGTGCCACACTATGCTGAGCCTGGAGCAAAACAACAAAGGAACACATTGAGGCCCGGCCATGCCTTATTGAGGGCCGGCTGTGGCTATTGATGGCCGGCCATGCCTTAGTAACGAGAAACACTGTTCTAGGCAAGAGCCCGCCAGCTATCCATTTTTGAAGATATTTATGACCCATCTTGCTCAATTCTATAAAAATGACCATATATCTCTATTTTGAGGGTTGAAGAATTTCTAAAAAACCTCTACACCTTCTTGAGAGCTCCTTCTTCTCCTTCTTCTTATGTAAGCAACCCTTTGAGCAAGCCTATCACCTTGATTCTATATCCATGCACCATATACACCTTCACACCTGAGCCTAGGCACCTTGGTTGAGCCTTGAACACAGTAATTCAAGCTTAAGAATGTGTTGAGACTTAGTTTGATTCATAAGCAAATGCTCACTTCTTTAAGAGGTATAAGCTTGTCATCCTCTCTTTTACTTCTTGTTCTATCTATTACTATCTAGTTGTTGTAATTTTGTGTTGTTTTGATTCTCTTTCAAGTGTTTGAGTTTGGGTTTGGAGAGCTACCAAAAGGGTAGAGAGAGTTTACACTCTTTCTTACACCTTTACCTATAGATCAAACCCTTAGTTTTACGCCATTTTTCTTTGCTTTCTAAATTAATTTTTAGAGTTAAAAAGAGGCTAAAAATCTTGCTTTGAGGTTTCAAAGAGGAAGGGTTAGCCACCCCTCCTTGTTCTTGTTTACTAGCCTTATTTTCTGTCTTTGTTGATTAGCTTTTTAGGCTCTTTTCATGCACTTTGAGCCACTGTTTTTCATCTCTTAAGGGTTGTTTTGGGGCTGTTCTAGGTTGTTTAAATAGTTCATGTTTTGATTAGCTTAGTTGTTGTCTTATAAGTTTGCCTGCATAGCTTGTTGTATATTGTTCTTAGCTTTTCTTTAACTAACTTCCATGTTTAAGAACCTCATTTTAATAATCAACTTGCCATTCATCTCTTTCATTTGAGAATTATTTCAACCAGTTGACGATTATTCAAAACATGAACTAGCAATTTATGCTTAATGGCTTAATCTCTACGAAGGTTCATTGCCAACGATGTAGTCTCTTTTTCATGTTGAGAATCACCTCCTGTTTGACATATTTCTCACTTAGTAGGCGTAATCTCTAGCGAACGTAACAATCATCTTAGACTTAATGGATTAAAGGATGGTAAAGACTAATGAATTTGGCTTAAAATGTACCAACCCACATAAAGAAAATAAGTTATGTTGCTCAGGGTTCGGCCAGACGTTATGCCGAATCCATTGTGTCAAGGGTTGTCTTACTTCAATTCATGTTGTTTTGATGAACTTTGAAGCGTCTCTACCTCCTTCTTTGAGTTCACTCTATGATAGAAGGGAGGGGTAGTTGTTGTTCATTGCATTTATTAATTTTTGTCTAAATTGTACTCGAAACCATCAAGCAATCAACTTGCTCATTGATGGTTTTGGAAATGATTCCAACCTTCTCTCGAGGCTTTCCCATGACAGAGAAATGCGAGAGGGACAAACAGAGTTCAGAACACTCTGTCTGCACAGTTTTCACTTCAGAGCACAAAACAGAATTTTGCATGAAATTAAAGCACGGCCGGCCTTCTTTAGGCACGACCAGGCTTCATTGAGGGCCGGTCGGTCATCAATGTTTGGTCAACAGTGTATTTTGAAGAAAACAAAGAGCAGTGGCCGAAGGTGAAACAGAGCAAGCCTAGGCAGACAAAGTTGTTCTTGGACATTGTGCATGCAACCCTTGTGCATCCTTACTTACATCATTATTGTCAATTAATGCTCCGTGCATTGTTATAATTAATTTATTTTAGGTATTATAATTAGTCTTGTTAATTATTAGTGTTGTAATTTTTATTATTGTTTATTTGTAATTGTTACAGCTAGTTAGCTTAAATAGTTAGTTTACTTCTCATGATTATCCTTGTTGTAATAGAGTAGTTAGCTAGTTAACTCTTCGTTATTTATTCATTCGGTTTTGTAATAATTAGTTTAATTTGGACTTTTGGAGTTTAATTCGCACCCTCTTGCACGAGAGTAATTATGTAATAAGTTGTATGTCTTCCAACCCCACGCCTTTCTCTCTTTTACTTACTTGCTTTCGATGGTTAGTATAGGACATCATTTTTTTTTTAAATTAGCATTCTTATGCTTTGAATCCATTGTCTTGCATGCATCTAAGGCTTTGCTCATCATACTAACCTACTATCAATTTTCAAATTCATTACTTGAATATGTGCTTTATCGCATGTCTTGAATGGAATCATATGCCATGCTCATAGCCGAGCCTATAAAATACATAATTTGTGCGTTGCATCAGTCATATTGCATTAATTAGGAACATGCATATTTTTTCTAATTATTTTTCTTTGTTTTTGCTCGAAGTACTAGGTGAGTAATTTTATGTTTTAGCATATCGCATGAGTGTGGGTGTACCATGTCAAAGCATATTTCCATGAGGCTAATTGCTTAAATGATATAACTGTTTGAATGCCTATGGATGAAGCCTAGTTGCTTGAATTATGATAGTTTGATTAAATGTCCATTTTATGCCCACTTTTTCAAGTGGCAAATTCACAAAACGATTTCAAACAAAACATGAAATCAAATGTTCCAATTCTTACAAATTAGTCTATACCTTGTGTGCATCACATAGTAAGCTAGCCTAATAAATCGGAACAAGAGCATGTAATGTAGATAAAAATTACATCATGATTAGTAGAGGTTGATCTTTGATCAGGCGAGTGGGGTGCTCAATTCATGACCTTCCCCTCTTGTACCTAAGTTCTCGAGCCGAGACACTTTGGTGATGACGGACTAATGGTTTTTGGCACAAATCTTGGGTTTCCTAAATTTTCCAAAAATATTTAGGTGGCGACTCGAAAATCTAGCAAGGTAGTCCAGTTTTAGTATTTGATTCAAACATCGATTTTCCAAAAGAATTGCCGGATTTGGACTCTTTTTGTGTTACTGTTTCACATTGCACTTGTGAAATCAGATTCAGAACCACGGGAGTCTGAATTGTGGGGCTATTCGTCTTTTGAAAGGAGCACGAAAAGTCAAGCCACAACCACTTGCTAAAAGATTACCCAAAGATTATCAATCCTATAGCAAGCCCCTCTGGACCAGCCCCAAAACCCGCGGTACCTGAAGAAGTGAGGAAAGACCAAAAAGGCCAAGGAATAGCTTGGTGCTTAGAAAACCAGAAGTTACTGAGAATGTTATGTCAGGTGCACTTTCTGTTTGTAGTCACTTAGCTCATGTTCTCTTTGACTCTAGTTCAACTCATTCTTTTGTTATACCACACTTTGTTACCATGTTGGCATCTGTCACGATCCAAACCCGCCCCTATGGGTTTAGCACCGTAACCGGCCAGTAATCCGAGATTACTGAAGGCGTGCTTAACAGTAAAGCAGTAATACAGAGTACAGGGGCTGGCAGAAGCCAAAACAGTAAATGAAAGATGTCTAATGAGCTGTGACAGCCTGTATGCAAAAAGACTTTTTAAACTTATACACATTCAAAGTATAACAGTATGTACATACGTCATATACAGGCATACAGGTTAGGGACCAAATCCCTACCACAACAGTACAGTACAGGTACACATATCAGTCTATACAGTGTTACAAAACCAGATACAAAAGGGGAAAATCCAAAACACCCCAAAGCAGCCTTAGCTTGGCAGGACTTGGAACCTCAAGGTGAGGCACGATGGTTAACTTGACAAAACAAGAGCTAATCCGACGCTCCTAACTCCGGTCCGATGCCTGAACACCTATATATATATATATAAACAGTAAGCTAAAGCCCAGTGAATAACATATGCGTAAAGAGGTTAAGAATGAATGTCCTTTCAGTATTTAAAATAGTCATTTGAACAGTATATCAGTTATTCAATTATAGCAGTTATAAGTGGTACATCCAGTAGCAACCAATACAGTAGGTCTTAACAGACCGAACAGTCAGTTGATGGCCATCATATCAGTAAACAATAGTGGTTCTAACATGGGAACCGACAGAGATCTCTGTAACAGTAGTAATAACAGTTCAGTAACAGTAAATTGTTATGGATGCCATGAATATAGTTCACAAATAGGACAAACATTCATTTAGTAAACAGTGTCATTTCATAAAACAGTACAGTCATTTATTCATAAAATAATCTCAATTGAACATATCTTTACAATATAGTTACTCACAGAGTTCTGGGCTATAGATAAGCTAGTACGCGTCCTCGGATGCCAACCCTACACAGTTACAGAGTGAACACACACTAAGCTACACAGTTGGGAAATAATAACTGAATCCCTATCTTGACTCGGTGTGGTTCTACATCAATATCCTCATTAAGATGCCTTAAACTAGGTCTAAGAATGCCTAGAATGGAATGAGGATGTAAAGATGCACTTTAAAAACATTTTCAGAATTTTCAGAAAACAGAGGTCCCGCTCGAGCATGGGTTTCCCTGCTCGAGCGGACATGCAAACAAAAGGCTCCTTTCGAGCTTAAACTTTTTCGCTCGAGCGGACTGCAAAAGTACTGGATGTGTGAAAATCATGCTCGATGGGCGCTCGACACCCGCTCGAGCGTGTGACACAAGTCCTCGCTCGAGCGTGCAAAACCCCGCTCAAGCGGACTGTAAACACAACAAAAGTGCTGGATACGCGAATTTCCCGCTCGAGCGCCACTTACCCCGCTCGAGCGGGAGTCCAAAATCTGGAATTTCCAGATTTGAACCTCAAGCTCAAAATCAAGTTTCAATATACCAAATTCGATCCTTTTGGGCTAATTTTCTGGAAAACACTTTAAAACTCATAGTATAACATGATTCAAAGCTCAATTTGTAAAATCAAGGCCCAAAGATGAGTCAATTAAACCCAATTTCAAACCAAACTTCAAGAACATACTTCAAATGTAACATGCATGTGTTCAATCAAATTCAAAGCTTCAATTACTTGCTCAAATGAGCTCAATTGCCTCAAAAACAAGATGAATTCATGGACCAAGCTCAAGATATGAACATGCATATGGAATTTCATGAAGAACAACCTCAAAATGCAAGACCATGCACATGCATGCATGGATTAAGCTCCAATTCAACATTATTAGACTAAATCAAGACTCAATTCTTTCATAAATTAAGAACCATGCAAGAACTAACTTGAATACATTAATAAGAGGTTGAATATCCTACCTTGGGTTCTCAATTACAAGTCTAGAAGCTCAATTTGCCAATTATCTTCCAAAATCCCTAAGCCTCCAAGCAAATCAAGATGAAACCAAGTTTTTCTCCTAGCTCTCTCTCTCTAGTCGGTTTGGTGCAAGCAAATGGCTAAAGAAGTGTTGATTCTAAGTCTCAAAATATGATATGAAGTGGGCCACTAAGTGGCAAGGTTGTAAATAAGGCCAACTCTTGTAATTTATCAATATTTAATCTAATTTAATCATACCAAATCACATTTCAATTAAATATATCATAAAATTATATAAATCTTAATTAGCACAAAACATCAATCAATTTCAGATTCGGTCACCGATAAGGCCTTCAATTTGCAGTTTAAAGCATAAAATATGAACAGATAATTTAACAGTCAATAAATAGAATTACATTCAAACTAGCACAATCAATCAATCAGTTTAATAATTCAGTCAGTCAGTCAATTAACATGCTTAATCATAGATTAGCATTAATCTGTAGTGTTATCAGTAAGCAGTGGTGGGGTTGTCACAGCATCAACACCCGAACCCTTAGGCTATATACTATCTGTGTCTTTCCTTTCTGGTAATTCCACCATTGGTACAAATCTTATATTATATCCTTAAAAGGTGAAACCTTACACGTAGACTTGATTCCCCTCTGCATTAGTACCTTTGATGTGATCTTAGGAATGGATTGGCTGGTTGTCAATCATGCCTCTATCGATTGCAAAGCCAAAAATGTCTCCTTTCAGTTACCCAACCAACTCGAGCTTGTCTTTGATAGAACTGAAGTATCCACCCCTCCATGTGTCATATCCTTCATGACAGTCTAATGAATTTTAAGAAAGGGTTGTTGTAATTATATTTGTTATGTGATCGATACTCAACAAGAGGCCTCCACACTTGATGTAATCCCTGTGGTTCGAGAATTTCTGGATGTATTTCCTAAAGACCTACTTGGTACTCTAGTTGATCGAGAAATCGAATTCACTATTAAAACTCAACTTGGTACACAACCAATATCCAAAGCTCTTTATTGCATGTCAATAACAGAATTGAAAGAACTAAAAACCTAACTTTAGGAACACTTGGACAAAGGTTTCATCTGACCAAGTACCTCACCATAGGGAGCTCTAGCACTGTTCTTAAAAAAAAAAAGATGGCACGATGAGGCTATGCATTGATTACCGAGAGCTGAACAAAGTCACCATCAAGAATCAATACCCTCTACCACGAATCGATAACTTGTTTGATCAATTTCAAGGCACCCAAGTATTCTCGAAGATCAACTTGCGTTCCGGCTATTATCAATTAAAAGTTAAAATGGAAAGTATCGAAAAGACTGCCTTCAAGACACATTACGGACACTACGAGTTTCTCATCATGCCATTTGGCGTCACAAATGCTCCAACGGCCTTCATGGATCTCATGAATCGATGTTCAAACCCTATCTTCATGAGTTCGTCATCATCTTCATTGACGACATTCTCATATACTCCAAGTCACTGGTGGACCATGAACAACACTTGCGAATGATTCTACAAACACTACGTGATCACAAACTCTATGCCAAGTTGAAGAAATGCGACTTCTGGATCACTAGTGTACACGTCCTCGGTCACGTCAATAACAAGGATGGTATCTCGGTCAACCCCCAAAAGGTTGCAGCAATTGTGGATTGGCCAAGACCTACTAATGTGTCCGTGATTCGAAGCTTCTTGGGTCTAGCCGACTATTACCGGCACTTCGTACAAAATTTCTCGAAGATAGCATCACCCTTGACCCAGCTAACTCAGAAGAACACATCCTTTGAATGGACGGACAAGCAGGAACGTTGCTTACAAGAGTTAAAAAGCAAACTTATGGCAGCTTCTATACTAGCACTCCCTACGGGAACGAAAGGGTTCCTAATTTATAGCGATGCCTCACACAATGGTTTGGGTTGCGTTCTTATGGAAAATGGAAAAGTCATTGTGTATGCCTCGCGTCAACTAAAAACTCACAAGAAGAACTACTTGACCCACGATTTGGAATTAGTCACAGTAATCTTCACTCTCAAAATTTGGTTTCACTATCTCTACGGAGCAACCTGCGAGATATATACCAATCACAAGAGTTTTAAATACCTGTTTACATAGAAAGAACTGAATATGAAGCAATGACGATGGCTAGAATTTATGAAGAACTATGATGTAGAGATCCATCACCATCTAGGCAAAGCTAACATTGTGGTCCAGGCAAAGCTAACGTGGTGGCAAACGCACTGAGCCGAAAGACGACCAGAAGTTTGGCATATACCCTCGTCCCCCGCAAAATCAATGGACTGCTCGCCAACGTAATCGTGGAACCTGCATTGATTAAAGAAATTAAAGCACACCAATGCGAAGATAGACTTTTGAAAAAGAAATACAATGAGCAAAAAAGTTCACCCAATCCTGACTTTGCTATGAGCAATGGGATGCTAAAATTTTGAAATTGAATTTGCGTACCCGACCTTCCAGAACTCAAGAAGAAGATATTGGTAGAAGTTCATAGCTCGAGGTTTGTGGTCCACCCTGGCAACACGAAGATGTATCACGATCTGAAGGAACACTACTGGTGGACAAGAATGAAAAGAGACATAGCAAGCCACATCTCTAAATGCCTGTATTGTCAACAGGTTAAGGCAAAACATCAAAGACCTGCAGGAATGCTACAACCACTCCCTATTCCTGAATGGAAATGGGAGCACATTACTATAGACTTCGTGGTCGGGCTACCACAGTCAATCTCGAAGAATGATGCAATATGGGTTATAGTGGATCGATTGACGAAGTCGGCACATTTTTTACCAATCAAAATCACATACCTCCTTACTAAGTTTGCACTCTGTACATCAAAGAAATCATTCGATTGCATGGTATCCCAGTTTCAATCGTGTCTAATTGAGACCCCCACTTCGTGTCTCACTTCTAGAACAAATTGCAATAGGCTTTGGGAACCACATTGAAGTTTAGCACTGTTTATCATCCACAAACTGACTAGCAATCTGAAAAAACAATCCAAACTTTGGAATATATGTTACGTGTGTATGTGCTAGACCTCAAAGGTAATTAGGATGATCACTTACCCTTGGTGAAATTCGCCTATAACAATAGCTACCAAGCAAGCATCGAAATAGCACCCTACGAAGCACTGTATGGAAGGAGATGCCGATCACCTCTGTGTTGGACGAAAATCGGAGACAGAAAACTGTTAGGCCTCGAGATCGCGCAAATAACGAGCGATAAAATTCAACTCATCCAACAATGAATTCGCACTGCCCAGAGTCGCCAGAAAAACTATACAGATACACGGAGATGGGACTTAGAATTTCAAATAGGAGATCATGTGTTTCTAAAGATCTCACCCACGAGAGGGGTTATCCGATTTGGAAAACGAGTAAAGTTAAACCCACGTTACATCAGGCCATTCGAGATACTAAAAAGGATTGGTCATGTGGTATATCGCCTTGTGCTTCCACCTGAACTGTCCAATGTCCACAATGTGTTTCACGTTTCGATGCTTCGGCAGCATCTTTGAGATCCAGAGCATGTTGTTGATTATGAGAACCTAGAAGTTCAAAAAGACCTTTCTTATGAAGAACAACCGATGCAGATTCTCGATCGTCGTGATCAAGTCCTTCGAAACAAGACTATATCACTTGTAAAAGTCTTATGGAGAAACCATCGTGTCGAAGAAGCAACATGGGAAACTGAAAACCAAATGCGAGCCAAATACCCACACCTCTTCGAAACCCAAGGTACGTCAAGTTTGGGGACAAACTTCTTTTAAGGAGAGGAGAAATATGACACCCGAATTTTTTTAAAAGTTAATTCAATACTGCGTTACTTAAATAAATAGAATTTTGTGTTTTATCAGAAAAATAAAATAAAATAAAACATTTGATTCTATAATTTTACGTGCCAAAATGAAATCTAAATATATTGTTAAGGGCTAATTCAAAGCAACTATAAACATAGATGTGTTAAAACACGGAGACCATTAAGATTTATCAAAATATAGTATATGATATATATTTATTAGGCCCAAGTACAGACTTAAAAGTGACAGAACAAAGGGGTATAATCTGTTGGTCAAGCCACGTGTAGGAAAGGTGGGTTTAAGGCACTTAAACAATGCCACCTGAGAGCATGGTTTTGTAACACATGTATAGTAATTAAGTAGGGGGGAAATTTTGCTTGTTGAGCAAGCATATGAACCAAGTATAAAAGGGGAACGTAGGAGGAAGGCAGAGAAAATAAAATAAAATAAAATAAAAACAAACAGGAAAGACAGTAAAAGCACGGAGTGTGACTCGGAGCATCAAGTGGAGTAAATTGTAAGGAATTAATATTAAGGTGAGTTATATTATAACGTGAGTCGCCATAATATATTTTACATATGTTTTGAGTTACCATAATTTATTTTACGCAATTTGTACTTTATAAATTATATTAAAATTTCGATTACGTGGATTATTTTCTGACCCATATTTACTTAATTGGAAACTCATGGATATGTTTGTTTAAATTTTAGGAAGTATTTGACAATGACCTTGTAAATAATTATTTTCTATAAGTACCACCACGAGAGTCTCATGCCTTAGGGGGCTTAAATAACAATTGGCCCATGTTTGGCCACTTTGTGGTCCTTTATTTGTCATGGATCCATTGATCCCTGTTCTGATTGTCACTCTAGTGACCTCTGATATGTTCTGTTTTATATTGTAGTTATGGTTATTTACTTATATGATTTCCGCATTATGCTTCTGTTATTTAAAATTAACTATGTATTTCAGTTACCAAACTAATCTTTGTTCTTAGCCAAATAATTATCCATGGTAATTTCTGTACCCTCATGCTCATTGTATAATATTTCTCACTCTGACATGTACTTATAGCTGTTATCCCTTTCAGGTGATGAGATTTAGCAGGATCGAGATTGGGAATGAACCACAGTGTTTATTTTTTATTTTTTATTACTATTTGTAATTCTAATCGGACTCTTATAATAAAATAAAGCTCAGATGACTATTTCATTTTTTTTAAATAAACTTTTGGTACCCATTTGTTTTATTTAATTTATTCACCTGCGCTACTACTACAGAAATTTTAATTATTTAGTTTTTATTGTCTTGTTGCGACACCGAACCTTTGGGTACCGAGTTTGGATTGTGACAATATCTGTCTTTTCCTTCGATCTCACAGTTTTAATACTTTTTTTATACTATACACTTCTGTTTTCCTGTTATAATGGATAAAATTTTTAAATTCTAAACAAATTATTATCATATTTTAATTACAAGAGGTGAAAACTGTAAAATTTTACAATTTCATAACTTTCTTTAGAATTGTAAAATTTTACAGTTTTATTACATATTTTTCAATTTGATTAATAAGAATAAATACTTAATAGAATTATGCTTTGAAATTGTAACATTTTACAGTTTCAAAACTTGTTTTTCAATTTGATCAATATTAGAAATTATCTGCTTAAACCCTATAAAAATTAAAAATAACATATGTTTTTTTTTTCATTGTTGCTATTTGTTATTCTTAGATTTTTTTTATTCTTTCAGTTAATCAATATTTAGCACATTTTATTATATTTTTTAACGCTAATTTATCAATTTATTCTCTTTTTTTTGGCAATATTCTACACATTTCGGTGAGTTTCGAACGATATTCTTGACGTCCAGTGAATATTCTAAACATTCTAACAACTTCCGGTGGCGTTCAGAACATTCCGGCGATACTCCAACGAATTTCTGATAATATTCTGGCGACTTTCCAGTGATGTTGAATATTCCGACAAGTCTCCAATGCTCGTTTAACGGAAGTCCGACGGTGGTGGAATGTAGGAGCATTTTTAAATTTTAAAAAAAAAAAATTGGCAACAATTAAAAATATATAGGATTAATTGGTGCAAGTATTTTGTTTTGGGATTAAATGAATTTTAAATTTTTGTGTATGAGACATATCAATAAGTTTTTTATTTTATTTTTTTGACTAAATTTGAAATTAACTAAATTTATTTATATATAAGTTTTACTCATTTTTTTTTATCTATTACGGCTGACTGAAGTGGTTTTAACAGTCAAAAATGGCTAAAAATGATCGCGGTCAACTAAAAAAAGTGAAGCCACAGCCACTTGCTAAGAGATTACCCAAAGATTATCAATCCTATAGCAAACCCCTCTGGACCAGCCCCAAAACCCGCGGTACCTGAAGAAGTGAGGAAAGACCAAAAGTGTCAAGGAAGAGCTTGGTGCTTAGAAAACCAGAAGTTACTGAGAATGTTATGTCAGGTGCACTTTCTGTTTGTAGTCACTTAGCTCATGTTCTTTTTTACTCTAGTTCAACTCATTCTTTTGTTACACCACACTTTGTTACCATGTTGGCATCTGTCACGACCCAAACCCGCCCTTATGGGTTTAGCACCGTAACCGGCCAGTAATCCGAGATTACTGAAGGCCTGCTTAACAGTAAAGTAGTAATACAGAGTACAGGGGCTGGCGGAAGCCAAAACAGTAAATGAAAGATGTCTAATGAACTGTGACAGTCTGTATGTAAAATTTTTTTTTAAACATATACACATTCAAAGTATAACAGTATGTGCATACGTCATATACAGGCATACAGGTTAGGGACCAAATCCGGTCAACTAAAAAAAGTGGTCGGAGGCCACTGACAAAGGGGTCTTTTGGAAAGCAAAAAAAAAGTCAGTATTTAGCTTTTTATTCATTTTTGATTATATTATTTTTCATATTTTTTACTTACAAAATAAATTTAAAAAGTTACAAAAATTAATTTTTTATTAACTTTTTAAAACACCACAGAATAAAAGGAGTGTGCCATGACAATGCTAATAATAAAAATGAAGAAAGTGAGGAGAGATTATTTTTAAAATACTGATAAGTGCAAAAAATAAATAAATAAACAAGTCAGAATAATCCATAATTATCCTAAAAATTAAAGATTCAAGAATGAATAAATCAAATATTAAATGGACCCAAAATAACCAAGATTGGACACCGGAGCCAATTATTTGGACCCCTCTACAGATTCATAGTCCCGCGTGTACCACACCTTTCGAGAAAAGGCTGGACTTCAGTATCGGATTGAAAGATATTATTTGATACGTAAAGACCTATTATACATATTATTTTAATAATTTAAATCGTTCGATACGTAAAATTCATCAATTATTATATGTCGGTAAAAAATCACATTAATCGAATATCGATAATTTTTTCATCAAATCAAATTTTTATCAACCGTTTATTTTTTTAATCGTCAAATTATTTTATACAAAATTAATTTTATCACATAATTATCGATATCCAATTAATATAAATTTTTATAAAAATATAATATTCAATTAATTTTACATATTAAATAATTTAAATTATTAAAACGCACTTGTGATGAACGTTCCGAATCCAACAGTATCTTTCTGATCACGGACTAGGAATGAACCAATTCCATCGGGAAAAAACTTGTAAAAGCTTTTGGCATTATTGCTCTTGGCAACATCATCAGCTTTAAAGACCCACGACACAAGCTTCGCCAACAGATACATATTTCAGTGCTTATCTCTCTGTCTCTCTCTACCGTTGAATCATAACGATGGAGGTGATAGTACTTCGTTCCAAGCTCGCACTTCTCTTCCTCTTCGCGGCTTGTGCCGTATTCCTTTCGATTCAAGCCACCGACATCAAATATTGCGGTGAGTTCACTTCTCCCTAATTTCTCTGACACTAAATATTGAGTATGATTTGCTAGCGAATATTTGTGTTTTGGACTCTAAATTTTGGATTAATTGCCGTTTGAATGCTTGCTTTTCTGTTAATGCTTCTGATCAAATCAATTCAGGACCAACGTGTAAATTTGCGAATGCATTAGAAAATGAAAAGGACTTCAAATTTGATTGGTGTGTGTTAATGTAAATTGTAAATGTAAATTGTACTCCACCTACCACCTCCACTTCACCTAACACACTCAACTCTACCTACCACCTCCACTTCACCCCCTACCAGCACCACCACAATCTGCTACCTTCTCTTCTATATATAGGAGTTGTAATCAATATACAGATACACAACAATCTTGTAATACATCAATCATCAATCAATCAATAATACATTTATTTTAACATGGTATCAGAGCTAGGTTGAGAACCTAGTATTTTCGTTCCACCGGCGGGCGGCAATCTCGCCTTGGCCGCCCGCCGGACAAACCCAAATCTCACTCACCTTGGCTGCTTCATGTTCTTCTCAGGAGATAAACTTGAAATGAAGAGTTTACCAAGGTTGCTGGATCTGATCTGATTAAGCCTTGCACTGTTCAAGCAAAAACTACATCTGATCGTAACACATACTTAACCCACTCCAAGATCTTCCCACACGCCGGAGCTCCAACATCACAGAGATCCTCTCTTCCTTCCCACTCCATACACCCACTCCATACACACCCAAGATCTTCCCACACCATGCACAAGAGACCCAGCTAACACACACCTCTCTCTCACCCACGGCTCTCACACACGCCACTCACCCATGCACACTCAGCCACCTCTCTCTCACCCACGGCTCTCACACACGCCACTCACCCATGCACACACCCCGTAAACTGTCCCGACATTGATTCCGGTCAGCTTCTACAATGGTCCAACATGACCCCATAAACTGTCTTCTACATTGGTCTGACACGACCACACAGTGTCTGCTACAACGGTCCGACATGACCCCGTAAACTGTCTGCCACAACGGTCCGACATGACCCCATAAACTGTCTGCTACATCGGTCTGACACGACCATACCGTGTCTCCTATCCTGTTTTATTTATCAGTTTATTTTTCTGTTTTGTGACTCTCTCCAAACTCAAGTTGGCTAGTGCCTATCCTCCTTGAGTTTGAGGGGGGCTGTTAATGTAAATTGTAAATGTAAATTGTACTCCACCTACCACCTCCACTTCACCTAACACACTCAACTCTACCTACCACCTCCACTTCACCCCCTACCAGCACCACCACAATCTGCTACCTTCTCTTCTATATATAGGAGTTGTAATCAATATACAGATACACAACAATCTTGTAATACATCAATCATCAATCAATCAATAATACATTTATTTTAACAGTGTGAATGAATGTAAAAGTAGATACTGACATGTAAAACACAAGATCGAATTCAATAGATTAATGATTCATCCACCGAATTTGTTGTTGTAATGAATGAAGCACTTGGAAATTAAAAATTAAACAATCTGAGCTATGAACTGGAAATTGGAAGCTATCTAGACATTGCAAACAATAGTTTTAATGTTGAAAAATATGCTGGAAATAAAGTGACAGCAACTGCTATTCCCATGTGGCTGCTGCTTTGTAGGAAAGTGTTTTGAAATAAGTCTTGTGGCCCTTCATTCTTGGCATTATCTCCGTTACCTGTTAATTGACCAGCAAATATTCTGCAACCTCATCAACAAATACCCATGTTTGGAGAGAGAGAGAGAGAGAAACGGAGGGAAGCACATATTCTGCTAATATGACCCTTGTCTTGTTAGACATAATCTCACATCGCCAATCTAAGCCACCCAAACTTGGTTAATATAAGGTAAGGGTCTTTCCACTCATAGCCAATTGATTTTGGGGTGGATATTTTAACATGGTACCAGAGTTGGGTCTTAGGTGGCCACTCACCTCCTATGGTACAACGGTCTATCTCTCAATTGTACCTCTCAATCATCTCCACGTACTATTGGGTAGCATGTGAGGGGGAGTGTTCGACATAATCTCACATTGCCAATCTAAACCACCAAAATTTGGTTTATGTAATTCAAGGGCCTCTCCACTCATAGTCAATTGGTTATGAGTTTGAAGCTTTAACATGGTATCTGAATAACATGGTATCTGAGTTGGGTCTTGGGTAACCTCTCACATAACGGTCTATCTCTTAGTCAGACGTCTCAATCACTTCCATGTGCTATCAGGTAGCACGTGAGGGGGAGTGTTCGACATAATCTCACATCAGCAATCTAAGCCACTTAAGCTTGGTTAATATAATTCAAGGGCCTCTCTACTCATAGCCAATTGATTTTGAGTTAGATGCTTCTTTCACAATCACCACTACCGTTTTAGCCTCATCACTCTAACGGACAGCTGGCCTCCATCAACTACTTCCCCTCATCTACCTTAGTTGCATCACAATCATTCGACTTGGCGCTATTCCTTGGTTATTTACTTTTGGTTCAAACAGTTGTTACTGTATTCTCTATGTGGGCATATATATTGCTAAGTAAATTGTATTATAGAATACCATAATGGGCACAAGCTGCACAATTTGATTTGCATAATGGTTTGGTGAATCTGTGGCTGATATTTTCTAGGGTTTTATTGGTATGAGTGCAGACAAGAAAGCTAATTACATTGTTAAGGTTGATGATGTAGAGATATCACCTTATCCAGTGGCAACTGGCAATCCTACCACCTTCACCATTAAGGCTTCTACTGGTAATTTTTTATATACGTGTCCCAATTTTCTCATTCTGGATATTTGTAGCTGTTGTGTGATGATTCTGATGAATATATTGAAATATGGCCAAATTATGGCATCACTTAATATTCCATTATATCTTGTTGATTTTCTAATTTCCTTTTATATTCTATAAACTTGTATAAAGTACGTGGGCAGAAGGCATTCAGTTCACGTACCTCAGACAAATTCCTTGCCGTATCATCAATCAAAATGCTTTCTAACTTCATGCAGATCAAGTCTTAACTGGAGGGAAATTGTCTCTTGCTGTTTCGTATTTTGGGGTGAAAGTCCACTCGGAAACTCATAATATTTGTGAGAAGACATCCTGCCCTATATCAGTTGGCAAATTTGTGCTCTCCCACACACAAACTTTACCTGCACTCACGCCGCCAGTAAGTCAAAAAATTTCCTGATTTTGTACAAAGCTCTTACCAACATACATTTTAGTTAGATTCACCTCACCAGTTAGTCACAGTTTTTATTTTGGCTCTTAACATAATTGCATGAAGGACAGATCCAGGATTACCACTATGGGGGTACAAAAGTATGTTTGGGGGTACAAAGCGTTATAATTTTTAATTATTTTAAATTTTCTGGTATAATATATGATATTTTTCAAATTTTTGGGGGTGCGGTAGATCCATCCTTGATGAAGCATGCTGTGTATGATGTATACTTTATGCTGCCGAGATGCTCAACGAACCACACACTCAGCTGCTAATTATTTTTGTTTTCAGTTTTTTCAAAGGCACATGTCTAGCGATCTGACTTTCATAGGGTTTTCTGACATACTTGAACTGCACTTTCCACCTTTTTATACTGCCATTTGATATCCTAATAATTTTCCCGAAGTCAAACAGTATTCTGAAAAATGGTTTGTGAAAATATAAATAAAAAGTAAAATACTCGGGGACTGATTTTTGGAAATTATTGTATATAACAAATAAATTGTGAAAAATATGGGGAGTGGCTTGGGGAGGTCAAATAAGTTTTTTAAAAAAAATTTGGAATATTAAAAAATTTGTTGGCCAATAAAGGGGGTGACTTTGGGAAGTTCACCATATATAGATTATGGGATCGAATTATACTAAAACACCACTTTTATGGGTATCCATTGAAAATCAGCACATACAATTATGACCTAAAGAAATTACCAATCCACTCAGATTCAACATAAGTTCATTATTGTCATCATTGTTACCCCAAGAATGAACACACATTTATGTGAATTTCTTATATGACTAAAAGTATTTGGCATATTCAGGGTTCCTACACTCTTAAGATGAAGATGCAAGATGAGAAGAAACATGAGTTAACTTGCATTAGCTTCAAGTTCGACATCGAGCTCGGTTCATTCATGTCTATTTAAAGTCCTTGTAAGAATGCATCTACCTTATGTTTACTTGTGCTTGGCTTGTAAGATAACTCTTCCATGAAAGTACAACATCTTGAACCTACTTCAAGTATGGCCTTGCCTGATGATCTTCCATGTTGCACTTATTCCACTGTAGTAATAATGTACATCTTGCCTCGACTGGTGTGTGTTCTGTATTGTGGATGTTTGCCCAGTTTAAGCAACTCCATGCATTCATGTTTGTAGAGGCTTTAACCATTTTACAATTTATTTTTATTTTTTTTAATTCAAAATCAAAGAAATAGTGTACAAACAAACTTTATTCTCAAACTACTGTAAAACATGATTAGCAAGTGAAAAACGTAATTAGCAATCACGTTTTATTGAGAAAAAAAAAATGATTGCTAACTATGTTTTATAGTTTGGGAATAATTTGTTCTTTATCGAAGAATCTTGACTAGTAAATCAGGTCAGTCTTTCCATCCGTGCCTTCTTGTAAACTCCAGGAAGTCGCAGATAAAACTCTTAGGAAATGTTTGGTTCACTAGAATGGTGGATTGGAATAGAATGGTCATTTTTTTTAGCCTCCTTATAGAATGATAATTTTATTTGTAAGTTTTTTAGTAAATCAAACATGAAAGTGGACTGATTCCATTTTAGTTCATTCCAATGAATTAAACATAGCTTTAGTTTAGTGCCGGGTTTCATAAGCGCTCTTGGTCAATCATAGATTTCTCCAGACATGATGGGGATGTAGATACGTACGCTATTTGTTTAATTGTGAATTAAGAGGAAAATAAAATGGTTAAAAGCCCCATATTTGTAAGTTTGCATACATTGCCTGGTGTGTTCATCTCATCATTGTCGCAAATAGGCAAATACTGTTTATTATATATCTCAACTAAAGTTGGACAAATTAAAAATACAAAAAGAATAGTACATTTTTGGGTTTTTTTCTTTGTATTTACTAATTTTTAAAAAAATTATTCATAGATATTTTACTTTTTTAAGTATCTAACAAAAATTATTAAAATGTGATTTTTTATTTTTTATTTTATTTAAAGACACAGTGGCCTCGTTTGGAAAGTTTTTAGTAGGTTAAAATTTTTGTGTTTGGGAAAATAATTAAATTTTTTATAGTTGGATGTGATGTTTGTAAAAAAAAAAGTGAAATAATTATGGATTTGATATGATATTTTATTTTATTGACTATTTTAGCTTCTTTTTTTTTTTTAGATTTTAACCAAAAGAAATAAATCAAAAATCCACTTGCCATGTAAAACAAAAATATTACTTTTCAAAAACTAAACTAAACTTTTGGCATAGATCTTTGTTTTTGATAAAATTATTATATTTAAGGTTCGTTTGGGATGTGAGTTGATTTTTTAATTTTTTTTATTATTTTAATCTAGAGTTAAAAAACTTAGTTTGGGATAGACTTTTTGACTTTTGGTGAGGTGTCCATATATGAAATTATCCAAATGCCCTTGGGGTGAAGGTGTTCCCCCAAACTGTTGGCCAGTGCTGAGCAAGTGGGTTGAGGCTGACACGTCAGCCAATTAATTTGGTGGTTTCTTTTATTTTTTTTGTTTAGCATGCTTTTTTATGTTTTTTTTTTTTTGTTTTTTTATTATTACGGGGAAACAGATAATTTTGTTCTTTTTTTTAAAAAAAAAAAGAAAAAGAAAAAGGCAAACATCTCAACATTTATGTCAACGATTGTAACCTTTTGTTGGAACATTTAAAAATATATATATATTTTTGTTAAAATTTTTTGTAAAAATAATTTGGACCATCCATCATCATACAAAACAAATAAAGAACATTAACATATACAAAAAATTAGATGAAATTTTTGAATCACCTAGAACAATGCCTTTCAGAGATAAACCTACCAGATCAGGTTGAAGGAGACATTATTACGCAAAACCAAAAAAAAAATTCTAGTACTTGATGATCAGTGTTATCGAAGACGCGATGGATGCAGTGTCGTCGCCAATGTGCACTCCAGTGGCCTTGGGCTATGGAGAGCTTTGCTATTCTTCTTCGCTGTTCAACGTCGTGTTTTCGCCTTCTTCCTTCAACGTCTGTCAGTGCCTTAGGTGAGAAAGTATTATGTGATTTGAATTGGTGCTGGTGTGAAACAGGTTGGCATTGGGGAGTAGTTTGGTAAATTCCATCGATGTTGAGTTGTTCTCCAGCATGTGAATGTGTTTTGTTTCTTGTGGCTAATTTAGCCTATTTTGGATGAATGTGGCTAAATTAGCCCAAAATCGGATTGCCAAACTAAGGCTTAAATGCTTATTGTCAAGATCTACCAATGATGAATATGAAATTATTTTTTTTAAAAAAAATTCTGAAAAATTATTGTGCTATCTATTGCCCAAATAGTGAAATTCCCCCGTCTTTGGACAATGGATAGGGAAATTTCATGATTTGCTAGTAGTGAAAATTTCAAGTGAGGCTAAAAATGGCAAAATTGAGGATTAAAAATTTTAAATTAAGGGTTTCAAATTGACAAAATTAAAATTTTCTTTGTTCATTGCATTTGCCACTACCAAAGCAGATAAATCTGTCTTCAAACAATGATATTTCATTGTTTTCAAAATAGTGAAATTTTTAATTGAAGCTAAAAATTGAAAAACTGTGAGCTAAAATGTATTAAAAAAAGAAGAGAAAAAAAAAAAAAAAAAAAGGGATTGTCTAATAAATCTCATATTTTGGACTTGTAATCCATATAGTCCCATATATTTTTCTTTTGATCTATTTAGTCCTTTTGGATGTGTAATGACTTATTTACCCGTTACATTAGAGTGTCACATTTAGAAAAAGTATACTAAGGAGTTTTTTTGTGTCACTCCATATCCGTCACGTTGGAGTGTTACATTTGAAAAAAAATACACTATCGCTATGTTTGGTTGGGAGATTTAGAGAGAGATTTGAAAATAAAAATGGAAAATGTATACGAAACTAAGTGAAATATAAATATATTTTATTCACATTTCACCTACCTTTTCCATTTCTTTTTCCAAATCTCTCCTCAAATCCCCCAACCAAACACAGTATAAAGAGTTTTTAATTTTTTTAGAAATATCACATCATACCCGTCACATTGGAGTATCACATGTCACGTTTAGAAAAAAGTATACTAAGGACTTTTTAATTTTTTTTAGAATGTCATATCATACCCGTCATATTGTCACATTTGGAAAAGTACACTAAGGAATTTTTATTATTTTTTAAGTATCACATCATATCTATCACGTTGTTACATTTAGGAAAAGTATACTGAGAAGTTTTAAATTGTTTTAGAGTGTCACATTAATACCTGTCACATTAGAGTATCACATCATACATGTCCCATTAATAAAAAGGTATAATTGTCCACCAAAACACTATCAAAATAAAAAAATAAGACCATACGGAAAGAAACTCTCCACTAATAGAACTTAATAAATCAATACAAAAAACTTGAGGCTAATTGGGATACTTGTTTATGAGATGAGATTTATTGATAAAAATCTCAAAAAAAATGGGTTCCTAATATTAATTTTTTTGTCTAATTTTTTTAAATTGAGGGCTCTAAAATAAAATTTTAAAAAAAATTCACTTTTCTAAAGCAAAAAATTCTTCTGACCAATTAATTTAAAAAATCGATTGATAACAAAAATCTTGTAGCAAATATGCCTTACTCTGCTCTGTTTTTCAAAAAATAAATGAATAAGTAATAAAAAATGAGGGAAAATGCTAAGCAGTTGCGATGAATTCACATTTTCTTACAACTTAATTTTAAAGAGGATCAATTTTTTGTTTTTTGCCTTTCCTTTCTCATCAATTAAACCTAGTAAAAATATGACCAGCATAGAAAAAGTGAGAACATTAAAAAAGTGGAAAGTAAAAAAAAAATTACAAAGTGATAAAAGTATAAGCAATTTATATATTAGATTGTGCATGCAAATCTTAAACTTTCATTACTTTGCAGTTATTTTGTATTGATACTATTTTTTAACAATTGTCCCAATAAAAAATAAGAAATGTGAGTCTCGTGACCCAAAATGTCATTACTATGAATAAATTTCATGTATTAAGTGTTCGGTTTGGCTAAAAATTCTCTAACAAAAAATTTATAAAAAATTTAAATATAAAAATCATAGAAATCATGAATCACATTTTCATTTTCTTTTAATATTATTCTTGTCCAAACAAAGGTCTCGTTTGAAAATATGTTTTTTTTATTTTTTATTTTTATTTTTGAATAAAAAATAAAATAAAGAAACAAGTATATTTGAAATAATTTTTTTAACTTTTTACGAGGAAAAAAAAATGTAAAAAATAGAGAGAAACAAGAATCTTTTTGTATAATTTGTTGACCTTTTAGCTTTTTAATGATTTTTTTGGCCTTCTAAGTTGAAAAGTAAAGTTGCCAAATGAGGGCTGAGTCGAAAGGTAATCCAATTTCATAAAAAGTGAAATTCAGTGAAGCTAAACAGTCATATTTAGATTACATCAAGGTACCAACGACAGTCATGAATTGTGTTCTGACAAGTCAACAAGTTCATCATTAAAGTTCTACATAACTAATGACGATGATACAAAAACAGATCTATCATTGTCGATTAGATACCCAAACTAAACAAACGAACAAACAAAATTATGTGAAAAAGACGGACCGTTAAGGGTACATGAAGAGCCTAAAGAAACATCAACAGTTAACCTGAGGGGCCTTAGGCTCATGGGGTGCTTCCTCGCAACTCATTGAATGATTCTCCACAGCTTTTCCCACCTCTGGGTCTTTCATGTCGTTCTTGTCTGATTCATCTTCCTCCACTTTGTCCACTTTCTCAGTTGGCGTCTCTTTGTTGTGTTGCTCTTCTTTTACAATTTTTGCATCTTGCTGAGGTGGCACAGTCTCATTGGGCACCGGTGGTTGGGACAGTGCTTCAGTCCCTGCCAGCTCGAGATCTGACATCAGCAGTGATTTATTCCCTACATCATCACTCTCTGGTTTCTCCTTGCTTGTCTCATCAATCTCTACCTTGTTTTTCTGCTCTGAGTCTTCCATATTGTCTTTATCCACAGCAGCTGTCTCCACATCTTCCATTTCTGATTCTGTAGCAACTGCCACTCCTTTGCTATGGTCTCCCACGTCCTCCATTACATCTTTCAATTCCATGTTAGCACTTTTTTTGATTTCTTCTTCAGTTACTTCTTTCTCTTCAGCAGTCTCACCGTCTTCATCAATATCGTCCTTCTCTTTTTCTCCCTTCTTTGAGCTTGATTTCTTCTGCACTTTCTTGGTGGGCTCGCTTTCTGGGGTATCTATTGCCTTTGATTTCTCACCAATTCTTGCAGAGCGCCTAGGAGTGTCACCTGTTGACACGAGTATAGCAGCAGATTTAAATCGACTAAGTTATAGGCAATTGTTTAAAAGTTAGAATTCTTGCTACCTGGGTGATGCCGAACGGTTAATAAAAGATCTGTTCAACTATTCAATTTATCTAAAAAATCATAACATATGGAGAATTGTTCCAAAAGGGAAGAGCAAAAAAATGCAAAGAACAAGGAGAATTAAGAAAGAAGAATACAAGGGCTACAACCCTAATTCAAACAGCCACAGCCTAAAAACTAAATAATATTATTTCAAAGCCAAATGAACATATTACACAATGGTCTATTTTTTTTTTTACACAATGGTCTATTTATAAGCATTCAAGAAGTCCTATAAATATTTAATGGAAACCAAAAATAATATAAATAAAAAAAATAGAATAAAATTATTATATTCTTCAATTTGTTATGATCCAATGCCTTTCCAGTTCCATCACTGGGCATCTATTTAACACACATGCAATATCATGCATCACATATATGTACCTGTGCCCCAGTCAAATTCAGATGCAGACGGGCCTCCAGGGTGAGATTTGAGATACTGGTCCAATTGTTTCTTATTCTTTATCTCTGCACCCGTAGGGGAAATAAACATTAGCTCATTCCTCCTAGGGGTCCCACCTTTCTTCGGAGTGAACTGTACATAAAAGAAAACAATCAGTTCAATACAGGAATCAGATCATTCCAATTGAAGAAATGGAATTATAACTGTTATGAAATTCAATCCCAAATACTGGCTGGTTAAGTGCTCTCATATTTTCTATATTTGAGAAAATAACCACAACGCAAGAATCAGACTGAGATAGAGGAAATCACATGACAGAGAAATCAAGAACCATATCCCATGATAATCACATGACAAGGAAATTGAAAATGAAATAATTTTCGTAGAAGAATTGCAAAAAAAGGGAACAACGAGCAATAACGTACATAAAGAACACAGCTGGAAGTACATCATTATCACCATTCTTAAGTAGATCAAACTATAACAAAAGGGAATTCAACATTCAAAAATATCCAATGTGTTCCACAAACAAATTCAATCTGACTCAATAAATAGGCATATTAACCAAGGACATCAAATGCAAACCTTGGAGAAAGAAACAAGTCATTTTGGCTACAAGCTAAATTTGAACATCATACAACTTTGTTTTGTTTTTTTTCAATAAGTAAAGCAAATTGTATTATGCATCAAAAGGGGATGCTGTCCGTGTACGAAAAGGTTACATTCTCATAACCTAAGAACCTTTATCGTACAGCTATTTAAGGATGATGGTCACATTGTCACTTTGGAGGACTGGCACCAAAGAATTCTATTAGCAAATTAAAATTTCCAATTTGCAAATATCCTCTACCCCTATGAACATATTAATGTTAGCAAATAAATCCCAGGTTATTGGAAGAAGTACCAGTCAATTTGAAGCCATTGTACACTTTATGTTGTTCTTGATTCATTTGGAATTAGCTCTTTTCCTCTCTAACAACTGAAAGAAACATTCATCAACTGCCAATCTATTCTTTATTACTAATAAAATAATAATAATAATTGTTTGGTGGCCAGATCAAATTTATTTCATCATTGTCCAACCCAAGTCACCTAATCACTTAGGTTGTGTTTGGATTATGGATTTGTAGAGAAATTTGTGGAGGAAAATGTGAATGAAATATAAGAGCACCCCCCCCCCCCCCCCCTTTCTTTTCCCATCCCTTTTCTTTTCCCTCTACCAATCCCAATAGAAATCCAAGATCCAAACATGCCATTAAGGTTCAACTAAGTGCATCAACAATAGCACAAAAAGGCCTCATAAATTCACGTATCCATGTTTCTATGTGATATCTAGAGAGATATTCCATGGTTTCGTGAGATTTTAGACCTTACTTATGTGACATCCAACAACATTCCAGGCTACATGAATACAACTGATAAAAGTTAAATATCATATTCCTAAACTGAAACTAGATTGCCAGGGGCTTTTTCCATAACATCGTCCCTGCATGTAATCAATAGAGCATTTTCCAGTGAGAAATCTGCTTAAGAAACTATGAATTTGTTCCTCCCTCACTCTCTCGCACCACCTACATAATTCTAGCTCTTCCGTGAATCTATATATGGGGGGAAAATATGAAACTCAAACTCAAAATTCAAGCTCTTCCGTGGATCTACTATGCGAATAATGAAATTCGAAACTATATATCTTGATTAGGCTTGATTCTGCCCACTTAAAATTTATAGTATCACTCTCTATGCCACCTCACTATATGCTTTATCTTTGATACACTCAAAAGCAACAAATTAGTGTCACTATTATAGGCAAAATGGCCAAGCTAACATTTCCTAACAAAGACTTTGAACAGTTTGTATTAGACCAAAATCCTTTCATAGAGACTGTTCACTTGGTTTTTAATGGCTTCAAGCTTGGGAAGTCAACACTTGAACAACTTAAACTGAAAGCCTGAAATATACTGGGGGCGAAATCACAATTCCAAACTTTCAAATTTATAAGGAATAAAATGGAACCCAAACTTCCACAATTAACATATAACAAATTTGAATATCCGACATAAATTTGAAATCGCGATTCCACATTTTGATCCACACCTTATGCAAATTTCACTAAATAAACCCCAATTCATGGACAGCAGGGTTTTACCCAAAAATAAAGATTTCAACCGTTCAAGCAACTTCCATGAATGAATGAATGCCTTTCCACAATTAGGTCACTAGAAGATGCAACTTGAAAAGCCAAAAGCCATCTTCATTAGGTGGGGCGAAATTGTTTCCTGAGGACAGCTGATTAATTTCCACGCCTCGGTTTTTCATTCTCTCCAACTTCAATAAGTTTCTGTTCTCTGTTTGATTTGCTGAGTTTGTTAATCAATATCAATCATGTTTTTATAACTAATTTCCTAACAACCACTAAGAACAAAATTCAATGGACTAAAATTTTAGGTCAAATGTAAAATGCTAGAACTTCTAAAACAACCTTGTGCTTTCTCATTCGCGCATAATCACACACTACAGTTTCAAACCCTAACCACGACAGTGTGTACAGAGATTAAAATAAATAATTAAAAAATTTTAAAAAAAATAACACAAGAGATACAAATTTGCTATAATTTACAACAAACTGGCACCAAAAGCTAGATTGAACTTGAAATTATACTTTAAAAAGTTAATTCAACAAAATCAGCTATAAAAAAAAAAAAAAAAAAAGCCCTAGCCACACACAGAGCACGAGCAACCAACAAATTGGTAGAAAATTGCAGGAATCGAAGCCTAGAGAGTAAATTAGGGCATAGAAAAGTCGAACGAAGTATCAGAGAAAATTCGAGAGCAGAGAACGAAGTGAGGAGAGAGAAACGAACCTTCTTCTTCCAGCCTTGGGGAGCAGGGAGATCGACGGAGACGACGTCGTCTCTAGTGGCATCCTCCTGGTTGGTTGGGTTGTGGGACTCCATCTCCATGGTTTGCTCCTTCTCTGCTTCGATGCTCGCCATTTTTCAGATTCAGAGACCTTCTACTCACAAATTACGAAAGTTCCCGCTCGCTCTCTCTCTCTCTCTCTCTCTCTCTCTTAAATAAGGTACTGCTACCTAGCTCCCGTTTAGTCGGTGGTTCATAATCAAATAAAATTAATAAATTTAAAATTCATAATATTACATGTCAATGCAAATTTATAAAAAAAAATGGGTTTTTTATTGATAAATCTAATTTAGGCCTCGTTTGACAACCGAACTTTTTAATTAAAAAGTCAAAAAATTATTAAATTATTCAAAAAGCCAACAATCCATACCAAACAGTTAAAGATTCTCTTTTCTCTCTACTTTTTGCACATCTTTTCATAAAAAGTCAAAAAGTCATCTCAAACATATTAGTTTTTTTTAACTCATATTTTAACTAAATAGCCAAAAAGTTACTAAATTAGCCAGTTCCCAAACGAAGCCTTAGTGGGTTCTATCTCAATAAGTTCACAAAGAAAAGTTATAACTTAATTAGTCTCATGTGTTTATACTTTTATCCCATAAAGTCTTTTTTTCCTGATTTATATTTTTTGTTAGACTATTATACCCTTATATCTATTATTGATATATGTTATACACAAAAATGATATACATATTTCCTTATGTTTTTGTTGTAGTAGGGTTTCGTTGCTATAGAAGAGAAGACGATGACATAGAGTTTGTGGTACTGTTTCGTTGCGGTAGAGTTTTATTCCTGTAGGAGAGAATGAATCAAAAGAACAAATGAGATGGCTTGCAAACTTGTTCAGTCGATTGATTGAAACCCACATTCAACTAGATTGAATCAAAGGGAAAGAGGAGATGGAGGAGTTCGTGCTCTGTTTCTGGTTTTTATGTCAATTAGTGTGAATATTTACATTTCATATGGTTCTTCTTTTTCACAATTGTTAAAATTATTGCCCACCAAGTGTTTGATTATATGTTCAAATAAGAAATTTAACAGACAAAGTTGTTCCCATTGGAAACAACATCTCCAGTGATATTTGCTTGGGTTAGTGAACATAATTATGTTATTGTCATTGATTTTGATTTTTTTTTGTTATTGGATTTCAATGTAGCAATGATTTTTTTGAAATTAATAATGTGTCAGATATGAAAATGATATAAATGTTCATATTATTAATCAGTGTTAATATTCACATTAATTTGAATTGAAAATTTGTCATGTGAATATTAAACACATTCATGTGAATATTCACAATGGTAATATGGAATAATGATATTAAAATTCACATCAAAATTGCATTGCATACATATCACATTAAGCCTATGATTATATGTACTCAATTGTAAAGCAGCTGACAACAATGTAAAGGTTCACATCGATTTTTTAATCTCTGAAAATATGACTACATCAGCATTGCATTGACCATAAACCATATTTCTGTGTGTACACAAACATGAAGTGTACATTTATGCACAATTAGATTATTGATATGAATGTTAATATCACGAATAAAACATCAAATAAATTAATTTAGTTACATTAAGCTAATGGTTATGTGTCCATAATTATAAGACAACATAAATCAATGTGAATATTAACATTGATTTTCTAGTAGCAAATATTATGGCAACATATCATTATATCTTATTTTGCTAATCAAAAAAAAATATCATTATATCTTATTAAGCACAATCAAAATAATTAATTATAGTTCTTTTGTCCAATGTATTATAATATTTACAAAATCGCAAATGATGTGAAATTCATATTCATATTTAGAACATTGTTTGGTCAATTGTTATTGTGTGTAGTCAATATTCTTTTTTGATATATTTGTGAACGAATCATACACCTTACATATGTAAAATGTGAATATTAACATCTGTAGTCTATCACAATAAACATAAGACATATTTTAAACATTCACATTAATTGAAAATGGGCATTAACATAAATTACAATGTCATTCACACCAATTTATGATATGTTTGTTCATGGATCGTACACCTAATTAATGTATAATGTGAATATTAACATTTGTAGTCAACCACAATATGATGTAAATATTCACAATGCAATAAAAATGTGAAAATTTGCATTAATTCTAATATGTCTGTGCATAGATCATACACCTAATTAATGTATAATGTGAATATTAACATCTATAGTCAACCACCATAAACATAGGACATAATTTGAACATTCACATTTATTGAACATAAATTATGATGTGAACATTTACACAAACTTCAACATCAGAAAACAGATGTGAATATTCATAGTTTATATTGTTTAGCACACCTAACACATTAACACCAAATATACCATCAAAACACATAGGTCTGTGAGAAGTATATTATTGATTTATATATATGTTGTCAAGTGTTTTCAACTACAAGTTATCAAAATTACCACCAAAAAAAAAAAAAAAAAAAACTAGCACTGTATTTTGGTATAGCTAGTGTATGGTGGACAACCCCAACCATCGAACAACGGAGTTTGCCTCAAATAGTCCAGCTGAGGATCCCAAAATTTGGTGCTTGTCATCGGTTTTATTAAGCCTGTAATGTTTGATTGATAATTAATATGTCGCATGTCGATGTGGGTGTTGCTCTCTAAAAGCATGCTCTCTTCTTTGACATGATATTCCTCTCTCTTTCTCTTTGTGCAAAATTTTGATGCAACATTTGTTACATAAGCATGCACAAACAATGAGTGTTTATATGAACATTAAATTGGATTTCAATAGAATTGGTAGAATAGGCATGCACATTGACATCAACACATCATTAGTCAGTGTGAATATTCACATTCAACGATATTCATATAAATAAAAGCAACAAAATACTATTTAGGTGACAAATATAATAATGTGAACATTCACATCATTAGAGATGTGAATATTCACATTACTGTCAGGGTACAAATAGGAGTGGTTACACCGAATATTAATATTTACACATCCATATAATATTGGGTATGTCTATGTGTATAAAAGGAAATGTTAAAGCTCACATCAACATTTGGTTACAAAAATTCACAGTAAACACAATGATTATATGTACACATTTATAAGCAAATAGCACTAATGTGAATATTTATAGTGGCTATAAACAACCAAACAACATGACAACATCACACATTCATTAACTACAAACCACATATTTTCAGTGTACACATGTGATGTGAATATTAAGTGGACAAATATGAACAACATTAGTTTTCACAATGTCAAGGTTCATATCAAAATTGAACTACAACTAGAAGAAACTTTTTTATTTGGGGATTTGCTTGACACAATGTTCACAATCATATAATAAATTTATTCAGGACACGGTCACCATGTGAATGTTGACATCATATGAACAACAACAACAATATCCGAAACAACGACATTTTTTTGTTTCCTAGGAGAATCAACAAATTTGGGAGTTTACATCATTTCAACAATACTAACAACAGCAAAAAAAAGGGAAAATAACAGGAACAACATGAACAACAAGGACCAAAAATAATAATGGCAACAGGTGAGAAAGTTTGCATTGGGACAAAAAAAAATGTAATTTGATTACACAAAAAAAGGGGAGAAAAAAGGTGATTACATTTAGTCCTCATGTCAAGTTTATACACTCCGATAGATGCGAATGTTGACAAAGTGAAATACAGTTTCAAACATGGAATAACATAAGTGATAAACACAGTGATGAATGTTCACAAAGTGACTAATCAATTTACACATGTTATGAATATTCACAACATAATTATATATACCAACATCATCTGACACAAGCAAGTTGGACCATGATTCTTTGTTTTCATGTGAATGTTCACTACTATTAATAACAACAATATTATGGGCAAGAACAGTAACAATATGAAATTACACACATTGTATGAATAGAAGCAGGGGATATGTGTGGAAGTTCATATTGGTGCAATTTGAATAGGACATTCACATGATCAAACAATACAATAACAACAAGAACATCTGCAATAATTGGCTTGGCCCAACATGTTGACTTCCCTGTGCATGTCCACTACTGTTAACAATAATAGTAGTAGGGGCAATAACAATAATAATATGAAGTTCACACATTGAATGAATAAAAACAGGGGCTATTGTGGAAGTTCATATTAATGCAATTTCAATAAAACATTCACATGATTAAAACATACAACAACAACAACAATAACAATATCTGGAACAATTGGCTTGGCCCAACATATTGACTTTCCTGTGAATGTTCACTACTATTAACAACAATAATAGTAGGGGCAATAACAGTTATACTATGAAGTTCACACATTGAATGAATAAAACCATATACTATGAAGTTCACTACTGTGGAAGTTCATATTAATGAAATGTGTATAGGAGATTCACATGAATAACACATACAACAAGAACAACAAAAACAACATCTTAAACAATTAGCTTGGCCCAATATTTTTCATTCCCATGTGAATGTTCATAGCTTTTGATAGCACAATGTAATTGCCACTGCATTATTTTTTGGTAAACAAAACCATATACTTGGGGATTGGGATTGAGGGGTTCACATTCACGATTAGGGCATAATATGAACTTCCACACATTGTATAAATAGAAATAGGGGATATTGGAAGTTCACAATGGTGTAATTTGAACAAGAGATTTAGGGTTTACATACAAAATTGGTGAGATTACTTACTTTTTTTGCCCATATCGACAGTTGGGTTGTCACAAATGGTCGTCGATGGTAATCTTGACAAAGATGGAACTTCAAGATGTTCACCGATGGTGATTTCCATGTTTCCGTAGACAGATGGCGGAGGTATGACGAAGCCAACAATGAGACGCTGCGACGATGGGACAATGAGAGACGTGTGGGTGTGAGACGATATGAAATACGATTTTGGGTTTTAGAAATGGTGGAGATACTGTGCATGATTTTCTGCAAAAAGAGAGGGGGATGAGGGATGATTATTTGATTCAAAAAGAGATAGGAAGAGAGGAAAGGTGTTTTGGTCTTCTAATATGAAATGGGACCTAATGGAATAGTAGAAAACACTATGGGGTTTACGGAATATGATTCTTAGAGAGTGGATTTACTAATGAAATGGGACCTAATGAAATAGTAGAAAACACTATGGGGTTTACGAAATAAGATTCTTAGAGAGTGGATTTACTAAAAAAGCTCCTTAAAAATAATTACATGTTAATAGAAATTTTTATCAATATTAATAATTACAATTATAATTTTTTTAATTATTTTTAAAAAAATACACTTGATTGTTGTTTTCTCTTTAAAACTTTGATACATATTATTATATTATTATTTGTTAACAAAATTATCCTGAGCGTAGTTTCATTACTCCACTATCCTCAACTGCCACTGAAACCTTCAATCGTAGGTTTCTCACCTTCGGCTATCGACAATATCTTTTTGGTGACTAATGTGGATTGTTTATAATTATTTTTCGATGATAATTTTCTAGTGATTCTCTGATGAAATAAAATTATACTAACTTATGACTAATGTTGTAGAAATTATATTTTTATACAAACTTATATGACATAATTGTTTCTATCATTTAAATATAGATCACGCTACTATCACCGTCACCACCCACTATATCCGGTCGTTCCCACCTCCACCCACTATCACCAGTGACCTCCACTATTTTTTTGCGAACAAGTAATCCATTCAGTCACTACTAATTGCCTCCTATTCAAAGAGCTTGTTGTCACGACCCAAACCCGCCCCTATAGGTTTAGCGTCGTAACCGGTCAGTAATCCGTGATTACCGAAGGCCTATTTTATAATGATGACAATAATACAATATAAAGAGCCTAGCGGAAGCCAATCAATAATAACATACATCGTCCAATGAGCTGTGAGGACCTAAATGGAAATAAATTTCCATATACATAGTTATATACACAAACACTTATATCCATAAAACACATATATACAAGACAAAACACAATATAGGGAATTAAATCCCATTATCGAAAACAATCTTAACAAAATTCATAAAACATTCATTTTACTTGACCAATATCAAAAGGGTGAATTTGAACCACAAAAAAAAAGCCTTGACATGCAATGGTTCGGAACCTCAAGGTGAGGCACAATAGCTGGCTTGACAAAACAAGGGTTCGGGTCGACGCCACTAGCTTTGATCCGATACTCGATCACTTACATATATATAATAATTAGTGAGCTAGAGCCCAATGAATAACATATGTGTAAAGAGGTTAAGAATGATGCCCTTACGGTCTTTGAAACAATTGATTTCAATCAATATCTTTGTCAATCAATCGTTCAATCATTCGATTTAATCAATCACTTTCAATCATGTTCGTATTCATATAGGTCATACGTGGTGCATCCAATAGCAACAATACAATACAATAGGTCTTAAAGATCGAACAATCAATTGATGGCCATCATACAATAACAATAGTTCCAAGATTTGGAACTGACAAAGATCTTTGTAACAATAACGATATCAATAACAATACACTATGAATGCCACAAATACAATTCAAAAGAGAATCATCATTCAATCGATAAAAAGTAATCATTTAGAAACAACATAATTTATTGTTCAGAAAATAAATACAATTTGAGCGTATCTTTACAATATTGTTACTCACAGTGGGCTCCTCGGTACACGTACTAAAATGCACTAAAGATGCGGTGTCCGACCTAAACAAACAAATTTAAACACAACGATACAATTACATTCAATCCTTGGCCAATACGATTGATTCGATTGTTTGCTTATTCAATTACCATTCGTCTTTATTCGTTCGGTTCTAATATTTCATTTATTCATTCTAATGCACTCGTGAGATGCAAATGATCATGAAAACATTTTAAAACCATGCAATTGAAGGCCCGAAAAGTGAAAAAGTAGAGCAAAAAATAAGCTGGGTCTTACCAAACAGGGGAGGTTCTCCCACACGCACGCGTCTCTAGCTGCACATGCGGCCTATGTTTTCAATGAGTCCGAATTCTGCTCTGTTTGAGCAGCGTGTTCCTTTGCAAAAACAACCCTATTTTCGTGCAATTCATTCCCAAAAAATCATATAAACATGCTTAACTTTGAGTCTTGATTATGAAACACAAACCCAAACTTGTAAACAAGGTTCAAATGGCCAAGTTAAAAGCTGAAGACTTCAACTAAAACCATAAACACATAACTAAGTATCTCAAAGCTTTAGGTTGTAAGATTGATGAGAAAATCATTTTCCAAACTGTTAGACTTATGGAGATTATGTAAGAAATTAAATGAATGAAATCAAATGTCCATGGAATAAGTCATGCATGTTAAATTAAAGGTTAATTCATTCATTCTTTAGATATGAAGCCATGCATGAAGTAAGCCTCTAAGTATATGAACCAAACTTCAATCAAACTTATATGTTCTTGGCTAATCTTGAATTTCCATGTATTTTTCTCTTCAATTGGAGGTTGACACTAGGACATGAATGTATGATCATGAATCTTAAAAAAAAAAAAAAAAAAAAAAAAAAAAAAAAAAAAAAAAATCTAATCATGCATGTATGAAATTTCCATGTATATCAATATCTCTTACAATCAAGTTTGATTTACCTCATCAAGTTTATATTCTTCTTAAATGATTTAGAATTCCATAAATATGAATGTGATTCTTCAAATTGGTGAGAAACAAGCAAGGAATTCTTACCTATAGTTAAAGAATTGAGTTGAATTCCTATTATTCCTTCAATTTTCTTCTCTTTTGGTGTTCTTTCCTTCTTCCTCTTGTTATTCTAACAGAGCTCACAATCACTCTCTTGAATCTCCCTCTCTCTCCACGTATGTGTTGGGTATGACTCAACAAAGCCTACTGTTTTCCTTATACCAAGTGAATGGGTTAATAAATGAGTAGAATAACTAATATAATAATAATTAAATTTTCTAGCTTAAATTAATTAGGCTAATAAATTAATTTAAATCAAATTCACTCAAATTAAATTACTTCTCATCATCTTATAATCTCAATTACACTATATTAAATTATACTAATGTGAATTAGGCTCTAATTCTCATCCAATTATTTAATTCTAACTTGTTAAAATTAGCGAATCAAACAGGTTTAATTTTCATTCTAACATATCTATTCAAATAATACAAGTCAATAAATCTCATAACAATCAATAGCACTTAATCACATAATTAACATGTAGGAACATAATTAATAATTCTAATTAAGGCTCAATTCAATCACAGACAATTTCAGTAAATTGAATAAATTTTCAATTAAATTTCCCAAATGGCTCTAAAAATTCCCATAAGCCTATCCATGTACTCAATTTCAATTTGTGCACCCAATATGATGGTCAATTTTAGTTTCAAAGTTGTAACCTTAACATGTAATTTTCCAATTTGGACAGATATGCACAAATTAAATTACTAGGCACTTAGTTCAATTAGAATTAACACATAATTAATTAATTAAAATCACGATTAGCAAGTCTGGGTCGTCACACTTGTTTGGGAAGAAAATTTGAGTTAAAATAGTTATATAATACAAAATAAGCTATTTTAGTTAAATAGGACAAAATGTCACATCAAACCCAATCATTTCATTTTTTATCTCACAAAAGTCAAAAAAAAATCAAAAATCCTATCACAAACCAGATTTTTTAACCCCATACTGAAATAACCAAAAAACTAACTGTAGACGCGCCCTCGGGCCTCTCTACAGTTCGGACTCAATTTTGTGTCATGGTCCTGTATCTAATCTCGCAGAGTGCAATGCAAGACCGATGAATCATCAAAGAGTCCAAATCCGGCAAATCGTTTTTGAAAATAGATTTTTTTGAAAGAAGTGCCAAACATGGACTGCTTTGCCAGATACAGAGTCGCCACCTAAATATTTTATTTTGAGAAATTTAGGAAACCCTGACTCGTTGCCTAAGGCCACGTGTCCGTCATCACCAAAGTTGCCTCGGCTCGGGAACTTGGGTACAATTGGGGAAGGTCACTTCGTGAGCACCCCCGCTCGCCCGATCAAAGATCGGCATCTACTAACCATGATATCTAGTTTTGAAAACATTTTGCGTTCTTATTCCGGTTATTAGCCTAGATTTACTATGTGATGCGCACATCATACAAGTATAGACTGGGTCGCCTGAAATAGAACAAAACATTTCATGTTTGTTTATTTGAAAATGGTTTGATGGTGCCACCCGCAAGTAGGCTAAAATGTGGATTTGTCACCCTCAGGTGGGCTTAGAAAACATGATGATTTGCCACTCTCAAGTGGGCTTAAAACTCACAATTGATGAATTGTTCCAGTTCAAATAACCCAACCTTCACCCACAGGCATTTAGGCAGTTATATCACATAAGCACATAGCTTCATGGTAAACATGCTATCATGGCAGTCACTCACACGCATGCAAGGATGCTAAAGCATAAGACTTACCGAGTACTCCAAGTCAAAACAGAAGCTATGTTAGAAATCCATGCATGATCCTAACTATACAGAAATGCCTAATGCAACACATGCAAAATGCAACTACAATAGGCTCGGCTATTCTAAGATGGCATATGATGATGCTACAACTAACATGTATTCAATTTGGAATTGAAATACAAATGCAGTTAGTATGGTGCGCCGAGCCCAGCGCATGCAATACAGATGAATGAATGCAAACATGCTATCATACTGTATGCTAATTGAAACATGTCCTAATCTAACCATCATAAGCTGGTAAATAAAAGGGAGAAAGACGTGTGGTTGGAAGACATGCATCACACGCACGCACACTTATTACAATTGCGCCTTCACTCGGAGGGTCCGAAAGAATAATACAGTTCGAATAAATAATTACAGTCCGGAATGAATAATTAAATATTACAAAATCCTAATTAATTAACAAATTAACTAGGAAAGTGATAAACTAGTGTGTAAGCCTATTGGCTGCCTCAGCTCCGTTCCGAATGGTGGAATGATGCATGCTTGAATTGCCTGGCGCGGAAATCCATTGCGATGCCCCGATTCGCCTCTGTTTGCAATTTTTCTCGGAATAGTGTGCAAAGCTCCAGAAGGCCGCTGATTTATGATTTACTGCAACAGAGAGCAACAAAGGGGCATGGCAAAGTATTTTCACATATGTATGCATGACTACTCTTCGGGGAGTGTAGTCCTCGAACCTCGTGCCACCAATCACGCATATCGATGCATGATGGCCGAGGAGTCGAATTGCACGACTCGATGTGAAATAAATGCACATGAAAACACAACAAGACCTAAACTCCATCATGGGTAATCCGGAGTGTTGGCGATCGGGGAATTGAGACACGTTCCGTCACTCGGAGTACGAAACGTACCTCGTTTCCCGTGCTCGGGCTAACTCCTATCCCAAACACAATGCAAATGAGATGGCATACACAATGTGACTAACATACAACATAGCATACGCAATGCTATGAAATGGCATACACAATGCACGACACAACATGATATACACAATGCTCTAACATACAACCTAGCATACGCAATGCTATGAAATGGCATACACAATGCATAATGGACTTACACCAATATGAGTGGACCTCAGCCACACTCACATCAGTGGCCATGGTGGAAATGAGACCACCGAAATGCGTGCACATATGCACGTAAATCGAGGACCGAACCTAAGGCACAACGTGCAACTCTAACAAGGCATGGCAAGGCATGCAACATGGAATTCAAACATGTAAATTTCAGCACTGAAATATGATGCAAAACAATCCCGAATCATTGATATATGGCACCCGATGCGTGCGATGAGCCCCGAAACTTCAAAACTAGGCACACGTATTGACTTGTAGCTATACAAAGCATGCATTATTTGACCATGAAGCACAAAGACAGAGCTAAGGCAGTCCCAAAACATGAACATTTCTAGTTCAAAGCATGACCAAAAGATGCTAGCGTGATGGACTAAAATAGCATGCAACTTTGACTGGAAAACATGGTTTACATGGCATGAATATGAAGCAAGCAAGAACTCATCAAACCAGCCAAAAATAGTGAATAAAACATACCAAAATATGCCCAAATAATCATTGAAATGTAGCCAATGCATGCAAAAATGAGGGGCTTCTTTGGAAGGTCATTCAAGGGATTGTTAAGCACATACAAGATGGACATGAAGCATGACCAAACCAACTCTGGAAATGGAATATGACAGCCCTAAAACTTACCAAATTGACCCTGAAATTGGTCTAGGGAACATGCAAAGAAAGGCCTCTTTGAAGGGCCTTGAATGGGATTGGTCTACACATGCAACATAGACCTAAAATATGGTGAAATGGGCCTCAGATAGAGCCAAGACAGACCTCAAAACCCTCAGACTGAGGCCTGGAGAGTGACTTCGATGCATGAAAAATAGGGTCCCTTTGGAAGGCCTAAAAGATCCCTAAACAAGACAAGGAGAGAGGGGGTCACCCCCCTCTAATTTTGGTCCTCAAAAATGCGTCTAAGCCACTGACAATCCACTGGATTTTAGTGGCTAAGAGGCCAAACCATGGCCAATGCAAGTGTTCTAATGCATAGCCTTAATCATGAAGAGATGAAGCATGCATAGGGGAAGATGACCCCAAACAGAGAATAGAACTTAATCAAACATAAAGATGATATCAAAACAAGATTTTTTTCAGTTTAGGTCGAGGTCTAAAATGGCTCACAAATAAGGCTAACGTATCATGCAAAAACAGCCCTAAAAGAGAGACTGAGCAAACAGGGCAGAAAAAGGCCTCAAACAGCAAAGAGCCCTTCAACAAAGTTGAAGAGGGGCTCAAAACAAGATAATTTACAGTTTATGAAAAATCTTGAATATGCTCACAAGTAAGGCTAAAATATGATGCAAAAATAGCCCTAAAAGAGAGATAAAGGGAAAGGGGTAGTAGATGGCCTCAAACAGTAAAGATTCCTTCAACAAAGTCGAAGAGAGGCTCAAAAAAAGATAATTTACAGTTTGGCCCGAAGCCCAGAAATGCTCAAAAATAGGGCTAATATATCATGCAAAATAAGCCCCAAAAGAGGGATAAAGCACAAAGGGGGAGTAGAAGACTTAAAACAGAGAAAAGTCCTTAATCAAACATGAATATGAGCTCAAAATAAGACTTTTTTTAGTTCAGGACAAAGCCCAAAAATGTAAGAAAAAGGGGATAAGATATAGAACAAAATAGTGCAAAAATGGGGAGAATAGGAGCTTACCCTTGTAGCCTAACTTTCCAGCAGCCTTTGGTCCAGGGAAATGAGCTTTCAACCTTTGCAAATGACTTCCAAGGGGCTGGAATGGATGATGGTGGTGTGGTGCTATGGGTTGTAGTGTAAATGGACCAAGGAAGTTAGGGTTTTGGAGCTTGGAATAGTAGCAATGGAGGTGGGAGGTGATGAGCCTTAAGAAAAAGTGTCTAACCCTAGATACAAAGAGGAGGGCCTCTCTTATAGAGAAGAGAGGCCAAAGCTTCTCTTGGAAGCTTCAAAGATCCTCCATACACGTGTATGAAGGATGCACCAAATGGTCCCTAGCTGGCACAGCTGGATTACACTCAAAGAGATGAATAAGCAGGCCGGCCAGTTCAAGTGGCCGGCCGGCCACTTCCCCTGGTCGGCCGACCAAGGGTCAAAAGGTTCAAGAACAATTGTTGGTCGGCCTACCCAGAAAGGTGGCCTCCCAGATGAGTAGAACACAACCCTGTGGAGAAAAACCAGAAAATGTGACCCAGGAGAAAGAAAAGCTAGCTTTTTAGAGGGGTTCAAAAGGGTCAAAGTGAATTACTGGTTGGCCTACCCATATTGGTGGCCTCCCAGATGAGTAGATCACCATGGTGGTATGAAAAGCCAGAAAATGTGGCTCAAAAGTGGAAAAAACCAGCTTTTTGTCAGAAAAATCGGCTTTTGGAGAGAGAAAATGAGAAAATTGGCTTTTCAGGAAAATAGGTGGCTGGCCACCATCCTACCACCTCCCTAACAGTGAAAACAGGGTCTCTACCAAAAATGGACCAAAACGGATGCAAAACGAAGGTTCAGGGACCAAAACGCGCGGTTTTGGGGCCCGAAAACAGGCTGTTAGGCACCGGAAGTGGCGTATGACCACGAAGGTGGTCTCCCAGGCCACAGTGTCCCTCTAAAGGGAGGAAATAAGGTGTGTGCCAAAAATCGGAGCAAACAGAGGTAGTTGAGCGGTCCCGAACCGAGGCACATGGTCGACGGCTCCGAAAATCGAAAATCGGGCTTCAAATGGAAAAATGGCCTACGACCACAAAACGTAGCCTACGGCCACTGAGAGATGGTCTACGAGACCTCTCCCTCCCTTTAGGAAGAGAAAGTAGAGAAAATAGGACCTGGTTCGCAAACCAAGGCAAAGCACAAAAGAGCCCCGCAGTCCGGAGGCAAGGCTCGCAGCCGAGACTCTGAAACCTCAGAACGAGCACAATATGCAACATCACCGAGCGCTCAACTGGTGACATCTGAGTCTTAAGGTCGGTCAAAAATGGGGTGTCTACACTAACCCATATTCCAAACGAGCTCATAATAACAAACTTTAACCATGACAATTTTATAAAAATTCACATTCAGGCACCACCTTCAAAAATTGTCAAACACTTATGATCACAACCTTGATGAGCACTGTTGGGAAATAATGGTTTTTCGGTAATTTTAATTCGAAATTAAAGTGGGATCTAACCGCCAATTGAGGTGGGTCTTAGTGGTTTTGTATTCTCTTAAGTGAGAATATTGTAATACAAAAATAATGAGCCGAAACCATTGAGCTGTGAATGAGAATGGTCTCATAAAGTAGGCACCGATAAAAGTTGGGCTTAGATTTGAACTTAGTCTTTATTTGGACTAGGCTTAGAATTGTGCTTGTGCTTGTGCATATGTTGGGTTTGGTCTTGGACTTGGATTCATACTTAATCTTGAGCTTGGACTAAGTTATATTGTGTTGGGCTTAGCATGTGCATGTGTTTGAGAATTGGGGTTGGATCGGGTTTTGACCCAACATTAGTATCTATGTTGTGACTCATCTACTTGGTTTATTCAAACATCATTATACACATATTTATTTGTAGGGGAACTTACTAATAAGTCCCATATACAAAGTTCAAAGCCCATCTAATCCCAAAACAAAACACTTGCATCAATTAGTTCTATATATTGGTAATTATTACCCAAAAATCCTATTTTTTTTAAAAAAAATTTACAAATGCTGTTATATCCCACTACTGTCGGGCTTCCGTCAGATTGTCATCGGATATTCGTCGGAATGTTCAACATCATCGGGAAGTCGCCTGAGTATCGTTGGTAAGTCGCCGGAGTATTGCCGGAAGTTCACCGGAGTGTTATGGACGTCAATGGAAGTCACCGAAATGACCAGAACGTTCGCTGGACGTTAAAACATCATTGGTGTGATAACCCAACCCGTTTTACGTTTAATTATGCATGGGATTATGTGTTTGATATGAATTTGCAAGTTTAAGTACGTGAATTTTGTGATTTTGGAACTTGATCTCTTGAATGTAGAAATATCTGTTACAAATACCACTCTAAGCGGAAATTTGATAGCGTTAAAGGCGCGATAAACCAAAACCGACTTCATATCTATGATTAGCATGATTTTTAGAGCCTACGGTGAAATTTTGTAAAATTACGATTTGTAATGATCAAATTAAAATTTATGAGTTAAGCCTATTTGTGTTTGGCCTCTGGTGTTCTTCATTTTGAGAGAGAGTTTGTTAGAGTGACTTAGGAGAGAAGAAGAAGAAGAGCTAGGGTTTTGGAAGAGAATCAAAGGGCAAACCTTAGACTTTAGTTAAGGTATGATAATCTACTTATAATCATTGTCTCTAATTAATCTTTGGCATGAAATCAAGAATAAATTGGGAATTTTGAGCTAGGGTTTGAGTTGTGTAAGGGTTTGGAATAAAATCAAGAAATCTCTTCATTTTTGTTTGATTTGGGTTCAATCTTGTGATTAATCCATGAAATAAATTCTTGATGGTTCATACAAACAAGATTTGTTGGAAGATCGTTCATATATATATATATATATATATTGAGCTTGTATATGAAATTCATGATTGTATGGAAAAGATGAGACCATGAAGTTGATGTTGATACAATATTAATAAGTTTAATGCGGAATTACACTTGTATCATGTTTTTAAGTGAGTTTTGCTTTGATTTGAGCTTGGAAATGAGCTTGGAAGGTTTGCATTTTTTGCCATTTTCAAATTGTCTGATTTTGTCCAGACCGCACGAGTGACCACAGACTCCGCACGAGCGGAACATGATGAAAAATAGAGGTCCGCATTCTACTTAAACCACCGCTCGAGCGGCCAAGGCCACCGCTCGAGCGGTTAAAGTGGGCGCACATGTGGCCAGCTCTGTTTTAGCTTATACCTAGTAACTTCAAAAAGGCATATCTCCCTCGTCTAGACTCCGTTTTAGACGATTTTTGAGCCTAAATTCTAGTCCCGGATGTCTAGTTTCTAATGGAAGTCGTCACATATCCAATTTCTAAGTACACAAATAGACATGTTCAAATTAGTGAAGGCTGTTCACTTTTTTTCTAACCGTTTCATGCTATTTCCTCTCTTAACCCAATTCCTTTCATTTCGTCCTATTTTCCTAGACACGGATTATGACCCATAGAGGATTAATGAGTTTAGAAACAACAAAAATAATTGGTTAAGGAGCAAAGTAAGGAATTGATTTATTTGGTTAAGAAAAGATTAAGAGAAGTTAATTTGATCAAGAGAGTAATTCTATGTTCCAGTATGTTGTGCCATGCACATTGTGTTTGCAGGTCATGATTCGAGGATCGGTCAACCATTTCTGGAAACCACTATGAGTAAAAGTATAGTAAAGATATGTTTTTTATTATCTATTTTGATTTATGTACGACATGATCTTCTAAATATCATATTTTGTCAACATGCACAAGTGTCCAAGAAATGTGAAATGAGTTATGAATAAGAAATGTGAATTGTTTGTAATATAATATGGTGGGCCCAAGGCCGTTCCATTTATACTATGACATGATATGAATTGTTCAGTCCTTAAAACCTATTGATTTCTGGTATGGAACAAAGTGCTGTACGGAACAAAGTGCTGTACGAAACTAAGTGCTATAATGTGAGTCACCTCTGGAGTCCTTACGAGTCACCTCTTAGGTCCATACATATATAAATGTGGGCTCGAGATTGTTTTGATAAATGTTGGGCCCGAGTCTATTTCGATATATGATTGAGCCCAAGGCCGTTTTGATACATGTTAGGCTTGTGGCCGTTTTGATATGTGCAAATTGGGCCCGAGGCCATTTTGATAAATGTTGGGCCTGCGATCATTTTGATATATGATTGGGCCTAAGGCCGTTTTGTTTACACGATTATGGATATTGTGAGAATCTTATGATTATTACGTTGTTTACTGTATTATTACTCGTTGAGCTTCGCTCACCCAATATTATGTATGCATATGTAGGTAATTCGCAGCATGGAGCACACCCCTAGAGTCAGTTTCAAGAGCTATTCTTTTTTAGACCCATTCGAGTCCACCTTTGAGATGGAGTTTTGTCTTAACTCACACCACATCTTAATCTAATTTTGTTTTTTGCTTTCATAGTCTTGGGTTGTAAACACTATATACAATTTTTCCTTTGGCTCCTATATTTTTGTTGGGCTATTAAATGTATTAATGTGTTACATGATTATCTCTATGATCTTGCTTATGATTGGCACAGTTCAATGGACTCCTTTTCATTATATGCTTCCATTATGGCCCCATTAACATAAATATTTTTTATGTTCGTTTGAGGCCTTCGGTAATCCACGGATTACTGGCCGGTTATGACCCAAACTTTTAGAGGTGGGTTCAGGTCATGATAAAATGGTATTAGAGCACGAGTAAATACCTCACACACAAGTCCAATTGAGCAATAAGGAGTCTAGAAAATAATTAGGAACATTTTCATTTTGCGCTACTAGTGTATGAGATAAGGTGTGAATCCATGATCTTTGTATGAGCATGAGCATGAAAGATAGGAATACGAGTGTGCTTTCTAAACTTCTTATGGAATATAAAGTATATGAGAATACGTGTGTAAGTATGATTATTGTTTGAGCAAGTATGGTTTTATTTGGGCATGAACATGGAAATTGTAAAACCTTGTGTACGTTTCTAATCTCAGCATGAGAAGTAACCTATGTGTTATAAGTATGAACAGAAGCTATTTGAATTGATGAGTAATTTGGATTTCGATATGAATGAGTGACTTATGTAAACATGAGTATACGAACATGAGGGTTATTTGATTTACGTGAACCCACATATGCAACTTTGTTATAGATGTAGCGAAATGAGTCATAAGATAAGGGATTGTCCCCGGATCGAACGAAGTGTGAATGGACCCGCTACCTTGATTAGTTTTGTACCAATGACAAGATCTGTTATGACGAGTGGAATCGTAAGCCAAGGTAGAGTAACTGCACTCGTCCCAGAAAACACTCAGAATACTAGGACCGTTGTTCCAGGTATCATCACTATTTATGAACGAATGCTTATGTGTTGGTTGACTAGGAACTCTTATATATATGCACTGTTGCTCGGAATGTTAATTGATTATGGATAAATATCTCTCTGTACCTTTGTTCGAGATGATTGTTATAGTACTGATCCCCACTCCCTAGACCATTGGAGCTAACGCTATAACTATGTGGCTAGATTGGATATCCCGTATAATGAACCCCATATCAGCTGTGATTACATACCCTGTTTAGTTAACGTGGATGAGATTATTTGATAGGGTTCTTAGAATCGTGAATTTATGATGACATAATCTACTTGGAATTTTCGTATACCAAATTCTGTATTATGTAAGCATTTTATGTTATGAACAACTATGTGCCCGTGTATCTACATGTGAACTTATTCGAAGGAAACTATATGGTATAGAACCTCAGCCACTTTGATATGAACCATTATGATGCCTGATCTGGAGAAGAAATGAACTTAGCATGATTGTGCGACTTTGGCTGGAATCTCTAGGCTAACTGATTGAACCCTTAGAACCAAATGTACCATGTTTGAGAATGATGTGATAGGACCTTCATCTGATTTGACTTGATGAGAATCTCTATTTAGTTTGTTTTCGTTCTAGATGAATTATAAATTGTTAGCAAGCAATGATTGGGTTATATTGTGATAAGGACCACGTATAGATTGCTAGCAACAGACATAAACCCTATTAAGCACAACATTCGACTATGGGCCAGATATGTAGTATGGGTGAAGTAGGTTATACGGGGCTGGCAACCAATTGATTTACCAAATTGTTACTTTTGTGTTACCGTGTTTTGACTTGATGCTATAAGAATTGTTAATCGTGAATTATGTGTTTATGAACACTACTTGAGAAAAACCTTAACTATTTAAGAGTATTTGAATTATAATTGGTACTATAGGGTTGTGACAGGTCATGTGATTAATTGTTTCGGTGTTATCCTTGCTAACTTGGGAGTGCGTGGAAAGAGATCAATAAGAATATGTTTCATAAAGTGTGAAGAGACTTGAACTAGAATTGAATTCCTTATTGTAGCTCAATTTTTTCGCACCCCCTTTCAGAAGTCGAAATAAACCCTACAGTATCGGACTCCCGCAGTTCTAAATCTGATTCCACAAGTGCAATGTGAAATAGATAAATACCAAAGAGTCCAAATTCGGCGAATCTTTTGGAAAATAGATTTTGAATAAAATTGCCAAAAATGGACTACTTTGCCAGATATAGAGTCGTCGCCTAAATGCTTTATTTTGGAGAAATTTAGGAAACCCATGACTTGTGCCAAAGGCCACGTGCCCGCCATCACCAAGATTATCTCGGCTCGGGAACTTAGGTACGAGAGGGGAAGGTCATGAATTGAGCATCCCCGCTCGCCCGATCAAAGATCGGCCTCTACTAATCATGATATGAATCTTACTTTGCATTATATGTTCTTGTTCGGGTTATTCATCTAGCATTACTATGTGATGCGCACATACAAGTATAGACTAACTTGCAAAAATTGGAACACTTGAGTCATGTTCGTTTCTTGAAAAGAGTTTGAATTTGCCACTTGAAAGTGGGCTTAAATGTGCATGGCTCAAATTATTCAAATTCAAGCAATTAGCCTTCATCCACAAGCATACAAGCAAGTATATCAATTAAGCACTTAGCCTCATGGTAAGCATGCTAGACATGGCAACAATCACTCATGCAATATGCTAAAGCAAGTAAAGGCTCACCTTGTACTCCAAGCCAAAAAGACATAAGAGAGTTAGAAAAAATACATGATTCCTAACTATGCAATATGACTAATGCAACACATGCGATATGCAATCTACAATAGGCTCAACTACTTAGCATGGCATATGAATCAATTGATAGCATGTGGTTTAAGCACGTATTCAAATAAGTATTAAACTAACAATGCAGTTGGAATGATGAACTGAGCCTCGGTGCATGCAATACAAGTGGATGCAAACATGAAGAATGCTAATTTAAACGTGATGTCCCTATACTAACCATCATAAGCAGTTAAATAAAAGGGAGAAAGACGTGAGGTTGGAAGACATACACATTATAACAACATTATGCTTTCACGAAGGAGAGTTCGAATGAATAAACTGACTAGCTAACTATTTAAGCTAAACTAATTAATTAACTATTACAAATCAAATGAAATAAATTAACTCCCAACTAATTAACTACTTTAGCTAATTAAATAATTATAACACAAGTATAATTAAAAGAAGTAAGTAAGCTAAACAACTAATTACTCCGCCTTGGGAAGCGAGGAATGTTCATGCGCATGCTCGATTTCCACCCGAAAAGCCACTGTTTTGCTTCTAGAGAGCCTCTGTTACACAATAGAATACATACACTATTGCCCACTTCCAGAATGGCTCTACTCCGCCAAATGAACACACTGCTGAATTTTGCATTAGTGGCCGGCCGGCCATTAGTGAGGGATGTCGGCCATCAAAAGTGGTCTGCCGGCCATTGTTGGCCATGAAAAGTGGCTTACCGGCCACTGCTACCCAGTTTACCTTGTTGTAACAGAGGACAAACAGGGCATGCACAGGATATTCTCTAGGGTTGTCTGCACAACTTACCCCTCCTTTTCATGAACGAATCAAAGGAGAAGTAAACTTAAGCCACAAACCACTAACTCAAGCAATTTTATAGCATGTTGGCTTGTGAATCAAAGTGTGCAAGTTCAATAAATGCAACAAAATATGACTCTAACCTCTTCATTTTCATGGAATTGATCAAGGGAAGTGGAGACCTTGGAAACTTGAATCATTTAACTAATGAGTATAAACTGCCTCAAGTTTCCATGTGTTCAATTAACGTTCGATTGAACACAACCAAATTATTATCTTGCACCATTTTAGCCTCAATTTTAAATTACCATCCGTTCTTTAATTCATTAAGTCCAATGGTGAGTTTAAGTCCTCTAAATGGAAAGAAGTGTCAAACAAGGAGTTGTTCTTGGCATGAGAGAGATGTAATGCATTGGTAATGAACCTCCAAAGAGATTAAACCATTTAGCACGGAAGGTCTCTTTCTCATGCTAAAACACAACATATATGGGACATCAATTCATCACTTTCAATTAGATTACAACAATATACAATATAACAATAAATCAAAGCAAAAGAGCTAAATAAGTAAGAAATGCAAGAAAATGAAAGATTTGTGAAATTCACCTCCCAAAGAAAGGATGAACTCCTTAGTTCACAAACTCCCTCTTGATCACCCTCAAGTGTAGGAAGTGTGTTTTCAAATCCTCAATCCAAAATTATGGAGTGTTTTTGGTGTATGGAAATGAGAAATTTTAGTGGTTACAGAAGTTTGGAAGTATTTTGGCTCAAGGTTGAAATGTAAACAAAATTACTCTCCTTTCTCTCTCATTCTCTTGAATCATTCTTCCTTCTTTTTTTTAACATCTCCCTTGCTTTATATAAACAACATAATATAATATAATAATAGAAATATTATAAAATATATATATACATAGAACATAATATAATATATAATATATATATGTTTGATGTCGGCAGCCGAGCTGACCAACATCACAAATGTTTTTTTATTATTTTTATTATATAATATATATAATATATATCTATATACATAAAATATAATATATAATATATATGTTTGATGATGGCAACCGAGCTGACTGACATTACAAATGTTTTTATTATTTTTATTATATAATATATATCTTTATACATATAATATAATATATAAAATATATAATTTATATCAATTTATATAAAAACACCAAAAATATGAACAACCACATAAAATTATGCAAAATTACAAAATACTAAACTAATGAAATCTTTAGTAGTTTAAAATAATTTGGTTATAATGGTGAAGGTTGGGGTTAAAGTTCAAATTCCATCTCACTTACTAAGGATTTTGTGAGAAACACATTCTAATTGTCATCATCGAGTAATTAAAAGAAAACGCCCAAATCTTAGAGCCTGTCAAAATGGGTTGTCTACACTTATGGTTGCGTAATTGATTATTGGTAAATTTATAACTCGCCTACTTGGGCATTTGAAACTTAATTTGAGGTTGCTAAAATAATTGGATTGAGAATACTTCGATTTGCTAAGATAACTATTGAACATTTTTATTACGTATGAACAAACGTTTGTATGATGATTGATTCAGGACCCGTTCTTTTATTTTAACCGATTTGGTTATAATTGAGTTGATCATTAGTGCTAATGTTATGTGTTATGTGTCTCATCATTATCCAGAGGATCCATATTATTTGGAAGTGTTATACTATGAATTTGACTCAATACTTTTGTTATGAATTATTAAGATGTACCTTCGAATATGATAAGTAAATATTAATCATATGCCCACATGAGTTGTCTCTGACTTCTGAGGATAAATGACTTTTCTTGTGGAACTAATGGAGTAAATCCCCACCCTTCTGATTTGCTATTGACGACTTGTGAAGTGTTTAAGAATGCGCATCCGGATTATTGTTGCAAAGGTATTGGTAGATCGAGATGTTGGATTTGTTATTGATATTGTTTATCAACACTTATTTATTTGGAAAACTTCATATGAGATGTCAATAGAGGAGTATTTGATTTATTTGAAGTTAAGTAGGATCATGAGTATCATTTGTGATTAATCCTCAACTATTTGGAGGCATGTGGGTTATTTAGAGTCATGTAATTGTTAGACGATATGTGGTTATTCAAATAGAAGTATCTAAAGTTATGTGATAGATGAGAGTAATGTGTCGTGGTTGTACGTTTTGCAGCTTGATGTTATGAGGTTGATTCCGAGATCGGCTGAGTAGCCTTTGATACCAATATTCAATGGGACGGATCATGAATTTGGGTTATTAACCATTTAATGAGGATGAGTTGAACTTCTATGATGAGAACATCAAAAGGTAAGGAAGTTGCTTGAAGACAGAGGGAAAAGTAATGGGATCGAGACATGTGATTTGTTTCCCGTATGAGCAAACAAGTTTGGAGGACCAAACTTCTTAAAGAAAGGAAGACTGTGATAACCCTACCTGTATTACGTTTAATTATGTATGGGATTATGTGTTTGATTTGAATTTGCAAGTTTAAGTATGTGAATTTTGTGATTTTGGAACTTGATCTGTTGAATGCAGAAATATCTGTTACAAATACCACTTTGGGCTAAAAATGGATAGCGTTAGAGGCGCGATAAACCAAAACCGACTTCATATCTGTGATTAGCATGATTTTTAGAGCCTACAGTGAAATTTTGTAAAATTACGATTCGTAATGATTAAATTAAAATTTATGAGTTAAGCTTTATTTGTGTTTGGTCTTTTGTGTTCTTCATTTTGGGAGAGAGTTTGTTAGAGTGAGAGGAAGAAGAAGAGCTAGGGTTTTGGAAGAGAATCAAAGGGCAAACCTTAGTGTCACAACCCAAATTCGCCCCTGTAGGTTTAGCGTCATAACCAGTCAGTAATCCCTGGATTACCCAAGGCCTGTAAACAGAATATCATATAATTAGGGGTTGCGAAAGCAGATATATAAAACATACATAGTCTATTGAGCTGTGTAGACATACATGAGACATATAATCTTAAATTTTAGACGCATACATGTGACGTTATAGAGGTACAGTAGTTTCACATCATCCATGTATTTATAAACATAAATGTTTGTTTATAAGCTAAAAGAAACAAAGTCTTAAGCATTCACAAAAACATGGCCACGAGACTTGACTTAATTCGGAACCTTCTCGGGAGGTGCAAAAGGTGGCTGACAAACACAAAATTCTTCAGGCATCATCTTAAGCTTGGTCACGAGTCGGCTCACCTACATGCATAATAAATAAATAGTGAACGGGAGCCCAGTGAATAATAACAAGGTAAAGGGTTTCAATGAACCGTGTCCATCACAGAATTAGAAATCAGAGTTTATATCAGAAATAGATTCTTATCAGAAACAGAATCATATGCATATTCATATTTTAAATCAGAAACAGATTCAGATTCACATACTCTCCAAAAATCATCAGTAGGTATTTGTGGTACATCCATTTAGATATTATGACATATAAAATTTGCATAGTCGGTACCGACAATCATAAAAGTCCATATCTTGCGCACAAGTAGCCATGGTATTGTTGCCTCCAGGCAAGGCCCATATGAATATAGGCCTCGGTATTGTTACCCTCGGGCAAGGGCCACGTAAATATAGGCCTCGGTATTGTTACCCCCGAGTAAGGGACATGTGAATATAAGCCACAATATTGTTACCCCCGAGCGAGGGCCACGTGCATATTGACCATGGTATTGTTACCCCCGGGCGAGGGCCACATAAATTAAGGATGCCACAAATACATTTCAGAAAAATGGACATTCATTCATAATTCATAAAATAGCATTTTAGAAAACAGATCGTATCATATCAGTCAGAAAATACTTATAATTAAACATAACTTTACAGAGTTATTACTCACAGATAGCTCTAAGCAAACAAACAGAGTAGACAGATCAGATAACTTGCGATGCGTGACCTACACAAATACAGAACCAATACGTACAGAATTACACACTCGGAATCATTAACTTAGTTCTTTCTTATCTTGGTGTGTTTTACTTCTATTTCTCATTATTCTGGCTTAATTAGGGCTTAGAAATGCCTAGGATGCAATGAGGATGCCAAAATGTAATTCAAAACATTTAGTCAAATTTGCTGAAAACAGGGGTCTCGCTCGAGCGCACCTTATCTCACTTGAGTGGTTTGTAAAAGTACTGGTTGTGTGAAATTTCCGCTCAACGGTCGCTTGAACGTGAGACTCATGACTTCACTTGAGCGGTCTGCAAAACATATAAACTTCTGGGAGCATGAATTTTATGCTCGAGCCAACTTCTTGTCGCTCGAGCGGAGATGCAAAACAAAGGGTGGTCGCTCGAGCGGATAAGCAGAATTTGGAATTTCCAAATTGCACTCCATAGTTCAACACTCGAATTCAACCCCTCAAAACACAACTCTTGGGCTCCAAAACTTGAGAAAACACTTGTAAGCTTGTAAAATATGAAGAATTAAAGATTAGTTCATGAAGTCAATGCCCAAAAGCTTGTCGATTGTGCACATCAACACTCAAGTCTTAGAAAACAAAACATACATGCTATATCTTGACTTCAAAGGTTCCAAAACATGATCAAATGAAGCAAATTCGTGGAAAACAAGATGAATTCTCAAAACAAAAATAAACTTGACACATGCAAGTGGAAATTCTTTGGAATCAAACTCAAAATACTATGATATATGCATGCATACATGATTTAAATTACAATTCTATAATCCTAGTTCATTCTCATGTCATTCCATCTCTTTCACTTGAATTCTTACAAAACTAACTCAATTACACGACTAAGGGTTGGATTTCTTACCTTAGATGCTCAACTATGCTCTCTAGAGTTAATTGATTGAAGTTCCTAACCAAATCTCCAAATTCTCAAGCAATTCCTTTGTTTGAAGTCATTTCTCTCTTAGTCTCTCTCTCTCTACACGTTTTGAGCTCAAATAAGAGGAAATGAGAGTGCAAAAAGTGTATAAGAGGTATTGAGATGGCCTTATATAGGCTTGATCAAATTAATTAATTAATTAGCTTACCACTAATCTAATGAGCATTAAATTATTCTAATTTAATCGTTCCAAACCAAATTTTAATTAGACCTACCATAATTTTCTAAAAATCCTAAATAACACATAAATCAAGCCAATTCCGCGATCGGTTGTCGATAAGGCCTTCAATTCGTAAACCGAAACAGAAACACAAACAAATATTTCTACATTAGACAGATATAAACACAAATAATGCAATGCACAAGTAATTAGCTCAGGATTTCATCTTAATTACTTATTAGACTTATTTAATCATGGGTTTACGTTAATCAGAGGTCGGGGTTGTTACACTTAGACTTGAGTTAAGGTATGATAATTGTAGACGTCCCCGAACGCCCCGGGAGGATGAGCTCCCGTTCTGTTCATTTGGGGTCACTACAGCTCGGACTCTTGAATGTCACGGTTCCTAATCTGAACCAAAGAGTCCAAATCCGGCAAATCGTTTTGAGAAACTGATTTTTGAAAAAGTAGTGCCAAACAGGGACTGCTTTGCCAGATACAGAGTCGCCACCTAAATATTTTATTTTTGGGAAATTTAGGAAACCCTGACTCGGTGCCAAAAGGCCACGTGTCCGTCATCACCAAAGTTGCCTCGGCTCGGGAACTTGGGTACGATTGGGGAAGGTCACTTCGTGAGCACCCCCGCTCGCCCGGTCATAGACCGGCCTCTACTAACCATGATATCTAGTTTTGAAAAAAACATTGTGAGTTCTTATTCCGGTTTATTAGCCTAGGTTACTATGTGATGCTCGCAGCATACAAGTATAGACTAGATCGCTTGAATTGGAACAAAACATTTCATGCTTGTTTTTGAAAATGGTTTGCTACCCGTAGGTAGGCTTTAAAACATTTGATGATTTATTCCAATTTAAGTAACCCAACCTTCACCCACAGGCATTCAGGCAGTTATATCAGATAAACACATAGCCTCATGGTAAGCATGCTATCATGGCATTCACTCACACGCATGCAAGGATGCTAAAGCATAAAGCTTACCGAGTACTCCAAGCCAAAACAGAAACTAATTAGAAATCCATGCATGATCCTAATTATACAGAAATGCCTAATGCAACACATGCAAAATGCAACTATAGCAGGCTCGGCTATTCTAAACATGGCATATGATATGCTACAACTATCATGTATTCAATTTGGAATTGAAGGTACAATGCAGTTAGTATGGTGCGCCGAGCCCGGTGCATGCAATACAGATGAATGATGCAAACATGTTGTCATACTGTATGCTAATTTAAACATGCCCTAATCTAACCATCAAAAGCGGATAAATAAAAGGGAGAAAGACGTGGGGTTGGAAGACATACAACACACTCACGCACACTTATTACAGTTGTGCCCACGCTCGGAGGGTCCGAATAAATAATACAGCCCAAATGTTACAGTCCCGAATAAAAGAATATTACAGTCCAAAATATTACAAAATCCTAATTAATTAATGAATTAACTAAGAACGCAAATAAAACTGGCGTGCAAGCCAGGGACTGCCTTGCTTCTGATGGATGATGCATGTCCGGATTGTCTTGCGTGGAAATCCACCGGGATACCCCAATTAGCCTCTGTTTACACCTGTTCTTGAAATGCGTGCCAAGCCCCAAAAGGTTGCTGATTCCTGGTTTTGCTGCAACAGAGAGCAGGAAAGGGGCATAGCAATGTATTTGCACAGATATATGCGTGTCTCGATCCTCGTGCCACCAATCACGCATACCGAGGCATGATGGTCGAGGAGTCGAAATGCACAATTCAATATAGGATGCATGCACATGAAACTACAGCTAAAACCTAACTCCATCACGGATAATCCGGAGTGTCGGTGACTGTGGAATTGAGAAACATTCCGTCACTCGGAGTACGAAATGTACCTCGTTTCCTGTGCCCGGGCTAACTCCTATTCCGGACACGATGCAATATGCATGATATGCATGAAATGCAACTAAGGTGCAATCCTAACATACACAATGCTATGAAAATGAGATGTCTCGAAATGCGTGCACACGGGCACGCAAACCGAGGTAATGACAGAAACAATGGCAAATGACATGAAAATGAGATGCCTCGAAATGCGTGCACGCGGGTATGCAAATCGAGAAAATGGCATGTCTCGAAATGCGTACACGCGGGCACGCAAACCGAGGCGATGATATGTGTCTCGAAATACGTGCACGCGGGAATGCAAACCGAGGCGATGATATGTGTCTCGAAATACGTGCACACGGGCACGCAAACCGAGGCGATGATATGTGTCTCGAAATACGTGCACACGGGCACGCAAACTGAGAAAATGGTAGAATGCTATGAAAATGAGGTGCCTCGAAATACGTGCACGCGGGCACGCAAACCGAGGCGATGATATGTGTCTCGAAATGCGTGCATGCGGGCACGCAAACCGAGGCGATGATAAAATGCGATGAAATGACATGGAAATGACAAATGGGCTTATACCAACATGAGTGAGCCTCAGCCACACTCACATGGGATGCCGGCAGGTAAAAATGGAGTGCCTCGAAATGCGTGCACACGGGCACGCAAACCGAGGCGATGACAAAATATGATGAAATATGGAAAAAATGATAGGCAAGCATGCTAATGGAATTTCAGCACTAAAATATGGGGGGAAAACAGTCCCGAAATGAGGCGAAATGACATAAAATGCAAGGAATTGCCCCGAAATGCGAATTTATGCACCCGAAATGGCCTATAGCTATGCCAAACATGCACAATATGAACATGCAATGCAAAGACAGAAGCTAGACAGTCCCAAAAAATGCACTTCCACAGTTATAGATATGGCCAAACAGCAAGCATAGGTATGGCAAAAATAGCATGCAAGAATAGGGGCCAGAAGAGGGGTAATGAAGCAAGTGATATAAGCAAAACTCAAACTGAAAAATTTCCTTCTACAACATTGAAGAGGGACCAAAAATATGAATGTTTACAGTATATGGCAGACCTCAAATCAGTATGCAAACATGATAGCAATGTGATGCAAAACAAGGCTCAAAAATAGCTATAACATGAGGTATGCAAAATAATCACCAAACAGCCAAAGACCCTTAATAAAACATGTAGAATAGACCAAAATAAGCACTTTTCTAGAAATGTAAAATGGCCAAAAACAAAAGCATGGTAGGCTAACTAAACATGCAAGAATGGGGAATAAAAGAGGGATATAACATGAAGTGACCTATGGAAGCCCCAAACCATGAAAAGACCTAAATGAAACATGAAGTATGGACCAAAATAAGAACTTTTTCAGAACTGTAAAATGGCCAAAAACAAAAGCATGGTAGGCTGCCATTGCATGCAAGAATGGGGAAGAAAAGAGGAGTATAAAGGTAGGTATAATATGGAAACCCCAAATGGTGTTGAGCCCTTCTTAAATGTTGAAGAGGGGCTCAAAATAAGCCTCATATCAGTTTACCACATGCTCGAAAATAAATTTCTCATGGGTCAAAAATAGCATGCAAGATTGTGACATATAAGAGGATCAATGAAGCAAGTGTGTCATGGAGGGCTCAAACAGGGTTGAGACCTTAATGAAAAGTGAAGATGAGCTCAAAATAGGGCCCTTTTCTGTTAGGGCCGGAGCTTGAAACAAAAAGCAAGTGGGGCTTAGAAATAGATCAAGAAAAAGGGTCAAAAGGGTAAAAGTATCACTTACCCTTGAAGACTCAAACTTTTGTTGCTTCTTGGATGAATTTGCAGCTTCTTTAACCTTTAAGAATCCTTCCTTGTTGCTGGAAATGAGATGGTGGTGGTAGAGCTTGGTGGTGTAGAAGGAATGATGGTTAGGGACTTAGGGTTTTTTGAAGAAATGAGAGGTATAGAAATGGAGTTCTATATGGAAGCTTGAAGATGAAGTTTTCTCACCCCAACAAAGGAGGCCACCAGCTGGTTATAAGGGTCCAAAAGGGGGTGTAAAGGTGGGGGAAAAGGAGAGCAAAACTCCCCCACAAAATATCCCCCGGATACAGATATTATCTGGGGGATATTGCCCCACAGCTGTAAAGTGCACAGTGCAAGGAACACGGCCGGCCTAATACTTTTGTTGCAGGTGGCCGGCCGGCCACACCCCCTAGCCGGCCGGCTAGGGGTCAAAAGGTTCAATCATATTTTCTGGCCGGCCAGCAACTGGTAAGGTACTCCTATGTGTGTACATCACAACCATGTGGTTAAAAGTCCGAGAAAGTGGGTCCAAGGGGTTCAACATTAGCTCGGAAAGAGGGGTTCAAAAGGGTCAATTTGAATTACTGGCCGGCCATGAACTTTTAGGGGCCTCCCATGTGTGTACATCACAAATATGTGGTTGAAAGTTCAAGAATGTGGGCCCAAGGGGTTCAACATTAGCCCGGAAGAAAGGGGTCAAAAGGGTCAGGTAACCTTAATGGCCGGCCACCAACTTTTAGGGGCCTCCCATGTGTGTAGATCACAGATATGTGGTTGAAGGTTGGCAACATTAACTCCAAGGTGTTCAACATTAGCCCGGAAGTCAGAAAAACGGGCGTCGGAGGGCCTCGGAGGAGATATAACTGGCTGCTGACACAACTACTAGCCTCCCGTCCTTCAGTGACCTTCCCCATGATAAAACAGAGGTACCTGCCAAAAATGAACGAAAATCGTTGCAAAACGAATGTTCGGGAGCCAAAACACGCAGTTCGGGATCCCGAAAATGGGCTGTTAAGCACCGAAAGTGGCATTCGGCCACGAAGTGGGTTTCTCAGACCCCAGTGTTCCTCAAAAGGGATTAAATAAGAATTATGCCAAAAATTAGAGCAATAGGAGATGGTTAAGCGGTCCCGAACCGAGGCACACGGCCTGACGGTCCCGAAAACCGGGAACCGGACTCCGAAATGGGCAAAATGGCCTACGGCCACCAAATGTAGCCTACGGACATTGAGAGATGGCCTACGGGACCTCTCCCTCCCCTCAGGAAAAGAAACAGAGAAAACCGAGTCTGGTTCGCAAACCGAGACAAGGCACAGAAGAAGGTTCGGAAGTCCGGAGGCAGGGCTCACGGCCGCGACTCTGAAACTTCTGAACGAGCACATTATGCAACATCACCAAGCACTCAATCGGTGACTTCTGAGTCTTAAGGTCGGTCAAAAATGGGGTGTCTACAATAATCTACTTATAATATTTGTCTCTAATTGATATTTGGCATGCAATCAAGAATAAATTGGGAATTTTGAGCTAGGGTTTGAGTTGTGTAAGGGTTTGGAATAAAATCAAGAAATCTCTTCATTTTTGTTTTATTTGAGTTCAATCTTGCGATTAATTCATGAAATAAACTCTTGATGGTTCATACAAACAAGATTTGTTGGAAGATCATTCATAGATATATATATATATATATATATATTTTGAGCTTGTATATGAAATTCATGATTGTATGGAAAAGATGAGACCATGAAGTTGATGTTGATGTAAGATTGAAAATTTTAATGCGGAATTACACTTGTATCATGCTTATGTATCATGTTTTTAAGTGAGTTTTGATTTGATTTGAGCTTGGAAATGAGTTTGGAAGGTTTGCATTTTTTTTGCCATTTTTGGACTGTCTGATTTTGCTCAGACTGCACGAGTGGTCACGGGCTCCACACGAGCGAAACATGACGAAAAATAGAGGTTTTCATTCTGCTTAAACCACCACTTGAGTGGCCAAGGCCACCGCTCGAGTGGTCAAAGTGGGTGCACGTGCGGCCAGCCCTGTTTTAGCTTATACCTAGTAACTTCAAAAAGGCATATCTCCTTCATCTGAACTCTGTTTTGGACTATTCTTGAGCCTAAATTCAAGCCCTGGAAGTCTTGTTTCCAATGGAAGTAGTCACATATCCAAATTCTAAGTACACAAATAGATATGTTCAAATTAGTGAAGGCTCTTCACTTTCTTTCTAATCGTTTCATGCTATTTCCTCTCCTAACCTACTTTACTTTCGTTTCTTCCTATTTTTCTAGACACGGATTATGACCCATTGAGGACTAATGAGTTTAGAACCAACAAAAGTAATTGTTTAAGGACCAAAGTAAGGGATTGATTTATTTGGTTAAGAAAAGATTAAGAGAAGTAAATTTGATCAAGAGAGTAATTCTATGTTCCAATATGTTATGCCATGCGCATTGTGTTTGCAGGTCATGATTCAAGGATCGGTCAACCATTTTTGGAAACCACTGTGAGTAATAGTATAGTAAAGATATGTTTTTCATTATCTATTTTGATTTATGTACGACATGATCTTCTAAATATCATATTTTGTCAACATGCACAAGTTCCAAGAAATGTGAAATGAGTTATGAATAAGAAATGTAAATTGTTTGTAATATGATATGGTGGGCCCAAGGCCGTTCCATTTATGCTATGACATGATATGAATTGTTCTGTCTTTAAAACCTACTGATTTTTGGTATGGAACAAAGTGTTGTATGGAACTAAGTGCTACAGTGTAAGTCATCTCTTGAGTTTGTACGAGTCACCTCTTGGGTCCTTACATACATAAATGTTGGGCCCGAGGCCGTTTTGATAACTGTTGGGCCTGAGGCTGTTTTGATAGATGATTGGGCCTATGGCCGTTTTGTTTACACGATTATGGATATTGTGGGAGCCGAATAATTGGAATAATCAGAAGCATACTCTAGAAGACATATGTTACACGGCTCTACTTTGCACGATAAGGATGCCGAATATAATAGATGGGCCGAACAGATACTGAACCATGGAGCCGAGTAAATAAGAGGACGATGAGCGACAAGTGGGCCTGGCCATAAGGCCCAGGAAACAAGTATAAATAAAGGAACAACAGACTAAGAAAAGTAAGTGAGAATTATTGTGCTTAACTTAGAATACAAGCATTCTTGAGTGTGGATTCTGACTTGTCCGTCGGAGTGCTAATTTCGGCACCCCCGCCCGGAGTGTTTATTCCTTTTCAGGTGACCAGAAGAGGATCACGAGCATTTTGCAGGATCAGAAGAGTATTTCCAAACCACATATTGCCCTCCAAACACCTCGCTAGTATCAGTTAGTCGATGTGTTTGGCTAGAAGTCAAAAAATTCGGCGGTTAATCCTCTTCTCGATGCGTGTCAGAACGCGTGCATGCTTTTTGGTCATTGTAACGCTTTCCCGCCCCATTCATGCTTCTCTCGCATTTATTACGATTAGAAACTTAAGTCCCTTCGAAAACATGTTTTTTCGAATATTTGAACTTCCTGGACTGCCAGTCGGTATCTCTTCTTCGACGCATTTTCTGCAACTCTTATCCGTTCTCTCCTTGTCTCCTTTGCCTTTCGTAAGTTTTATTCTCTTCTCCTTGCAATCCTATTTTCGTATTTATTTTTGATGTAGGATATCCTCGAGTCCTTGCTAGAATGGCTAAGCATTTGAAAGACCTCCTTTTTGAGGGTCGAATTTCTGGGTTTCGAAAACATTTTTCTATTCCTGAGGATGTCCATCTTGCTCTGGTAACGGACAATACCCTTGATATGGAGAGGGATGACCAAAATACAATCGTCTTCCCTCTCCTATCTATTACGGAGGGCAAAGTTCGCTTTCCCCTACACCTATTTCTCAGGGCCGTCCTCCGCTATTGGAGTCTGATTCCTTCGCAACCCAATGTAAAAAATTTTCGAATCGTAATGAGAATCGTAGAGTTGAACCAGTGTCTCAGGATCAACCTCGGCATTCCGGCGATTCGATACTGCTATGCTTTAGCCAAATCCTCTGGTCAGCTCGGGCGCTACTTTCTCAAGGCTAAGGACACCGACCATCACGTGGTGACGATGCTTGCCAGCTCTGGCAAACAAGTTGACAATGTAATGGTCAATGTCCGAGGTAACTGGGAATTCGGCGAAAGCGAAGATTGCCTGGACCCTATTCCCAGACGAAGGGGTGAACCAGGTTGCCGTATAACTGCTTGTTCGTTGATCTTTCTTTTATACGGCATTTTCTCCAAGCCTTACCCTTTATTCTTGCAGGCAATAAGTTGAAGAGGATTTTGACCTCAGCTGACGACGTAGTCCTTGCGGAAATTAAGACAGTACTAAAGTACTTTGGCCGTCTGAACGTACAGAAGCAAGGGAGAGCCGCCCATATTCTGCTGCGGTACGAGTCTACTTATACCACATTCTCGGCCCTGGACGATATTCCGATCCCAACCGGTGAACAGCACCTTACGGCTCTTGTCTTCCCCAGCTTCAAGACCCTCAGGCAAATTGGTCTTCAAGCTTCTAATTCGGAGAAAGACTTAGAGCCGGTGGTTGAAGTAGTTGCCGAATCAACGAAGGTGTTCGCTACGGAGGCCGAAGAAGTCAACGAAGCCCTCAAATCAACGTTTACGGCAGCCGATGTTAACAAACCTAACTCTTCGCCCACTTCGGGTCGGGCGGAGTTTTCCATCAGAGACATTTTTACAAACTTGGGAGATCTACCTGGCGCTTTTTCTGAAGGCATGGCTGGGGAAAATCTCACGCAGATGGCGAGAAAGAAAAATGCCGAGAGAATGGCCACCCGAAAGATAGTCGAGGCAGCTCGTTCTGAGCCTGCCCCGGTTGAATTTATACAACCGGTTACTGGAGAAGAAACGACTCAAGTTGTCGTGGCCGAGATGGAGGGAGCTGAACAGCAGGTTACGGATAGCCCTGCTGACAAACGGCCTCGCTTCAAGGAGTCCGACGTGGTTGCCCCCTTCATTGTTCAACCAAAGATCAAAGACATGCCAATCTCCGCTGACACATCTACCATGAAGGATCCAGCCGTGGCATTGAGCTTGGCCACCTCAGTTTTGCTACCGGCTGACAAGGCCACATTTTTAGAGCCGGATTTGGTAGCTATAGCGTTCGTTGCCCAGTCGGCCCTTCTGGTATGTATACGATACTTTCGTTTTTGCTCGTTTGGTTTGGTTTGCGTACGACGTTTCCTGATGTGACGATCCAAACTTGTTTTGTAGATGGTTGGAAGGATAGCTGAACTAGGCCGCCGGCAGCTTGATGCCATTGAAAGAATTGGCCGCTTAAAGGTTGAAGTTGAGGGTGAAAGAAGTAGGGCCGAGTTTGAGGCGATGAGAGCCGCAATGGAAAGTGCTTGAGCCAAAACTGAAAATGAGAGGACTCGGACTGCTGACCAGCTCAGATCCAAAGCCGAGGATAGGGCGAACGCGAGCGAGAAGTCGCTCAAGTTAACCCATGAGGCGCTTTCCAAGGTAGAGGCCGAGTTAGAAGAATTGAAGGCGGCCAAGGAAAAAGCCGAATCTGAAGCTTCTACAACACTAGAAGCTGGGAAGAGCGCCGCCTTGAAGGAATACGTAGATGAGGTTCCCAAATTCGAGAATCGGGGATTCAAACATGGGTGGCTCAAAGCCCTTGCTTCCGCTGGAGTTACATTGGCCTTGCCAATTCCATACGAGCAAGTGGACGTTGAGCCACTTGAGTCTGATCCCGAAGATTGATCTGGGAGACATTCTAGTTTTATTAGGTATCTTTAATTTCGATGTACGTTTTTGTTTAGTGGATCCTTGTTAGTTCAAGGTAATTTTCATGTATAAATTAGTTACTATCTGTGCTCAATTTATTAATGAAAATTTCCATCCCATTTCACTATTATTTGTACGAAGTTTCTGATATTAATGAAGAGTTTTGCCTTCCACTACTTTGGATAAAATGATTACTGTCTGTTGTGCCTTCTAACCAGCGATTGGAATCAGTGTAATGTTGGCAATTATATTAGTTAAACTTTAATTTATCCGAACAAGTAAACGGACTCTTGGTGCCGAATAGGACGAGTAAATCGGTTCGTGAATCGGTTGCGACACTCGAGTCGGATAGATTGATGAATTTGCCCTTGCCCTAGCTGGTTCGCGAACATTAAATGTCGGATCATACAATATTGATTAGTCTATTCATGAAGCATCTGCGGCACTCAAGCCGGATAGATTGATGAATCTGCCCTTGCCCCAGCTGGTTCGCGATCATTAAACGCCGAATCATACAATATTGATTAGTCGATTCGTGAAGCGGCTGCGGCACTCGAGCCAGATAGATTGATGAATCTGCCCTTGCCCCAGCTGGTTCGCGATCATTAAATGCCGAATCATACAATATTGATTAGTCGATTCATGAAGCGGCTACGGCACTCAAGCCAGATAGATTGATGAATCTGCCCTTGCCCCAGCTGGTTCGCGAACATTAAACGCCGAATCATAAAATATTGATTAGTCGATTTGTGAAGCGGTTGCGGCACTCAAGCCGGATAGATTGATGAATCTGCCCTTGCCCCAGCTGGTTCGCGATCATTAAACACTAAATCATACAATATTGATTAGTCGATTCGTGAAGCGACTGCGGCACTCGAGCCGGATAGATTGATGAATCTGCCCTTGCCCCAGGTGGTTCACGATCATTAAACGCCGAATCATACAATATTGATTAGTCGATTCGTGAAGCGGCTGCGGCACTCGAGCCGGATAGATTGATGAATCTGCCCTTGCCCCAATTGGTTCTCGAACATTAAACGCCGAATAACAGTGTGTGATGGGGGCACGACTGGGTCAGCGCCGGGCTGTTGAGGTTTCGACATTAATGAGATTGCCTCGGTGGCGCTGCCCTCGTAGGAAATAAATGAATGAAGGTCCTATTTACGTGCTCAGTGAGCAACTCAGTTCAGGTCTTTGATGGAGAATAAACGAGCGCGAATGTCGAATAGACTCTTTTTTAACAGCAAAGGGGAAGCAAGGACGCTAGCGGAGCTGGAAGAAAACATGAATCAAAGTGGCTTCGCGGGCGGGAGGCAGGACTTCGAGGGATCGGGAGAGATGTGGATCTCCTCGTCGTCGAAGTAGGTCACCTAGGGGAGACAAGGAGCCACAGGGCAAATCCCCGCAACCTCGTTCTGGAAGGGAGCCCGGTGCGAACCCACGCCCATTGAGCTTCGCAGTCTTCATGGGGGAATAGACCCATGACAAATGCGGACTCGATCATTCGAGATTCAAGTGTGGCGGTCGAATTTGCTCGACAGATTTTTCCTCCCGAGGTCCAGCAGTCGATGGTAGGTCGGCAGGACTTCGAAGTGTTTTGTGAAGGCATTCATGGTGCGGTGAAGGGGCTCTACACCACCTACAAAATCGGTATACATCTCCGTGCTGCCCACCGAGAAATAGAGAAGAGGGATGAACGCATCCGAAACTTGAAGGCTCGCGCAGAAGAGACTGAATGTCAGCTAAGGAAGGTCAAGGCCGTTCACGGACAACTCGGCGGACAAGCTAACCCAATTGTGGAAGAAAGGGTCACTCAACGGCTTATTAGTACCGCGCTCGCCGATCGAGATACGGCGAGCATGTTCGCGATGGAATCCGCGAATGGGAGGGCCTATGAAAAAGGCTTCTACGATGGCCGGAAAGTCGGGATACAGAAGACCAAGAAAAAACTCGCCGAGGAAGTTTGTCGATGCGAAAATCGTGGATTTAAACACGGTTGGATCAAGGCGCTTTAGGCCGAAGAAGCTCTTCGAGCAATGGGCGTCAACTCGGCATTGCCACTGTACCAACGTAACCATCTTCCGTTTGCCGCCTTTGAAGTCGAGCAGAGTGAAGATGATGGAGACGTTGTGTAAAAACACTCAATGTAACATTCGAACACGGATCGCGTTCATAACTATGTAATTATTGCCTGATTGAATAAAATGTCCTTTTTTTTAAAAAAGTTTCATTGTAATTTGCATTCGGCACACATGTGTTTGCATGTGTTTCATTTATAAACATTGACCGGCCAGAGTCAGCTAGTCAGTTTAATTCCGAACGGTTACATGCCGGCTTGTCATGAGCACTCTTCATTAAATATATATTTTGCATGTGTTGCGCGTGGTCAATCGCGTCGATGAGGCTCCGAATTCGGAGGCTCAATCGGCCCAAAGGCATCATGCGCCAGGGGCTCCAAATCCGGAGATAGTCGGTGCATGGAGTGGTTGTGGCTAATATCGCCCGGCGTCCGTATTTTGGAGTTCAATGTTAATGAAATCGCCTCGAGGCCACCGCAAGGTGTTTCGAAATAAATCGCCTCGAATTTTTTGCTCTAGAGACTTCACTTACTGTGCTCAGACTTAATTTAAAATGATTTTGTTGCGCGGGGTTAGATAGGTGTGAATATCGAATGGAGTTTTTCTTCAGCAGCAGAGGAAAAGCTCGGACTCTGGCTGAGCTTGACATTGTAATGAATCGCAGCAGAGAACCCACTCGCGCGGGAGGTAGGGCGTTTAAAAGACGGAAAAAACGTCAGCTTTTAAGTCGTCAAAGCAGATCACCTCGAAGGGACAAACAGCAATGGCGAAGTTCTCCGCAATCGCGATCGAGAAATGAGGCTATCGTAGCGCCGTGACCGTTGGGTATTATTGTTTTCGTGGGGAATTCCTTCATTGTCTTGGATCTTGGCCTTGACGTTGTCTATGGTGTCAAAGGTCCTAGCCTCAACGGTGATTATCTCGTCGGTGTGAATCGTGGATTCTAGCGCGGCCAGATCAAAGCATTTCAAGTTGCGTGTGCTCTCTGATCAGCGGGCGTTGATTCGGCGCTGCCGCTCGTCCCAACGCGACGCCGTATGAGAGTAGATGTTGTAATGCTTCGAACGCGGATTGCGTTTTTTGTAATTTCTATTTAATCGAATAAAATGTTTCATTCTAGAAGTTTATCTCATTCTAAATTTTTGTATGCTTAATTAAGCATCTTATCTTGAATGCTGGAACGTTTTGTCTCTTTCACGTGGTTGTACTGGTTCAACCTACATATCCCTACTTCGATGTGTAAATGTTTTCATTCTGGAGGGCACTCCGAATTCAGAATATTACTCGGCCCTTGAGCGCCGCTCGATGACACTGGTCAACCGAATTTGGAGGCTTTATCGGCCCAAAGAGGTCGTGCGCCGATGGGGCTCCGAATCCGAAGACTGGCCAATCGTGACATCCACGAGGGGCACTGCGAATCCGGAGGCTTTGTCAGCCCAAAGACGTCATGCGCCGATGGGGCTCCAAATCCAGAGACTTTATTGGGCCAATCGTGATATCCACGAAGGGCACTCCGAATCCGGAGGCTTTGTCAGCCAATTGTGATATCTACGAAGGGCGCTCCGAATCCGGAGACTTTATTGGGCCAATCGTTACATCCACAAAGGGGGCTCCGAATCTGGAGGCTTTGTCGGTCCAAAGACGTCATGCGCCAATGGGGCTCCAAATCCAGAGACTTTATTGGGCTAATCGTGACATCCACGAAGGGCGCTCCGAATCCGGAGACTTTATTGGCCCAAAGATGTCATGTGCCGATAGGACTCCGAATTCGGAGACTTTAATCGGCCAATCATGATATCCACGAAAGGCGCTCCAAATCCAAAGGCTTTGTCGGCCAATCGTGATATCCACAAAGGGCGCTCTGAATCCAGAGACTCTATTGGGCCAATCGTGACATCCACGAAGGGCGCTCCGAATCCGGAAGCTTTGTCGGCCAATCGTGATATCCACGAAGGGCGCTCCGAATCCGGAGACTTTGTTGGCCCAAAGATGTCATGCGCCGATGGGGCTCCAAATCCGGAGACTTTATTAGGCCAATCGTGACATCCACGAAGGACGCTCTGAATCCGAAGGCTTTTTTGGCCAATCATGATATCCACGAAGGGCGCTCTGAATCCGGAGGCTTTGTCGGCCAATCGTGATATCCACAAAGGGCACTCAGAATCCAGAGACTTTATTGGGCCAATCGTGACATCCACGAAGGGCGCTCCGAATCCGGAGGCTTTGTTGGCCAATCGTGATATTGTCACGACCCAAACCCGCCCCTATGGGTTTAACACCGTAACCAGCCAGTAATCCGAGATTACCGAAGGCTTGCTTAATAGTAAAACAGTAATACAGAGTACAGGGGCTGGCGAAAGCCAAAACAGTAATTAAAAGATGTCCAATGAGCTGTGACAGTCTGTATGCAAAAAGACTTTTCATAATATATACACATTCAGAATAAAAACAGTATATACATACATCATTTACAGGCATTCAGGTTAGGGACCAAATTCCCACCATAACAGTACAGTACAAGTATCATTCAGTCTATACATAACAGAGACAGATAGGGTGAATCTAAGACACCCCAAAAGCAACCTTAGCTTGAACAGATCCGGAACCTCGAAGTGAGGCACAAAGGTTAGCTTGACAAAACAAGGACTTAGCCTGACGCTTCTAGTAACGGTCCGGTGCTTGAACACCTACATATATATATGAGCAGTGAGCTAAAGCCCAGTGAATAACATATGCGTAAAGAGGTTAAGAATAAATGTCCTTTTAGTATTGAAAACAGTCATTTATCAGTATATCAGTCATTCAGTTTGTGGCTCATATTTCATGCCATAACAGTCATTTAGAAACTATAATAGTCATATGTGGTACATCCAATAGTAAAGTAGATCTTAATAGACCGAACAGTCAGTTGATGGCCATCATATCAGTAAACAGTAGTGGTTCCAAGCATGGGAACCGACAGAGATTTCTGTGACAGTAGCAGTACAGTACAGTAAATGTAAATTGCTATGGATGCCATGAATACAGTTCACAAATAGGACAAACATTCATTCAGTAAGATATATCATTTCAAAAAGCAATACAGTTATTCATTCAGAAAATATTCATGATTGAACATATCTTTACAACATTGTTACTCACAGAGCACTGGGCTATAAGCAGCTAGAGCGTCCTCGGATGCCAACCCTGCACAGTTACAGAACGAACACACACTAAGCTATACAGTTGGGAAATAATAACTTAATCCCTAATTTGCCTCGGTATGGTTCTACATTAATATCCTCATTAAGATGCCTTAAACTAGGCCTAAGAATACCTAGGATGGAATGAGGATGCAAAGATGCACTTAAAAACACTTTTCAAAATTTTGCTGAAACAGGGTCCCGCTCGAGCGTGGGTTTCCCCGCTAAAGCGAACATGCAGACAAAAGAGCCTCGCTCGAGTGTGACTTACTCCGCTCGAGTGGACTGCAAAAGTACTGGATGGGTGAAATTCATGCTCGATGGGCGCTCGACCTCCGCTCGATCGTGAGACACAAGTCCTCGCTCGAGCATGCATTCCCCCGCTCGAGCGGACTGTAAACACATGCAAAGTACTGGATACATGCATTTCCCGCTCGAGCGGACTGCATGAACTCAGTGTGTACGCTCGAGCGTGGAGTTCCCCGCTCGAGCGTAAGTCCAAAATCTGGAATTTCCATATTTGAACCTCAAGCTCAAAACTCAACTTCAAAGCATCAAATTCGATCCTTTTGGGCTAATTTTCTGGAAACACTTGTAAACTCATAATATGACATGTTTCAAAGATCAATTTGAGAAATCAAAGCCCAAAGGTAGTTCAATTAAACATAATTTCAAAGAAGTTTTCATGAACATGACAAACATATGACATGCATGAATTCTAGTGAATTCTAATGCCTCAAAACATGATCCAAAGCAAGATTAAACTCAAAACCATGATGAACTCATAGACTAGAACAAGAATGTAAACTTGCATGCAAGATTTCATGAAAATCAATTTCAAAATGCAAGAATATGTACATGCATGCATGATTCAAGCTTCAATTCAACAATTTAAGCCATAACTTGGCTCTAAACTCCAACAATCCTCTAAACCATGTAAGAAGCAACCCAAAATATGAACAAGAAGGTAAATTCTCTACCTTAAGTCTCTAATTTCAAATGTAGAAGCTCAATATGCAAGGAATCCTTCAATCGCCTAAGCCTCCAAGCCAATCTCTTAGTTGAAACCAATTCTCTCTCTCTCTCTCTCTCTCTCTCAAAATGGCCTCAATATGGCTGATGAGTGAAGTGTGATCAAGTGTAGAAAGGCTTCAACATTGTCTAGGTAGTGGCCCACTAAGTGGCAAAATGGTAGATAAGTCCAACTAATGTAATTCAACATTATTAAATCTAATTTAATCATACCAAATCACATTTCAATTAAATATACCATAAAATCACATGAACTTCAATTAGCATAAAACATTAATCAATTTCGGATTCGGCCGCCAAAAAGGCCTTCAATTTGCAGTTTAAACATAATACACGAACAGATAATTTAGCAATCAAACAAATAGACATGCATTTAAACTAATACACTCAATCCATCAGTTCAGAATTTCAGTCAATCAGTTAGTTAACATGCTTAATTATAGATTAGCACTAATCAGTGGTGAGGGTTGTCATAGATATCCACGAAGGACGCTCCAAATCTGGAGACTTTGTCGGCCAATCGTGATATCCACGAAGGGTGCTCCGAATCCGGAGACTTCATTTGGAATACTTTTGAGCTGGATTTCTTGGTGAGTAAACATGAATCTTTGCATTACTTACAAAAGTGGAATGTGTACATGGTGAGCCATTCAGAACCAATATCATTCCCCATAGGTCGGGTTTAATGATAGAATTTGCACGAGTGCGTTAGGAGCAAGGCCACGGGCCTAACTTTCCATCAACCGGGCCCCTATCAGCTGGAAATACCTTCAGGAGCAACTTTTCCGGCGTGTAGCGGCGCAGCTGGACGCGTTGAGCATACGTTTTGGGAAGCTACTGCTGGTATCGCCTAGAACTTCCGTGGCTTGTCGTCAGGGAGCCGTCCGACATTAACGAGACTGTCTCGATTCGACACTTCAGTGGAGTTGACCTGTGTCTCTATTGGTGTCTTTCCAAAAAGGAGATAGCATGCTTGTGCAGATTTCTGGGAACCACGGATTTGCTCAATGCCGTGTTCGGTCGGGAAGCGTAGCAGCTGATGATAGGTGCTTGGCACGACCCGAATAGTATGCAGCCAAGTTCACCCCATGAAGAGGTTATACGGCGAAGGGAGCTTGACGACCATGAATTCCACATCCGCTGTTTGGGAGCCTGCCCGAACGGGTAACGTGATTTTCCCCAACGGGTACTCTGGATTTGCGTTGAAGCTGAATAATGGATGAGGAGCCGGAGACAGGTCTGATTCATTGAAGCCGAGTTTGAGGAAGGTCTCGTAGTACATGACCTCCGAAGTGCTTCTCTGGTCTATGAGGACGCGTTCGACGGTAAATCGATTCACGTGTAGTTCAATGACCAATGGATCAATATGGGGGAGCATTATGTCGATAAGATCGGAGTCGTCGAAGATGATACTCGGAGCTTTGTGGGGCTGTTTCGCTTGTATGTGTCGCATTTGGGGGGCTGAATGAATTGAGTGTATGGTACATGGCGTTGGAAGACTGTATATCATATGTATAACGCCGAGGGGAGGTGACTCCTGCCGAAGGGCAACAGTTTTGATTGTGCTCTTCCGGACGTGTTGTTGGAGCCGACCATCTTACACCAATTCCTCGAGGTAGTCTTTTAAGGCATAGCAACTGTCCGTATCATGACCATGATCTTTGTGATATTCACAACGCCTGTCCCGCCTTCTCGTGTCAGGAGGTCCCACCATTTTGGACGGTCATTCGAAGAACGAAAAATGTTGGATTTTGGTCATAATCGAGCTGATTGGCTCTGACAGCGTTGTATATTTCTTGTCGGCGCGCTTTGTGCGCCTGCTATCGACCTGCAGTTGCTCATTTGCCTGGTGCGAGCATTGATCGCTGGATCGGCGAGAGTCCCGTCTCCTGTCTCGTTTAGCCCGCTGTCGTGGTTCAAGGCTCTGAGGTGGTGCGGAACTTATTAGCTGAGTAATTTTGGGAGGGGCCGTTTTGTTGGCCATATGTCCAGCTTTAACCCGCAAGGCGTCATCTTCCACTTTGCAATATTCCTCTACTTTCTTTATCAACCCCCAGATTGTTTTGAGGGGTCTTCTAGTCAAGGAACTGCGGAGGGCACTATCTGGGTGTAATCCCATTTTCAAGGCGGTGATGGCCATGGAGTTGTTACAAACATCGTCAACAAGATTAAAGCATTCCCAATATCGCGCCGAATATGCTCTTAGTGTTTCTCCTCGCAGGATTTGCATTGCCCAGAGAGAGTCGGCTTGCTTCGGCTGGACTTTGTTGGTGATAAATCTGGCCCTGAAGGATTTTTGTAGTTGGTGGAAGGTTTTAATCGAAGCCGGCTCCAGTTTATAATACCACCTGACTGCCAATGGTCCCAAACTGTTGGGAAATATTCGGCACATGAGGGCCTCGTCGTCTGCATGCAATGTCATGGCCTGCTTGTAGTGGCGAATGTGGTCGGTGGGGTCTGATTTACGTCGTACAAGGTGAACGACGGTGCTTTGAATTTCTTGGGTAGCGCAGCCTTTGCAATCCGTCGTACGAAGGGATCGTGTTGGTCTTCATCCGAACTGTTCCTTCTTCGCTTGTGCATTGCACGGGGACTTTTTTCGGAAGAACTGGTGGTTTCGTGTCGTCCCTTCTTCCTGGGCTCTGGGGATAATGAGTCGGAGTCGCTATCAGTGTCTTGTCGTGCTCGAGGTTGTCGACCACCTGCCTTTGGAGGTCGTTCTGGATTTGGGTGCGCAGCTTACTTGGACTTCGCCATTTCCAAGGCCAAATCTTCACGAAGACGTTCGTTCTCAGCGATCATGTTTTCTAACCCCTGTTCATTTTGCTTTGCTTGTTCTATGATCGCCTGCATTGTCTCGTGCTCCAAAGTCGAGGGTGAGGCGAAATTCAAGGCACGTCGTGCGACGATAGTCTCTGTTCCAAGCAAGTTTGTTGGAGTGGTTTCCTCTTGCGGTATAGGGTCGACAGTGACTGTTGGAGGATCTTCCATCACGCTCGCCATGGATGTGCTTGAGTATTCCCACAGACGGCGCCAATTGTGGAGATGTGGTTTGGAAATACTCTTCTGATCCTGGAGAACGCTCGTGATCCTCTTCTGGTCACCTAAAAAGGAATAAACACTCCGATCAGGGGTGCCGGAATTAGCACTCTAACGAACAAGTCAGAATCTACACTCAAGAATGCTTGTATTCTAAGTTAAGCACAATAATTCTCACCTACTCTTCTTAGTCTGTTGTTCCTTTATTTATACTTGTTTCCTAGGCCTCATGGCCAGGCCCACTTGTCGCTCATCGTCCTCTTATTTACTCGGCTCCATGGTTCAGTATCTGTTCGGCCCATCTATTATATTCGGCATCCTTATCGCACAGAGTAGAGCCGTGTAACATATGTCTTCTAGAGTATGCTTCTGATTATTCCAATTATTCGGCTCCCACAGATATTGTGAGAATCTTATAATTATTACGTTGTTTACTGTATTATTACTCATTGAGTTTCGCTCACCCAATATTATGTATGCACATGTAGGTAATCTGCAGCATGGAACACACCCCTAGAGCCAATTTTAGGAGCTATTCTTTTTTAGACCCAATCGAGTCCACCTCCGAATGGAGTTTTGTCTTGACTCACACCACATCTTGATCTAACTTTGTTTTTTGCTTTCATGGTCTTGGATTGTAAACACTATGTACAATTTTTCCTTTGGCTCCTGTATTTTTGTTGGGCTATTAAATGTATTAATGTGTTACATGGTTATCTCTATGATCTTGCTTATGATTGGCATAACTCAATGGACTCATTCTCATTATATGCTTCCGTTATGGCCCTATTAACATAAATATTTTTTATGTTCGTTTGAGGCCTTTGGTAATCCACGAATTGCTGGCCAGTTATAACCCAAACTTTTAGGGGCAGATTCAGGTCATGACAATTGGAGACTCACCAGAATGTCTGGAATATTGCTAAAAAAAAAAAAGAACAAATGGAGAAATTATAGCGAAAAAACATAGCAAAATGTGCTAAATATTGATAAACTAAAATTAAAAAAAAAATGTAACGATAAAAAACAACAACAATGGGAAAAAAATATGCTTTCTTTAAATTTTTGAAGGGTTTAAGCAAGTAATTTTCAATATTGATCAAACTGAAAAACAAGTTTTGAAGCTGTAAAATGTTACAGTTTCAAAGTAAAAATCTATTAAGCATTTATCTTTATTAATCAAACTGGAAAACATGTTATGAAATTGCAATATTTTATAGTTCTAAAGAATGTTATGAAACTGCAAAATTTTGTAGTTTTAAACCATGATTCATTCCATCACAAAACAGAAAAATTTTTACAGTTTTCACTGCTTTTAACTAAAACTCGAAAATAACTTGTTCAGAACTTGAAAATTTTCGCCATTAAAACAGAAAAAAGAGAAGTGTATAGCAGAGAAAATGTAAAAAAAATTAAGAGATCGAAAGGAGAGAGGCAGATATAGAAAGAGGATTGTACTTCGGTAACTATTTTTTGTATGGATTTAGTTGGATCCGATGTAGATCTACATCAGATCTAAGTAGATCTACTCATCCTCTTCGTCGGAAACATATCTTCTTCACTATCTGTGAGGGTGATGTGAGAAGTCGACGGTTGGTGGTTACCGGTGAATACCAATTGATGGTAGTTGTCGGTCGCCGGTGACTATATATCAGAAAGAGAAAGAAAAGAAGTAAGTTGTGGTTGCCCGTCAACGATCGCCGGAAATCACTAAGAGCAAAAGAGACAGAGAAGAAGAATAATGTTATAGGACTTTTGAGTATAAATAAAAAGTTATTGGACTAAATAGGCTACACGTTTTTCAAATAAGACTTCTTGGTAATTTGTCCTTATTTGTATATATTAAGCACATGGAAGGCTTAGACATTTGTAACTCTTATCTTTTGATGATGGTGTTAATGACCATATTAGTAGCCATAGGTTTTCAACCTTTGTATTATTATGAAAAAATACCAATAAACACCACATTTGACCACCTACTTCGTGCTCCAATGAACTCCTGCGACTATTGCCTGTTGGTGACAATTACCCTTGGTCACATTATCGTGATGGAAACCATCTCCGGTCACCCTTTTCTTTCAAAATAAGTTTTTAAAACACGTGTTCTAAATATTTTTTTGTTTTGTTTTTATTTTTACCCCTACATTTTTTTAGGGTAAATTACAAACACACCCCTTGAGGTTTACTTAAATTATAAATTACTCCATGTGGTTCTAGAAATTACATTATGCCCCCTAAGGTTTCTAATTGCATAACAAATAGGTTACTTTATTAATAAATCATCAAGTTAATTAACAGTTTTTAATAATGTTAAAATTTTATTTCAATTAATAATTCAGATAATTTTATTATTTTATAAGTGAACAGTCAGAAATTTAACTTTTTCAATTAATTATGTTAAATAAAAAATTATGACAGGGAGATATTTGTAATTTTCTAAACCATAGGGGGTAATTCGTATTTTAAACAAATCTCAGGAGGTATATTTGTAATTTATCGTTTTTTTATATGTGAACAACAAAAATAAATTGTAAAACCTTAGAAAATGCCATAATTTTTTTTTTCACTTATACCATTAATTATGATGGATTGTGCGATGCTTAACTTTTAAAAAAAAATAATAAATAAAAAACAAAAAGTGTTAAGTGGACAATATGCCATGGTATTTATATACAATTCCGATTGGTAGCTCGAAATTAGCATGACTCGAATGGCCCGACGTCAAAATGACGTCGTTTTGATTTTTTTTTTCTGCGTTTTTCTGATCTGTGTCTCTTCTTCAACAAAGAAGAAGAAGGAAGAAAGAAAGAAAGAAGAAAGAAGAGGAAATAGAGAATAGAAAGAGGATCAGGTCTATCATCATCACCAACACAGAGAGAAGAGGAAGCTGGGTTTTTACACATTATCATCATCAACGAATTTTATTTTATTTTATTTTTTTTCAGATCCAGATCTGCTAGAAAAAAAAAAGAAAAAAAAAGAAGAAGTAGAAAACAGAGTCTGATCAACAACTTCATCAACATCATCATCATCATCATCATCAACACATTCAACATTTTCATCAACATCAACAACAACATTAGAAAAAAAAAAGAATCTATACACATACATATCGATATATATATATATATATATATGAAAGACATCTATACATCATCATCACCGTCATCAACATCGTTACCGTCACCGTCGCAAAACCCTCGCCATCACCGGTGATGGCGCCGGTGGGTGGAGCCTTCTCTCTCTGTTTCCCCCTCTCTCTTCTCTCTCTCTCTCTCTCTCGCTCTCTCTCTGTTTCAGATCGGTTTCAGATATAAACGAAGAAGAGAAGCGAAAAAGAAAAAGAAAAAAACACTGCCCAAAACAACGTCGTTTTGGGCAGTCGGGGCATTCAAGCCCAGAAATTTTCGAGTTACAAGCTATTTTTCATTTACATATTCGGTAATGTTAGTAAGGAATAACCTTTACTCCCACGCAACTCCTTCCTACCCAAATTTATCTCAGTCCGATGAAAAAAGTGGGACGATGAAGAGTTTTGCTTCCTTCTGACCAGGATTATATTTATTAAATACATATGTAAATAATATATATTTTCTTATTTTTTAATACAATAAAATTAAATCTATAAAATAATATACTTATTATTCATTTTCATAGACATATTTTAATCTTAATTAATTATAAATTAATATCCATAATATACTATAGCATTCTTAATTATTACTAATGAGAGGGTAATTTATATGAATAAATTGGGCCGAGATTGGGTAATGGGCTGCTTTGGGCCGAAGTAAGAAAGGCGGAGTAAAATGGCTTTTTTCATTAGCTCGGTCCAAGAAAGCCTTGTTGTTATCTCGGTCGCCACGGTCAAATTGGTTGGCCCGGTCGTAATCTTTAGCCGAGATATACGGAGCTTTCTTCGGGACTTTTGTTCTTAGTTAGCTCGGTCCAACTCTTCTACAAATAGCTCGGTCTTGGCATGCAAAGCCGAGGTAGAAGTGAGGAAGTAAAGAGCCGATCTGACAGTTATCTCGGTCGTATGGTCATCTTGCCGAGGTAAAACTGTCTCACTTGATTTAAGCAGTAAGGGGGGTGTTGAAGGATAAGCATTATCTTTCAGGAGTGTGAATCCTAGGAGGACTCTACATGGAGGAGTAAGAGTCCTACTTGGATTGTGCCACACGGAACCTATAAAAGCTCACAACATCACCTATGGAGAGGTAACGCAACTTTGATTCTTGAATACACAAAGCTTTTTGTCTACCTGTCTATTTTACTGACTTAGGCATCGGAGGGGTTTCCGGCACACACCCGTCGGCTAGCTCACGTTTGTGTTTTCGAGGAGTAAAGCGATGACGTTTGGAGGAACGCGGACTTGATCAACAGGATTATACGAGAAGGTTTATTTCTTTCTCGTACAATTGGCGCCGTCTGTGGGAATTCAGACAAGAACAAAACCTCTTGATCAAGCTTTTCCTCTTTAGAAGCAATGGCGCACAACGAAGATTTGCCGCAGTCCGCCATCGACAGACAAACACCAGAGGGGGGTGCAAGACGGGAGGGCCTACCTTCTATCCCTCCCATGGCGGACTTAGAGCCATAGCAACAAAGTCCCAGGAAGGATACAAGGGGGAGGAGGCGGACTAACAGCCCCCGTCACTCTCGTTCACGAAGTCCTGACAGACAAAGACGGAGGATTGATCCTCAAGTTCTGGAGGACCGCGTGAAGGAGCAAGATGAATTAATAAGGAAGATGACGACGGACATGGAGGCCATGAAGCGCCAGATGAAGGGAAAAGGAGTGGCGACAGGAGAGGGGCGCAAAAGCAAGACGCCTCCTCGCCGCTCAGAAGACCGTGGAAGGCATTCCACACCATCACAAGCAGAGAGTAGAAGCCTCAGGACAGGCGATACTCAATCCACAACCTCCAGAACTCGTTACTCTAGGTCTGAGAGAACGAAATCATTAAGGTCTTACACTAAGGGAAGTACCTATCGACCCTCGCGCTCGCACCAGACATCATCCAGGCAGACGGAGTTACCAAGATCATCCGATTTGCGGAACATGTTGGAAAAAAAGGCACGATAGAAGGAGGATACTAAGGCGCGCAACCCTCGCAGGGTATCTGCCCTTCAACGGCTGGCTCCTCGGACACATGGAAGCGTCGAGGTCAGAATGCCGTTGCCACGCCCTGCCTACGAACCAACGGACAAAGCATTAGCAAGGCTGCAGACCTCGCCGTTCGTTCCGGCAATTGAAAACGCACCCCTTCCTTCAGGTTTCCTTCAACCTAAATTCACCACGTACAAGGGGAAGACGGACCCCTACATACACCTAAGCCACTTCCGCTAGGTTATGGCGATATATTGGCGAAACGAAGCCTTGATGTGCATCTTCTTCCCATCAAGCCTTGGTGACCTAGGCTTGACTTGGTTCGAAAAACTTCCAGAATGCAGCATAGCCTCCTGGGCACAATTGGCAGAGGCGTTCGTCACAAGGTTCAGAAAGAACACCAAAACCCCGGTAGAGATTGGCCAGTTACTCTCCATCGACATGGGCGAAAAGGAGACATTAAGATCCTATAATAGTCGCTACTGGGAGACATTCAACCAAATTGGGGACTGCCCCACCAATCTCGCCATTGCACAATACAAAAGAGGCCTTCCAGTCGGGAACAGACTAAGGAACTCAATCACCATGACACCGCCCCTCACCATGGAGGCCTTGATGGAAAGAGTGCATCAGCACATCAGGGTGGAAGAGGATGGCTCCCGTGCCAAAACAAAATCTGGCACGACTGCAGTACCAGATAAAAAGACCGTAGCAAAGATCAACACGGTAGAACATCCGAACAAAAACAGACGAGGCAGGCGAGACAACAGTGAGGACTAGGATAAAAGATGGCTAAGAGTCCGCACTGCCATAACCACGGTATTCAAGAAATCGATCTACCGGATTCTGAGCGAAATACGCGATGAACCTTTCGTCAGATGGCCAGCTAAGCTAGGAGAAGCACAGAAAGACTACGACGAAAGATCACAATGCACCTTCCACAAAGAAAAGGGGCACCGTACTGAAAATTGCATGCCGTTGAGACAGCACCTGGAGGAGTTGGTGGCAGCTGGTCACCTGGATAAATACATTGAAGGAGGGACGCAACCAGCCCCCCAGGACCACAATAACCCCAATGGAATACCAATTGACGCCCCACCTCAAGGAGTAATCAATGTGATACATGGAGTATTCGAACCTGAGCGTGTATGCGAGCTCAGAGGGTCGATCAAGAAGGCTGAGCACTTAAGGGAGGTACTAAGTGCCCAAGCTACCACCAAAAAGGGGAGAACAGAGGCCAAGAACGTCATGTCTTTTTCAGACAAAGACTTGGAAAAAATATATTGCCCTCACAACGATGCACTGGTCGTCACCCTCCGCATCAAGGACTACGACGTCAAACAAATTCTGATAGACCAAGGTAGCTCATGTGAGATAATGTACTACGACACCTTCAAATAACTGAAATTGGAGGACAAAGACCTGGCACCAGCTGTATCCCCCCTGATCGGATTCAACTCAATGCCAGAATGACCAGTTGGCAAAATTATCCTGCCAGTCAGGGCAAGGAGCGTGACAAAACAAGTGGAATTTTGGGTGTTGAAGGTCCCTTCCACTTACAACATAATCTTGGGAAGAACATGGCTCCATGGCATGAAATCAGTAGCATCATCCTACCATCAAGTAATGCGGTTCCTCAACGGAACCGGTGTAATTGAAGAGGTCTTTGGAGACCAGATTATGTCCAAGCAATGCTTTGTCACGGCTAATGGCAGCCGCACTGCCAAGGGATATGTTCATTCGGTGGAAGAACCTGAGAGTAATGAACTGTTCGCAGATTTCGGCATAGCAGCTGATCAAAAAGCGGTGGAAGATTTGGTAGAGGTAAGAATAGATGAAAAGAACCGGGATAAGTTCTTTTTGCTCGGTTCGTCGTTGTCCAGCACTGAGAGATTAGAGGTCTTGGAATTCTTGACCTCTAGCATCGAAGTGTTCGCCTGGACACCCTACGACATGCCAGGCATTGATCCAAACTTCATCTGTCACCAACTCAATGTCCACCCATCTGCCAGACCAATCATTCAACGCACTCGCAGATCGGCACTCCACTACGCCGAGATAGTGGCGGAAGATGTGGGAAATCTGCTAGAGGCAGGAGCTATCAGAGAGGTGCACTACCCCAGATGGATTTCCAACACAGTCGTGGTACCAAAGAAGAATGGCAAGTGGCGTGTCTGCGTCGACTATAAGACAGTCAACAAAGCATGCCCAAAGGACAACTTCTCCCTACCACGGATAGATCAATTGGTAGACCTAATAGCGGGGCACAACCGGCTTAGCTTTATGGATGCGTACAGAGGCTACCATCAGATCGCCATGTACGAACCAGACCAGGAGGTCATGTCCTTTACTACTCCAAGAGGACTGTATTGCTATAAGGTCATGCCCTTTGGCCTAAAGAACGCAGGGGCAACATTCCAGAGAATGGTCACCAAGATGTTTGAGCCGTTGTTAGGCAGAACAATGAAAGCTTACATCGACGATATGGTGGTCAAAAGCAAGGACGAGAATGACCATCTAAGGGACCTAGGTGAGATGTTCCAGATTTTGAAGAGGCACAAATTGCGCCTTAATGCATCTAAGTGCGCGTTCGGTGTAGGATCTGGCAAATTCCTGTGCTTTCTGGTGACCAACCGGGGTATAGAAGTAGACCCCTCCCAAATAAAAGCTATTCAGGATCTGGAGAGGCCTAACTCAGTAAAAGAAGTACAGCATCTCACCGGCATGGCAGCTGCACTCAACCGATTCATTAGCCGGTCGTCAGGCAAACTATGACCGTTTTTTCAAGCATTAAAAGCTAAGTTCGAGTGGGACGAAGAATGCGACCGCGCTCTGGAAAGCTTGAAAGAATACATGTCTTCTCCACCACTACTGGTAACCCCAATACCTGGACAAGAACTCTTCCTGTACCTTGCAGTCTCTCAGCACGCAATTAGCACAGTGTTGGTCCACGCGGAAGGAATCCAACATCTGCCTATCTATTATGTCAGCAAGACATTACTGGGTGCCGAAACAAGGTACTTGCCACTAGAAAAACTGGCATTGGCCTTGATGATGGCCTCTAGAAATTTATCGCACTACTTTCACGCCCACACCATAGTCGTCCTTACAGCTTTCCTATTAAAAGCTTTGTTTGAGAGGGCAAACTTTTCTAGGCGAATCTTGAAGTGGGCAGTAGAGTTGGGACAATTCGACATCAAGTTCCAACCCAGAACCGCGATAAAGGCCCAAGCTTTGGCAGACTTTGTCGCAAAATTCACCCCAGGAAGTCATCATATCTGCCCAGTCGACCTGACTGATACAACCAAACCAGGGAGAGAAGTTGACGCCGGAATAGCGCAACCCCTAGTACAGGATATTCAGTTAGACCCCAAGGCAGACCAGAATAAAGACAACAAGGAAGAAGCGAACCAAGTTACACCGAGCTACTCAGCAACAAATAAAGACTTGGTACAATCAGATAGCGAGGGGCAGACAGCAAGCATGGACCTTGAAGGAAACACCAGCAACATTCTTGACCACACGACATCATCTGACCCCTCCACTTGCTGGAAGTTGTTCATTGGAGAGATGTGGAAGCTCTTTGTGGATGGAGCATCTAACCGGCATTGTGTAGGACTTGGCATAGTCCTCATTTCACCAGACGGCCTGGTTGTGGAGCAAGCAATCAACCTTGGCTTCCCAACATCAAACAACGAAGCGGAGTATGAAGCACTTCTTGCAGGACTCAAATCAGCATTCTACATGAAAGTCACCGAACTAATGGTCTACAGCGACTCACAGCTGGTGGTAAACCAAATTTCTGGCGACTATAAAGCAAAGGATGATAGGATGGCCAAGTACCAAGAATTGGTTAGAACAGAGATCAAGAAATTTGAAGTAGTAAGGATAGAACAGATTGGCAGGGAGGAAAACAGCAGAGCAGACGAACTAGCAGGTTTTGCGTCAATGGTAGATACATCCATCTCTCACCCACTAGTAATTGACTACCTACCAAGACCAAGCATTGAGGACCCCGAAGTAGAAGAGGTATGTTGCACCGAATTAGGCCCCTCATGGATGGATTCCATCATATTGTTTTTAAAAGACGACATCTTACCGGAAGACAAGAAAGAAGCCAACAAAATTAGAGCAAAGTCACAACGATTTTGGCTCTCCTCATCTATGGCATTGTACAAAAAGTCATTCTCAGGACCATATCTAAAGTGTGTCCACCCCAGTAAAGTCGAAGCATTCTTGTTCGAAATACATGAAGGGGTGTGCGGAAGCCACCAAGGAGGAAGATCGTTAGCTTACAGAGCCATTTCGCAAGGATACTGGTGGCCATACATGCAAGCAGACTCAGAGAAGTATGTGAAGAAGTGCGAGAAATGTCAGAAGTTCGCACATCAAATACATCAGCCGGCCAGAGAACTTCTACCATTGACCAGCCCATGGCCCTTTGCAATGTGGGGCATGGACATAGTAGGACCACTTCCAACAGTGCCCGGAAACAGGAAGTTCTTTCTCGCAGCAACAGACTACTTCACAAAGTGGGTGGAAGCAGAAACATTGGCATCAATCAAGGAAAAAGATGTGAAGGAGTTCGTCTGGCAGAATATCATTACTCGGTTCGACATACCTAAAGTCCTAATATCAGACAACGGCACCCTGTTCGATGGCAGAATCTTTAGAGGCTTTTGTGAAGAATACAAAATAGAGTTCTACAATTCTACACCAGCATATCCCCAAGCCAACGGCCAGGCAGAAGCATCAAACAAGGTCATCTTGGATTGACTAAAGAAAAGGCTAGAGAAGGCAAAAGGCAAGTAGGCGGAGGAACTTCCTCATGTTTTATGGGCTTACCGCACCACACCTCGACGATCAACAAGAGAAACACCATTCTGCTTAGCCTACGTTATGGAAGCAGTAATCCCACTAGAAGTTGGCCTTCCCACAATTAGAAACGAAAATTTTAATCCAGACTTGAATGGAGATGCCATAACACTGGAGCTCGACCTCGCCGAAGAGAGAAGAGAAAGAGCACTGGTTCACATTGCTCATACCAACAAGAGTTATCCACGAAATACAACAAAACAGTGCATCCAAGGCAATTCAAGATCGGAGATTGGGTGCTGCGCAAAGTGATGGGAAACACCTTGGTACCAGGAGATGGCAAGTTAGGGCCTAATTGGGAAGGAACTTACAAAGTGGTCGGATTAGCTGGCAAAGGGGCATACCACCTGGAAGATGAGAGCGGCAAAGTCATTCCTAGGCCATGGAATACTGCCAATCTCAAACTATTTTATTTTTAGTTTTTTTTTTTACAAGTATGTGTAATTTTCTTTTTTCTCAATAAAACAAAGTCGATTCTTTTCCGCATAGTTGTTTTTTGTAAGAGATTGTATTAGTAAGTTAGGGACAACAAAAGCAAGGTTGGCTGGAAAAACCAACACCCCTCCTAAGCTCAGGATAAGGATCCAGGCTGCAGGACGTTTAGTCGGAATAACCAAACACTATATTCTAGGTTGGCTGGAAAAAACTAACTTAGAGGTTGGCTGGAAAAACCAATACCCCTCCTAAGCCCAGGATAAGGATCCAGGCTGCAGGACGTTTGGTCGGAATAACCGAACACTATACCCTAGGTTAGCTGGAAAAACCAATCCACAGGTTGGCTGGAAAAACCAACACCCCTCCTAAGCCCAGGATAAGGATCCAGGTGTAGACGTCCCCCGAACGCCCCGGGAGGGTGAGTCTCGTTCTGTTCATTTGGGGTCACTACAGCTCGGACTCTCAAATTGTCACGGTTCTTAATCTGAACTAAAGAGTCCAAATCCGGCAAATCGTTTTGAGAAACAGATTTTTGAAAAGAAGTGCCAAACATGGACTGCTTTGCCAGATACAGAGTCGCCACCTAAATATTTTATTTTGGAGAAATTTAGGAAACCCTGACTCGTTTGCCTAAGGCCACGTGTCCGTCATCACCAAAGTTGCCTCGGCTCGGGAACTTGGGTACGATTGGGGAAGGTCACTTCGTGAGCACCCCCGCTCGCCCGATCAAAGATCGGCCTCTACTAACCATGATATCTATTTTTGAAAACATTATGCGTTCTTATTCCGGTTATTAGCCTAGATTACTACATGATGCGCACAGCATACAAGTATAGACTGGATCGCCTGAATTGGAACAAAACATTTCATGTTTGTTTGTTTGAAAATGGTTTGATGGTGCTATCCGCAAGTAGGCTAAGACGTGGATTTGCCACCCTCGGGTGGGCTTAGAAAACATGATTTTGCCACTATCTAGTGGGCTTAAAACACACATTTGATGAATTGTTCCAATTCAAATAACCCAACCTTCACCCACAAGCATTCAGGCAGTTATATCACATAAGCACATAGCCTCATGGTAAGCATGCTATCATGGCATTCACTCACACGTATGCAAGGATGCTAAAGCGTAAAACTTACCGAGTACTCCAAGCCAAAACAGAAGCTAATTAGAAATCCATGCATGATCCTAAATATGCTGAAATGCCTAATGCAACACATGCAAGAATGCAACTATAGCAGGCTCGGCTATTCTAAGCATGGCATATGAGGTGCAACAGCTAACAAGTATTCAGTCTTGGAATTAAAATACAAATGCAGTTAGTATGATGCGCCGAGCCCGGTGCATGCAAAACAGATGAATGAATGCAAACATACTATCATACTGTATGCTAATTGAAACATGCCCTAATCTAACCATCATAAGCTGGTAAATAAAAGGGAGAAAGACGTGGGGTTGGAAGACATACATCCTACACACGCACACTTATTACAATTATGCCCTCGCACGGAGGGTCCGAAAGAATAATACAGTCCCGAATAAATATTACAGTCCAAATAATTACAAAATCCTAATTAAATTACAAATTTAACTAAGAAAGCTGTAAACTAGCATGCAAGCTAGGGACTGCCTTGACTCTTCTCCAGATGATGAATGATGCATGCTCGGGTCGCCTTTGCACGGAAATCCACTGCGATGCCCCAATTAGCCTCTGTTTTGCAATTATTCTTGAAAAGCGCGCCAAGCCCCAGAAGACTGCTGATTCTTGATTTGCTGCAACAGAGAGCAGGAAAAGGGCATGGCAATGTATTTTCACAAATGTATGCATGCCTCGATCCTCGTGCCACCAATCATGCATCTCGATGCATGATGGCCGAGAAGTCGAATTGTGCAACTCAATATAGAATGAATGCGCATGAAAACACGACAAAACCTAGACTCCATCATGGATAATCCGGAGTGTCGGTGACTGGGAATTGAGACGCGTTCCGTCACTCGGAGTACGAAACGTACCTCGTTTCCCGTGCCTGGGCTAATTCCTATCCCAAGCACAATGCAATATGCATGATATGCATGAAATGCAACTAAGATACAACCTAACATACACAATGCTATGAAATGGCATACACGATGCACGAGATAACATGACATACACAATGCGCTAACATACAACCTAGCATACGCAATGCTATGAAATGAAATGGCATACACAATGCATAATGGACTTACACCAACATGAGTGGACCTCAGCCACACTCACATAAGAGGCCATTAGATGAAAATGAGACGCTCGAAATGCGTGCACACATGTACGCAAACCGAGGACCGAACCTAGGGCACCGAATGCCACTCTAACAAGACATGGCAAGGAATGGAATATGGCATACTAGCATGAAAATTTCAGTAGCAAAACATGATGCAAAAAAGCCCCGAAACATGGCAATATAGCACCTGATGCAAGAAATGGTCCCGAAATGCAAGATTAAGCACATGAAATGACTTGTAGCTACATCAAGCATGAATTATTTGTACATAAAGTATGAAGACAGATTTAAGGAAGCCCAAAAACAAGCATGTTTACAGTTTTAAGCAAGGCCAAACAGCAAACAAAAATAGGGCTAAACCGATACGCAAAAATGGCCCTAAATGTGAGATAAAGAAGCAAGTTACAGCTGCTGGCTCTAAACAGATGAGGGCCCTTCAACAATGTTGAAGAGGAGCTCAAAATATGACCTTTTACAGTTTATGACCGAGCCAAAAACAGTACACAAGCATGCTCAAAATACTATGCAAAACAAGGCCAAAAAGAGGGCTATAACACAAAGTACAAAAAGGATGCCTCAAACAGTAAAAGACCCTTAATGAAACATGAAGAGGGGGTCAAAATAAGGCTGTTTTAAGTTCGTACCAGAGTCCAAAAACAGAAGCACAAGAGGCTAATAAATCATGCAAAAATGGAGCCAAAAAAGGGATATAAAGGAAAGTGGAAGATAGAAGACTCACAAAAGTGATGAGCCCTTCAACAACATTCAATAAGGACTCAAAATAAGCCACTTTCCAGTTTATGACATGCCTCAAAACAATTTATACATAGGCCAAAAATACTATACAAGAAAATGGCATACAAGAGAGGTAATGAAGCAAGTGCAACAAGGAGGCCTCAAACAGTGAGAGGCCCTTAAACAAACATGAAAAATAGCTCAAAATAAGCCTAGTTATAGTTAGGGTCGGAGCCCAAAACAGCAAGCAAGTGTGGCTAATGTATTGAACAAAATAAAGCAATAAAGAGGAAAATAGGGACTCACCCTTGAAGACTAGTCTTTGGCACCCTTTTGGACCAAGATGCAGCACTCCTAGGCTCTGAAGAACAACCTCCAGCTGCTGGAATGGAGGATGGAAGGGTGGGGCTATGGGTTGGTGAAGAAATGAGTGTAGGACTTGAGGGTTTGAAGCTTGGAAATATAGAAAGAGAGAGATTGAATGCAAGAGACTTGGGGGAAATTTTTGTAACCCTAATAACAGAGCTGGAGCTGCTGTTATATAGATAAAAACGGGGGGAAAATGAGGGAAAAATGGAGGGAAAACAATCCAAGTTTCCCCCCAAAATGCAGCCCCCCGGATACAGAATCTGGGGGGGAAAAAGAGGGTGTATCTGCACTGTACTTGATGCAAGGAATCTGGCCGGCCAGTTATTGAAACTGCAGGTGTCCGGCCGGCTTTTCCCATGGCCGGCCGGCCAAGGGTCAAAACAGTCTATGAGAATTAATGGCCGGCCACCACAGAAAGAGGGCCTCCCATGTATACACAACACAACCCTGTGGTAAAAAACTGGAGAAAGTGATCCAGGAGAGAGAACAACCCACTTTTCAAAGGGGTTCAAAAGGTTCAAAAGAAAATACTGGCCGGCCACCAAATATTGGTGGCCTCCCAGATGTGTACATCACAAATATGGGGTTTAGGGTGCAAGAAAATGGCCCAAGGGTGGTCAACATTGGCTTTGAAGTGAGAGAAATCGGGCGACGGAGGGCGATGAAGGGATAAAGTTGGCTGACAGAACAATTACTGGCCTCCCATCCTTCTATGACCTTCCTAGCAATGAAACAGAGGTCCCTGCCAAAAACGAAACAAAACCGATGCAAAAAGAAGGTTCGGGGGCCGAAACACGCAGCCTGAGGCCCCGAAAACTGACTGTTAGGCACCGGAAGTGGTGTTCGACCACGAAGCTGGTCTCTCGAACCACAGTGTCCCTCAAAAGGGAGAAAATAAGATGTATGCCAAAAATCGGGGCAAACAGAGGTGGTTAAGCGGTCCCGAACCGAGGCACACGGCCAACGGCTCCGAAAAATCGGAAACCGGACTCCAAACGGGCAAAATGGCCTACGACCACGAAACGTAGCCTACGGCCACTGAGAGATGATCTATGAGACCTCTCCCTCCCTTCGGGAAGAGAAAACAGAGAAAACGGAGCCTGGTTCGCAAACCGAGGCAAAGCGCAAAAGAGACCAGAAGTCCGGAGGCAAGGCTCGCAGCCGAGACTCTGAAACTTCTGAACGAGCACAATATGCAATATCACCGAGCGCTCAACTGGTGACGTCTGAGTCTCAAGGTCGGTCAAAAATGGGGTGTCTACAGTTGTCCCTCTTTGACAGAACTCGAAAGTCATAAGTGACGGGAGTGAATGTCAAAGCCCAGAGACGACCCATTTTTAACAAGGCCGAAGACTTAGACAAGCAGGCGTGATAAACAGAGATGTGCCCGCAGGCAGGGGCAAAATGCAACCGAAAAATGCAAGAAGCCGAAGGTAACTTAATGATCATGCAAATGCAGCAAGCTGTAATGAAGCACATATTCACAAATAGATGCAACAGTTTTAAGCAAGAATGCAAAGCAACAACTACATTTCATGCAGTTAAGAATGCGGAGAATTATTCAATCCTCTTCACGTCTCACACGGAGAAGTTACGATACCTGCGCGGTTCGTCTGGTCGCACCAGCTTCAAATGAACTGTACATACAATGTCGTGCCTGCAAAATAAAGAAACTCAACAAGCACAACATATCTAACAACATATACCCAATGTGATATCGAGTGCAGACAATCGCGGTGTTGATGGAAAAGTGTATCGCAATGCGGGAAGAAACGCGCGTGACAACGCGGGTTCCAACACGGAGGCTTGGTGATGTCAAAGAGACGTGCATAACAATGCAGGTATGTGCATGAGAACGCAAGTTATATGCATGATAATGCAGAACAAGGGTAAACCAGGATGCATGTTCGTCACAAAATAATGAGCAAGGAAATGCGCATTTCGGCGAGGGCGGTTTGATTGCGACCTCCGTTTCACCTCCCGGAGAGGTTACAACATGTTCAAAAAGGATACATCTCACTTTTGATGAATAATGATGAGACACGCATCGGAAGTTAAAGCTGAGGTCCTGGCGGAGCGATTTTGCGACAGGAAATGCACTTCTCTTGTACTTTTTCAGGTCCCGGGGACTCCAATCCTCCTCAAAATTTGCAGGGACCTTGGGGGGCATGTGGGGAACACCACCGGCCAGTTTTATTGGGAGAGGGAGGCCACCAACCATTTTATGAAAAGTGAATGGCCGGCCTGCCAGAAAAAGTTGCCAGCCGGCCACTTTGCCAAATCCGGGGGCAGTTTTGTCCTTTTAGCCTCTTTTCTTTAAATACACTTATCCAAACACTTTGAGCTCATAAGTGCAGCTTCGAAATCCTCCTCCCTAGCTTCCCAAACCATTTTCTCCCTCAGATCTAGGCTCCATACGCGTTTTCCAACGTCCCACGCAAGTTGTTTTCGCGAAATCTTTCAGTTTCAAGCACTTTGAACCGATTAAATTTTGGTTTCGGGGCTTCTTTTCTCATTTTCGTCACTTGAGGTGAGTTTGTCTCAATATTTGGAAGATTTTCTCGGGGAGTTGACTTTTGTTGACTTTTTCATTTTCCGAGAGTTGACTTTTGTTGACTTTTTCCAATTTTGGCTCATTTTTGCTCATTTTTGCCCCTTTTTGCAGATTTCTCGAAATGACGGGTCAATTTCCCCACGGCAGAGGTTCTCCAGGCGCCGGAGGCGAGCCTGACATCATGTCTCTGCCTCCGAGGGTTCGCCCCTTCATACCCGAGAGGTATGACCCACCAGTACACGTTCTTCCGCGGGCTGTTTTTCATTATTTCACCGAGTTCGACGAGCGAGCACCCGGGGATCTCCTCCTGCGGGAGCCTGAGTATCATCTCTCCCATGAGGCACGAGAGGTATTTACTTCGTTTTTACCTTTTCTGTAACGTATTACGAATTTTTCTTGTATTCTGTTTGCACTCTGAACACACGATTCAATCACTTGAATTTCTGAACTCTCAGCCCATAAATTGATTGTGAACACACAGCACACACCGGTTGAGGGTTGAACACGCAGCTCACACACTGATTTTCTGAACACATAGTCCAATTTGAAGGTGAACATGCAGCACACACTGATTGAGAGTTGAACACGCAGCCCAAACACTGATTTTCTGAACACACAGTCCAAATTGAAGGTGAACACGCAGCCCACACTGATTTTCTAAGCACACAGCCCAAATTGAAGGTGAACACACAGCCCACACTAATTGAGAGTTGAGCACGCAGCCCAAACACTGATTTTCAGAGCACACAGCCCAAATTGAAGGTGAACACGCAGCCCACACTGATTGAGAGTTGAACACGCAGCCCAAACACTGATTTTCTGAACACACAGTCCAAATTGAAGGTGAACACGCAGCCCACACTGATTTTCTGAGCACACAGCCCAAATACTGATTTTCAGAGCACACAGCTCAAATTGAAGGTAAACACGCAGCCCACACTGATTGTGAGTTGAACACGCAGCCCAAACATTGATTTTCAGAGCACACAGCCCAAATTGAAGGTGAACACGCAGCCCACACTGATTGAGAGTTGAGCACGCAGCCCAAACACTGATTTTCAGAGCACACAGCCCAAATTGAAGGTGAACACGCAGCCCACACTGATTGAGAGTTGAGCACGCAGCCCAAACACTAATTTTCAGAGCACACAGCCCAAATTGAAGGTGAACACGCAGCCCACACTGATTGAGAGTTGAACACGCAGCCCAAACACTGATTTTCTGAACACACAGTCCAAATTGAAGGTGAACACGCAGCCCACACTGATTTTCTGAGCACACAACCCAAATTGAAGGTGAACACGCAGCCCACACTGATTGAGAGTTAAGCACGCAGCCCAAACACTGATTTTCAGAGCACACAACCCAAATTGAAGGTGAACACGCAGCCCACACTGATTGAGAGTTGAGTACGCAGCCCAAACACTGATTTTCAGAGCACACAACCCAAATTGAAGGTGAACACGCAGCCCACACTGATTGAGAGTTGAACACGCAGCCTAAACACTGATTTTCTGAACACACAGTCCAAATTGAAGGTAAACACGCAGCCCACACTGATTTTCTGAGCACACAGCCCAAATACTGATTTTTAGAGCACACAGCCCAAATTGAAGGTGAACACGCAGCCCACACTGATTGAGAGTTGAGCACGCAGCCCAAACACTGATTTTCAGAGCACACAGCCCAAATTGAAGGTGAACACGCAGCCCACACTGATTGAGAGTTGAGCACACAGCCCAAACACTGATTTTCAGAGCACATAACCCAAATTGAAGGTGAACACGCAGCCCACACTGATTGAGAGTTGAGCACGCAGCCCAAACATTGATTTTCTGAACACACAGTCCAAATTGAAGGTGAACACGCAGCCCACATTGATTTTTTGAGCACACAGCCCACTTACTTTACTTTGCACGCAGCCTATTCATTTTGTTTGCACGCAGCTTATTCATTTCATTTGCACGCAGCTTATTCATTTTATGCTGAAACACCTATTCATTCTGAATGCATGTGACTTCTCGCAATGTGCGGGGGTATGGCTCTACTGCGGCGAGAGACTGGTATGCCGAGCTCCCAGAGGCTGTCCGGGATTTGGTTGACTTGACGGGTTTCGGGCCCTTCTGTACTGGGCTATCCCGTTGCCCTGCCAGGAGGACGCTGATGGCTGCCTTAGTGGAGAGATAGTGGGACACCACCAACTCCTTCCATTTTTCCGCTACGGGGGACTTGACTATGACCCCCTTTGACTTTGCCGTACTGACTGGCCTGGACATGGGAGGTTGGCCTATCCCTTACGATGAGGACATGGGTCAGTGGGAGGCTGCCTGGATATATTTGCTGGGGGCTCGCCCGCCTGTTGATAGAGCTTCGGGGAGAGTCCGATACACCTGGTTCTCTTCCCATTTCCGGCGGGTGGAGATGGAGCCCGGGACTCCTGATGAGGCGGCACAGTATGCCCGCGGCTTCCTGATGTTCCTCTTCGGGACCACTTTGTTTGCCGACAGGGGGAACACTGTAGGGCTCTATCTGCTGAGTGCTTTGGTGGACCTATCACAGGTCAGACGATACGACTGGGGTGGCGCCGGCTAGGCTACCCTTTATTGCTATATGAGCGCGACCTCCCGCGGACGGGGGGACTTACTCGGCGGCTATTGGAGAGCCTGGGAGGTATTTTCTGCCCTCTTGATTTACATTTCTGCTCCTCATTACTTGCACATTGCACACACGGCGCACTTTATGTTCTGTATCATGCACTTTGCCCTCAGCACTTCGTATCCTGCTTTGTTTTCCACAGTTGTGGGTCTATGTATATTTCCCGACATTGGCCCCAGAGTTGATGGTAGCGGCACCCCTCGTGACCCCATACTCACTGGTATTTGAAGGCCAGCACCGGCCAAGACCTCGGGAGTCTCTCCTTTATCTGCGGCAGTATTTCGACACAGTACGATCGACGGAGGTATTTCAGAACTCTTAGTTCTTTCTGCTTTCATCTTTGATTTGTCCTGTACATTTTTGATTTCTGCTTGATTTATGCGTCTGTTATTCGCAGATTACATGGCAGCCATGGGCGCCTTTAGGTGAGGGTCTCCGATTCCAGTTTGCCGGAGGGTGGGGTGCCTCCCGGTACAGGATTCTGTTCGAAGGGCCAGTTGGCAGGGCCTGATTTTTGGGAGACCGCTTCTTGCGTCAGGTCTGGGGGTACACTTCTCAAGACCCTCCTTCAGCACCCCCAGTTGATATGCGAATTGCTAATATGCTCATTTCCCAGGATATTGTTAATGCTATGTTGGGTACTGATGCCTTGCTACATCTGGAGGAGGGGGATTACGCTACTTACCGCCACATATACCTGATGCCTCCATTGACGGGAGCTCGTACTCCGACGATGAGGCCTGCTGGCATGCCATCTTCGAGCTAGGCCCGGGCTCGGGCTGTAGACGCCCCTTCCACCAGCAGGGCTGGTACATCTAGAGGTGGGGGTGGATTGGTTCCCCCGATTCCTCCAACTTATCCTCATCCTGGATGGCCAGACATGCCGACCGAGTTGACAGGATGGCGGTACGGGACCTCCTACACGATTCCGATAGAGCCCCCCATGCCTGACCATCGATACGTCGTTGGTCCCGACTCACCGTCGGTATGCCCCACTGTTTTTCATCTATCATTCAAACACTTAGACATTCCTTTATTCACTGATGATTATGAGCTCGTATCTGCAGCCACCCAGAGAGTACATGGAGAGGGTGATCGGATTGGTGGCCTCACTTGAGGGCATGGTCTTGCGGAGAAAGGCGCAGCTGTCCGTCATGGGTTTCCAGGTACTCTTTAGTTTTCTGGCATTTTTCATACTTCTGATGATATGCTGATTTCTACTGCATTAATAGGCTACTTGTGTAGAGCACATCTGACACATACCTCATTTATACACTGTGTTTATATGTACCCACTTCATGTAGTTTTCTCGCATCTGCATCTGATGTACATATTTGGACTGATGTATTTGAATTGAACTCTTTATTTTCAGATGCCCCCGGTATATGCAGAGCCGCAGGCCAGGCCACCTGGGCCTTCTCGGGGGGGTGGACCACCCGGGCCTTTTCGAGGAGCTGGGCCATCCAGGCCTTTTCGAGGAGCTGGAGGGGAACCGTCTCGTAGGCACAGGGCACACATTATAGAGGAGGAGCTCGATGAGGATGAGGATGAGGAGGAGGAGGCCGCAGATCGTCAGTCAGAGACATCAGCCGACAGAGAGGACGGCTCCGGTCTCGGTTTCGGGAGTGGAGGCGAGGCTGAGGGGGATCCCGAGGGTGACGACTCTGATTCAGATGATGACGATGGCGATGGTGGCGGAGAGTCTATTCCGCAGAAGAGGACGAGGAGGGCCTCTTATTCCTGCGCTTAAGAGCACAGATGCAGCTGTTTCCTGTTTTATCTATCTTTTTGCTAGTAGTCGTAGCACATTTGTACATTATCGGGCAGTTTTATTTTTGTAAAACTCGTGCCTTAGTCTGTAAAATGTTGTAACAAGCGAGGCATGATGGAATGAAACAGCTTTTGAAAAAAGTGTTGTATTTTAAACTCTTAGCATCATATCGCATCATTTTGCACCAAAATGAGATTGAATGGAAACGTGCATTATGTATTTTGCCCAGTCAGGTAGTGAACCGACGCAACAACTTAACTTTCTAAGATATAACAAAACCTTAGCAAGTTTACAACTCGATAAGCAAAATACAATAGTATCGACGACTCAAGACTCAAACAAAAATTGCTTACACAAAGAGTAACAACTCAAAAACAAGAAACATGACAGCTCGACAAACAACTCGATAAGCAAAACGACAACTTGATAAGCAAAACAACATCTCGATAAACAAAACAACACTCGATAAACAAAATAACAACTCGATAAACAAAACTTGATAAAACAAGGTGTACTCCGGACGATCTGGGCAACGGAACACATCCAAAACAGAGGGAAATGAAGGCCTTCGACACTCCCGTTGCATGGAAATGCTTGTAACTTTCTCTTGGAGGGTAAAACAGGGCTAAAAACACACATTGGAGCATGGCCGGCTACTTTTAGGAGTCAGCCGACCAGATTTATTGCAAAGGGGAGACCACCGGCCAGTTTTTGAAAAATGAAATGGCCGGCCTGCCAGAAAAGGTGGCCGGCCGACCACTTAGTCCAGCAACCGTCAAATTTTTGACACTTGTCCCCCGAATAGTGTCTTTCCCTCTTTAAAAGCCTTAGCTCCGTGGTTCATTCAATTCACCTTAGTTTTGCACCAAAATTGAGGCGTTTCTTGTTGAAAATCTCACAGCTTGGATCGCTTCTCTAGATGGTTCGGAAAAGCTGAACTTCCGGGGTTTCGACTTGAATGCACTATTCACGCTGGGTCGCACTCCGCTGCACCTTCCTTTCCTCCATGCCGCGGCGAGGTTTTGGAACCCGGTGACGCATGTCTTCAGCTTTGGCGGGCAAGAGGTATGTCCGACTTTTGAAGATTTTCAAGTTTTGATGGAATCTGAAAGTCATGAAGAGATTTTGCCCCAGTTTCGTTTTGGCCACGCCCAAGCTTTAGGGCGAATGTGTGGACTCACCGCACACGACGCTCAGTCTCTGATCTATAATGGGGAACTGGATATCCTCGGTCTGATTTATCGCTTTTCTGGCACTGGTGACCGCAGCAACCATTGTTGGCAAGGTCTCTGACAACACGCCCTTTGCTTGTGCCTATTGTCTCACTTTCTGCTTTTCCCGGGCTTAGGCGGATCTAGCATCCGTCTGATTGAAGTTGCTCAAGGTTTGAAAGAAGGGAAGAGTTGCATCGCCATGACCTTGGCCGAGACGCTGATGGGCTTGGACGCTTTCCATCGCCGGGAGACGACTAGATTTGCTGGGAGTTCACTGCTGCTGCAGGTAATGTTTCCCACCCAATCTTACATATGTATTTGCTCACATCACTCGCCCTTCAGGCTCGATTTTTTCTCACAAAACGCTTGTCTTACTTTTCTCTCATTGTACACCTCTCTATTCTTTATTCTCTCATTTTTCATCCCTCCCCAGGTATGGTTGATGGACAAATTGCGGGTTGTGGATCCTTGCCCAGCCTACTCAGCTCGAGGCTATTTCTTTCGACAACGCCTAGTCGATGCCCCTGATGAAGGGTGGTGGTTTGACTGGATGTGCCATTTGTCTGCAGGTCGCATTGCTTGGCGTTGTCCTTGGCTCAATCTCCCAGCAATGAGCTATAGCATGTCCCGGCTGATCGGGATCCTGTTGATTGGTCTGACCCACTGTGTGTTCTACTTTCCGTTCCGGTTCCTGCGCCAGTTCGGTCATGATCAGATTTGCCCGCCAGAGGGGATTGAGTACCCGGCTGCTTTCCCAGTTCGAGGTGCACAGCTTGCCCGATATGCCACAGCATGGAGGACTAGAGAGTTCCTGGCCCCTGCTCTCACTTTCAGTTGCACTTTGGCTGACGAGTGCTTGGATTGACTCAATGAGGAGGCACAGATTGGGCCTACCTTGGCATCAGAGGCTTCGACCAACTCTGGGAGGGGGCGCAGGGATACTTGACTCGACTATGTCTCAGATTTATTGCTTTACTAGTACTTTCAAGTTTTCTTTATGAATGTAATAAAAAGCAACTTCGATTGTATGCAAGAGCAGGAGAACTCTGTTTTGAAATCAATGAAATTGAAGGTTGTGGTACTGAAAATTTTCGCTTTGGTCCAAAAATGGTCTTAGTTGTAAGGAGATTAATTTGAACAAAGTCAACTTTTATTAAAACTTTTCAAAACCATTTTCGATATGGATCAGAACTGGACACGCCTAAGATCTGTCACTGAGATGCACAATCTCGGATCCTAGCAACTGGAAAGTTGCCCCTAGTCTGAATAGTACCGCGACAACGTGTGGCAACGAGAAGTTGCCCCTAGTTTGAATAGTACCGCGACAGCGTGTGGCAACGGGAAGTTGCCCCTAGTCTGAATAGCACTGCACTGGAGATTGCGATAAATGCTGATGGATAAAGATGACTGAGATGGTCAAAATGGACAAAGTTGATCGGGAAAAAGTTTATGGCTGAACTTCAGGGTGAAGCTGCCTACGTATCCCAAAGATGGGAATCAAGCCTTACGTAGTTCAGGCTTAGGTTCACTCGAGTATTTTCACTCTCCTTTTACGCTCTTACTTTTGCCAAGGTCGCCCTTTGCTGGTTTTCAACCTTGTGAGCTCAGTTTTTATATTTTCCAATTTTTTGTGCTCTAACTTTTGCCTAGGTCGCCCTTTCGGGTTTTCGGCCTAGCGAGCCTCTCAAGGGTAATATTTCTTCAACTTGTCCATATTGATCGGTTGTGAGAACTCCAAGCCATCTAGATCCATTAGAACCACAGCTCCACCTGACCAGATAGCTTTGATAATATAAGGACCAGTCCAATTAGGTCTGAACTTGCCCCTTGGGTCATGGATGGGAGCTCGGTTGTCCTTGAGTACTAAATCTCCTTCCTTTAGATTCCTGGACTTAACTTTCTTGTTGAAAGCCTGGGCAATTCTGCGCTGATAACCTTGAACATGGTACAGTGCTTTCAGTCTCCTCTCATCAAAAAGCATGAGTTCCTCAAACCTGCTCTGCTGCCAATCTGCTTCGGCTATTTGACACTCAGCTAATACTCGTAATGACGGAACCTCAATCTCGATAGGTAGAACGGCCTCCATTCCATAAACCAATGAATACGGAGTCGCTCCGGTAGAAGTTCTAATTGAAGTCCTGTAGCCCCACAGAGCAAATGACAACTTATCTGGCCAATCCCGGTAGGTTTCCACCATCTTCTGCAGTATGTGTTTGATATTCTTGTTGGCGGCTTCGACCGCTCCATTGGTTTGCGGCCGGTATGTGGATGACTTATGAAAAGCCACGTTGTATTTCTCCAACAAGTCAATCACTTCCTTCTTGAAGTGGGAACCGTTATCTGAAATGACCTCGTTTGGGACCCCGTAACGACAGATGATGTTATTTCTGATAAACTTTGCAACGTGCAACGCTTTCAACACCGCATATGATTGGGCCTCGACCCACTTTGTGAAGTAATCTATCGCGACCAGGATGAACTCATGCCCATTCGACCCCTTTGGAGTGACAGCCCCGATCACATCAATTCCCCAAAAAAATGGCCATGGCGAAGTCATATTGTACAGTTTCGACGGCGGGATGTTCATGCGATTTGCATGAATTTGACACTTGTGGCATCGCCGGACAAAACCGATACAATCCTCCTCCATGGTGGACCAGTAGTAACCCTGTCTGAGGATCTTCCGTGCTAGCATTACTCCGTTCATATGTGCACCGCACTCTCCTCCATGGATGGCCTCCATCAGGCGCTTTGATTCCTCGGCTTCGACACACAGCTTATGCATTCCTAGATGACCTCTCTTATACAGCTTACCCCTACAGATGATGAACTGAACGGCCATTCTTCTGATTGCCCTTTTATCTTTGGCATTTACCCCTGGTAGGTATGCTTCCTTCTCCAAGAAGTTCCAAATGTCATAATACCAGGGGTTTTCGTCTTGAACCTCATCTATAGCAGCAATCGACTCGTAGGCTGGTGCAAATTTCTGGTCAATGACGACTGGACGCATCCGGATTCCAAACGGGATGTCTATCATGGAAGATAAAGTTGCTAAAGAATCTGCGAACCTGTTGTTCTCTCTTGGAAGATGAGCAAAGTTTAGCTTCTCGAACCTAGGAATTAACAAGTCCAAGGTTTGGTGATACATCATCATCTTTTCTTCTTTGACTTTCCAGTCTCCTTTTGCTTGAGACACAACAAGGTTCGAATCCCCGATGATATCCAACTGTCTTGCCCCTAGTTTCAGGGCTGCCTCTAGACCGGCAATGCATACCTCATATTCTGCTTCGTTGGTCGAGACTCTGAACCGGAGTTTGAAGGCTAGGGGGATACGGGAATTGTCGGGTGCTATCAGCAACACTCCTATCCCATACCCGTATTGATTTGACGCTCCGTCAAAATACATCGTCCAATATTCGTCGTCGGTGTGCAAAATGGCTTCATCTGGGAATAAGTATTCAACTGTTTCACCTCCTTCCACTGGATGGTCGGCTAAGAACTTTGCCACTGCTCTTCCCTTGACTGACTTGTGTGTTACATATTTCAGATCGAATTCGGAGAGCAATAGCAGCCAACGAGCTAGCCTACCCGTAAGTGCCGGTTTCTCAAAAAGGTATTTGATGGGATCCAGTCGTGAAACCAACATTACGGAGTGAGCTAATAGGTAGTGCCGCAGCTTCTTGGTAGCCCATACCAAAGCTAAGCAAGCCTTCTCTAATGGTGTGTAGCGAGTCTCATACTCTAGCATCTTCTTGCTCAGATAGTAGATGGCCCTCTCCACCTTATCCTCTGATTCCTGTGCAAGCATGCAGCCCATTGTGGTCTTAGTCACTGAGAGGTACAATATCAATGGTTTTCCCGGCTCTGGCGGTGACAATACGGGCGGGTTCTGCAAGTATTCTTTGATCTGTTCAAAAGCAGCTTGGCATCGGCCGTCCCATTGGAATTTCTTGCCTTTCTTCAGGAGACCAAAAAGTGGTTCACAAGTCAAGGTTAACTTTGAGATAAACCGCCTTATGAATTGCACTTTACCCAGAAAGTCTCGCACCTCCTTTTCAGTCCTTGGTGGTGGCATTTCTAAGATGGCCTTGATTTTTGAAGGGTCGACCTCGATGCCCCTTTGTGTAATCAGAAATCCCAGTATTTTTCCCGCTGTAACACCGAACGTACACTTCTGAGGATTCAGCCGCAACCGGAATTCCCTGATCCTTCGGAAGAACTTTTGCAAGGCGGTGTAGTGGCCCTTTCTTTCTTTGGACTTGACAATCATGTCATCCACATACACCTCAACCTCTTTGTGGATCATGTCGTGCAATATTATAGTCGCGGCCCGTTGATAAGTAGCTCCGGCATTCTTCAACCCAAACGGCATTACTCTGTAGCAGTAAGTCCCCCACGGGGTGGTGAAAGCAGTCTTTTCTCTGTCTTCAGGTGCCATTACTATCTGATTGTACCCTGAGAAGCCATCCATGAATGAGAGCAAAGCATGCCCTGCTGTGAAATCCACCAACTCATCGATATGCGGTAAGGGAAAATCGTCCTTCGGACTAGCCCTGTTTAAATCCCTGAAATCCACGCACACCCGGATCCTGCCATCCTTCTTCGGTACTGGAACGATGTTGGCCAACCAAGTCGGGTATTCGGAAACCAGTAAGAAGCCTGCATCGATTTGCTTGGTGACCTCTTCTTTAATCTTGAGAGCCTAGTCAGGGCGGATCCTTCTGAGTTTCTGTTTGACAGGTCGGGCCTCGGGGTCAAGGGGAATCCGGTGTTGTACAATCTCAGGATCGATCCCAGGCATGTCTTCGTAGGACCACACGAAAACATCTTTGAAATCTTTTAATAAAGCGACTAGGCACTCGCGTTCCTCCGAAGACAACGTGGACCCGATCTGAACCAGCCGCGGGTCCTCCTCAGTACCAATATTCATGGTAATGATTTCATCAGTTAAGGGTTTGACAAATCTCTCCTACTCCTGCTCAATTAAACGTTGCAAAATCGGAGGAATTTCTTTCCCGTCGTTTTCATCAAAATTTTGAAAGTCTGAATTTATGCAATAAATTAAGGGCACAGAAAAGTACTCGGAAACCACAGTTACTTGATTCTCATTAAGCTCATCCAAATCGTCCAAAATCTCGGTTACAACAGACTCAAATGAGAAAGAAAAAGACGACCTGGACATAACTGTGGCATCCGGGTTATCATCCCCAGGATTACCAGACTCAGACTCAGTCGAGCTGGAACCTGATTCCGACTCACAGGACTCGGTGGAATCAGATTCTGGCTCACTACCTGACCCGATGCTGCTGGACAAGAATCCCTTTTCGTATTGCCAAGTGAGAGAGGGAGCGATAGATGCATCCAAAATAGTTGTTGGTAGGCCCGCAGCCGTTTCATCTCCGATCACGCATACCGAGAAGTTATCCCCCAAGCACTTTTGGTCGATCGAAGGATCTGAAAGCAGACTCGCCAGTGCTACCCCCATTTCAAGTTCGGTGCTTTCGGAATCCACTGCCTTACACTGCCCAATCTCAGCTGATGGGTTCGTCTGCTCTTTGGCAATATCATCCCTAGGTAGTTGCAAGTCGAAGAAGATCTCGAAACCTGGCACGCGCTTCTTCTCCGCATTTAGCCATGGCTCTGGGAAGCCGCAAAACGGAAAGTCCTCCCCCTCCCGGATGAAGCGTCCGTTCAGGGTACCCTAAATGGGCCTATGCATTAATTCGAAAGGCTTTCCAGCCTGCTTTGCTCTGGCTCTTCCGGCCATTTCCTTTCCCTTCCTCACCCAATCCTCTTTGGTGGGCAGATAACCCAAGCCAAAGGTATGAGGGTTATGTGGCACTTCGGCCAATGCTGAGACGCCCTTCCGGCCGCTCCTTCCCAATCCCATCCCGGGGATGTGTTGTAACTTGTTCATGAGGTAGACGGATTGAGCACTGACGTACACCCCCTCATTCACAGCCATAATATTCTGCACCACTCGAGCCTCAGCCAAAGTAAACCCTGATAAGAACACATCTTCAGTGCCGTGCTCGATTTCTAAGACTGGTGTGGACACTTCCGGTGGCGGATGGATTGATGAATTCCCAAAAACAATAGCTACCCCTTTCCCGTGAGGGTACTTCAGCATCTGATGCAAAGTGGAAGAGACTGCCTTGACCTGGTGCAACCACGGTCGCCCCAAAAGTAGGTTAAAGGTTGCGGGAACGTCTAAGACATGGAATTCAATGTTGTGTTGTCCTGGACCAACCTGAGTCTGAATTTTGACAGTCCCCATCACTTCCCTGCTAGTGTTATCATAGGCTCTGATCACCTGAGTAGTCGGCACGAAGTCCGCGGGTTTCAACCCGATTGCATATGCTGTTCTGGCTGGGCAGACATTGATGGCGGACCCGGTATCAACAAGTACCAGCGGTATCCACTTGTCTCTACATTCCACGGAAACGTAGAGGGGTTTGTTGTGATTTGTGCCCTCAGGCGGTAGTTCTTTGTCTGAAAAGGTTAATGCGGGGAACCTCCTCCCGGAAAAACCAGCTCAACCAGCTGTTCTGGTGTAGTATCTATAGAGAGTTTGGACTTGTCCATGGCAGATAAGACAGCCTGTCTGTGCACCCACGACGCCATAAGCAGTCCCCAGATGGAGATGTCTGCTTGTATCTTCTTCAGCTGTTTCAGTACAGCTTCCTCTTCGATCTGCTTCTCTTTCTGTTTCTCAGCTTCTTTATCCTTCCCAGATGTCTCGGGTTGGTCTAGGTGTGGGGGCTTGAAGTACCGCCCACTTCTTGTCATGTGATCAACTTCATCGAGGTACCAGGTGTCATCCGGTTGATTGCTTCCCCAGTCTTCGTCTGTGTGGGCAAGACATAAGTCATCGTCTTCCCACCACATTCCGTTGGCATTCAAAAGGCACCTGTCTGGCTCGGGCATGTTTGTACTCACAGCACTCTCAGCCTGCATGCTCACAACATCCTCCGTTCTTGTGCCCACAGCACTTTCGATCCCCTCATGAATTTTGGCTTTCCCGGTTCTCACAGAACCCTGTTGTTCTACCTGCGTCAGTGCAGTTTGTTGCTCAACTTCCCCCGCATTCACAATGCTTCTGTCCTGAGCGAAATTCTTTGTACCGGCGCTCTCCAGCAATGTAACCTGACTTCCGGCCCTTCCGGCCACAGTTGATACTCTCGCCCCTGCCGAGCCCTGTTCTGGTTGGGATTCTTCCACTACATCTGGCTGATCATCTAGCCATCCAGTGGCCTCTGCCGATTCCTCATAATCAAACCAGTTGACTGCTGCGCCCCCTGATTCTTGGTCATCGAAAAACTGTAGGTTGGCAAAGTCCTCCTCCACGGCCGTCAAATCATTTGCCCCTTGCTCAAATCCGTCCCCCTGGATCACACACAGCTCTTCCTTTTCTGGCAATTCTAAACCCAGCCCAATCCGGCCCGTTGACAAGATGTACTCACTCGGATCATAGACTTCCCCAGCAAAACTCTGTTCAATCCCAGACTCAACAATTCCATCATTTTCTGAAGTCTGCCTTGCCCCATCTTCGATGGTCACCACCGTCGGTTCTGATTGGGTTGTGGAGATGTCCAACATGCACAAAGAGTCAGTGCAGTCGGGAAGGAGCACCTCCGGCTTAGGTAGATGAGTAGGAGTAATATAGATGCTAGGATCGTAAGACACGACCCCAGTCTGGATAAGATTGACTCTTTTGGGAGGTGGAGCTTGGTTGTGTGTAGGGAGTGGATTGGTTGTGACGTTAGGTTTCTCCGGGGGTAGAATCACATTTTTGTCAACGAGGTCTTGAATCTCGTGACGCAGCCTGAAACATTGGTCAGTATCATGGCCGTGCTGCTGGTGATATGCACAGTACTTGGCTGGGTTGTGAGAGGGTGGAAGTGGATTTGGTAATGGCCTCGGCTCTAGGGATTTTAGATGCCCCTTTCTGGTTAAGACCCCCAGAGCCTTGGACAAAGGCATGTACAGTGGGGTGAAGGTTCTTTGGCCTCTGGGCTGGTGTTTAGTGGTTTGGGTATTACTTCTGGATGCACCGGAGAAGGGTGTGGCTGCCATGGGTCTCGGGAGAGGAGGGGGAATAGTGGTGACCATGCTCACCTCTGAAGCTCTTGCAGTTGCAGTGCCACTCGGGCCTACATTGTTGTTACGGTTGAAAGTCCTCCTTGGTTGCTCCCTATCCTGGTCAATCAGACCTTGCTTCATCGCATCCTCGATTTGTACCCCCATCTCGTGTAAATCTGAGAAAGTGGGAAAGGGGAGTACAATCATCTTCTGCATCAATTTCAGTTGGAGATTGCGCACAATCATCCTGATTTGGTCTTTATCAGTGGGCCTCAAAGTCATCATTGAAGCCTTCGCCCTCCATCGAGTTACAAAATCTGAGAAAGTCTCTTTGGGCTCCTGCCTCGTCGTTTCGAGATCACGAGTTGTAATCTCAATCTGAGTGTTGTACGAGTACTGTGCGACAAAGGCCTCAGCCATTTCATCCCAGCTTCTTTTTACCTCATCCTCTAACTTTGCGTACCAGATGGCGGCCACACCCGACAGGGTTTGGCCAAACAACGAAAGCTTTTATGGTCGGGTTAGGCCCATTAGCCGAAGGTGGACCATGGGGTCCCCGGACCCGTCGAAACGGTCAATTTGCGGCATCTTGAACCTATCGGGCAATGTTATGGCCACATCGGTATATCCATCCTCAATATCCGGAATAGCCTTTACTCCTTGTGATTTCTTGAAGAGCTTCTCAAGCTTGCTCAGTTTCAGAGCGGTATGGTCTATTTCGAACTCGAAGGGAGAGTCTGGGTGGTTGGGTGTATGGGTCTTGGACAGTTGAGGCGGAAGCGGGGGCGGAGCTAGCCCCATTGGAAGGTTCGTGTCCTCTTGCATGTTCTGGACATTTGGCACGGTGTTCTGGGTGTTTGGCAGAGCATTCTGGACAGTAGGTGTCTGTTCGGGTAATGGAGCCCCTGGCGGAGGAGGAACTTGATGTGTTGCAGATGCCGTATTCTGCTGTTGCAGTCTAGTGATTAGCTCAGCCTGCTAGGCCATGATCGCGGCCTGCTGTTTGGAGAACTCCGCTTGACGGGCGGCATCCTCCTGCATTTGTCTCATGCTCTCCTATATTTGGTGCATCAGGGCTTCCATCCCTGATGTATTTTGTTGATCCATCCGACTAATTGGTATGTCTATTTCTATAGCAACAATCGAGACCTCAGTCCTATTGCCCTCTGATGGAGTAACCCACTGTTCTGGCAACCTCTGTTCTGACACACTGCGCTTTCTTGGCCTTCTTCTGACAACGGGGGGTAGAGAATGGAACACTGGCTGTCCGTCAATTAGATCCCCAGATCGATTGAGTCGACGACCTCGTGTCCAAAGTGCTTGGGGAATATCTACTGGGTTGGAAGCAATTGTGCTAAAACTGCCCTAGTAAAAAGATAAATAAAGCAATAAGGAAATAAATAAACAGATAAACGGACAGCATAACAGCTTAAAGTAAATGCATGACACACAGCCGGGCATAACAACACACAGTCGGTAAGCTGAATACACACTGTCCTCAATCACTGATTATTATCCCTGAATCACTGCCCCAAAAACTGAATCTCTGATATCCGCAGATAACTGATTTTCAAATACTGACTGATGCCTGCAGGCCTGGTGCCCAAACTCATACACTGATACATGCATTCCCTGTAAAGACGCACTCTAAAGCACATAACAGATAAGTGAGAGCCAAAACACCCCTATGTTGGGGTAAAGTTTTCCCTGTCCTATTTTGTCAGGAGCTAGGGTTTCACTACGCACGCAGCGGTTTCAAACAACCTATAAACGGGTAAGCAACCTGTCCTAGCTTGGAATGGTCACTATGGATTCCGAATATGCACTAGGTCGAATGGTCGAAAAGGGTGCCCCGGTAAAACCGGGGTTTGTGTTCCCATACTGGCAGAGCCCACAACCGGTCAGCCTTATGGTCATGTCTTGACAAGACAAGCCTCCGGCAAACCATTCAGGAATAGCAGATGGCAAACACGTTCTTATTCCGGTTATTAGCCTAGATTACTACGTGATGCGCACAGCATACAAGTATAGACTAGATCGCCTGAATTGGAACAAAACATTTCATGTTTGTTTGTTTGAAAATGGTTTGATGGTGCTACCCGCAAGTAGGCTAAGACGTGGATTTGCCACCCTCGGGTGGGCTTAGAAAACATGATTTTGCCACTATCTAGTGGGCTTAAAACACACATTTGATGAATTGTTCCAATTCAAATAACCTAACCTTCACCCACAAGCATTCAGGCAGTTATATCACATAAGCACATAGCCTCATGGTAAGCATGCTATCATGGCATTCACTCACACGCATGCAAGAATGCTAAAGCGTAAAACTTACCGAGTACTCCAAGCCAAAACAGAAGCTAATTAGAAATCCATGCATGATCCTAAATATGTTGAAATGCCTAATGCAACACATGCAAGAATGCAACTATATCAGGCTCGGCTATTCTAAACATGGCATATGAGGTGCAACAGCTAACAAGTATTTGGAATTAAAATACAAATGCAGTTAGTATAGTGCGCCGAGCCCGGTGCATGCAAAACAGATGAATGAATGCAAACATACTATCATACTGTATGCTAATTGAAACATGCCTTAATCTAACCATCATAAGCTGGTAAATAAAAGGGAGAAAGACGTGGGGTTGGAAGACATACATCCCACACACGCACACTTATTACAATTATGCCCTCGCACGGAGGGTCCGGAAGAATAATACAGTCCCGAATAAATATTACAGTCCAAATAATTACAAAATCCTAATTAAATTACAAATTTAACTAAGAAAGCTGTAAACTAGCATGCAAGCTAGGGATTGCCTTGACTCTTCTCCAGATGATGAATGATGCATGCTCGGGTTGCCTTCGCACGGAAATCCACTACGATGCCCCAATTAGCCTCTGTTTTGCAATTATTCTTGAAAAACGCGCCAAGCCCCAGAAGACTGCTGATTCTTGATTTGCTGCAACAGAGAGCAGAAAAAGGGCATGGCAATGTATTTTCACAAATGTATGCATGCCTGATCCTCGTGCCACCAATCACGCATCTCGATGCATGATGGCCGAGGAGTCGAATTGCGCAACTCAATATAGAATGAATGCGCATGAAAACACGACAAAACCTAGACTCCATCATGGATAATCCGGAGTATCGGTGACTGGGAATTGAGACACGTTCCGTCACTCGGAGTACGAAACGTACCTCGTTTCCCGTGCCTGGGCTGGCATACACGATGTACGAGATAACATGGCATACACAATGCGCTAACATACAACCTAACATACGCAATACTATGAAATGAAATGGCATACACAATCCATAATGGACTTACACCAACATGAGTGGACCTCAGCCACACTCACATAAGAGGCCATTAGATGAAAATGAGACGCTCGAAATGCGTGCACACATGCACGCAAACCGAGGACCGAACCTAGGGCACCGAATGCCACTCTAACAAGACATGGCAAGGCATGGAATATGGCATACTAGCATGCAAATTTCAGTAGCAAAACATGATGCAAAAAAGCCCCGAAACATGGCAATATAGCACCCGATGCAAGAAATGGTCCCGAAATGCAAGATTAAGCACATGAAATGACTTGTAGCTACATCAAGCATGAATTATTTGTACATGAAGTATGAAGACAGATTCAAGGAAGCCCCAAAAAAAGCATGTTTACAGTTTTAAGCAAGGCCAAACAGCAAACAAAAATAGGGCTAAACCGATACGCAAAAATGGCCCTAAATGTGAGATAAAGAAGTAAGTCACAGCTTCTGGCTCTAAACAGATGAGGGCCCTTCAACAATGTTGAATAGGGGCCCAAAATATGACCTTTTTCAGTTTATGACCGAGCCAAAAATAGTACACAAGCATGCTCAAAATACTATGCAAAACAAGGCCAAAAAGAGAGTATAACACAAAGTACAAAAAGGATGCCTCAAACAGTAAAAGACCCTTAATGAAACATGAAGAGGGGCTCAAAATAAGGCTGTTTTAAGTTCGGACCAGAGTCCAAAAACAGAAGCACAAGAGGCTAATAAATCATGCAAAAATGGAGCCAAAAAAGGGATATAAAGGAAAGTGGAAGATAGAAGCCTCAAACAGTGATGAGTCCTTCAACAACATTCAATAAGGGCTAAAAATAAGCCACTTTACAGTTTATGAAATTCCTCAAAACAATTTATACATAGGCCAAAAATACTACACAAGAAAATGGCATACAAGAGAGGTAATGAAGCAAGTGAAACAAGGAGGCCTCAAACAGTGAGAGGCCCTTAAAAAAACATGAAAAATAGCTCAAAATAAGCCTAGTTCCAGTTAGGGTCAGAGCCCAAAACAGCAAGCAAGTGTGGCTAATGTATTGAACAAAATAAAGCACAAAAGAGGAAAATAGGGACTCACCCTTGAAGACTAGTCTTTGGCACCCTTTTGGACCAAGATGCAGCACTCCTAGGCTCTGAAGAACAACCTCCAGCTGCTGGAATGGAGGATGGAAGGGTGGGGCTATGGGTTGGTGAAGAAATGAGTGTAGGACTTGAGGGTTTGGAGCTTGGAAATATAGAGAGAGAGAGATTGAATACAAGAGACTTGGGGGAAATTTTTGTAACCCTAATAACAGAGCTGAAGCTGCTGTTATATAAACAAAAAGGGGGGAAAAGGGGGGGAAAATGGAGGGAAAACAATCCAAGTTTCCCCCCAAAATGCAGCCCCCCGGATACAGAATCTGGGGGGAAAAAGAGGGTGTATCTGCACTGTACTTGATGCAAGGAATCTGGCCGGCTAGTTATTGAAACTGCAGGTGGCCGACCGGCTTTTCCCATGGCCGGCCGGCCAAGGGTCAAAACGGTCAATGAGAATTAATGGCCGGCTACCACAGAAAGAGGGCCTCCCATGTGTGCACAACACAACCCTGTGGTAAAAAACTGGAGAAAGTGATCCAGGAGAGAGAACAACCCACTTTTCAAAGGGGTTCAAAAGGTTCAAAAGCAAATACTGGCCGGCCACCAAATATTGGTGGCCTCCCAGATGTGTACATCACAAATATGGGGTTTAGGGTGCAAGAAAATGGCCCAAGGGTGGTCAACATTGGCTTTGAAGTGGGAGAAATAGGGCGACGGAGGGCGATGAAGGGATAAAGTTGGCTGACAGAACAATTACTGGCCTCCCATCCTTCTATGACCTTCCTAGCAATGAAATAGAGGTCCCTTCCAAAAATGAAACAAAACCGATGCAAAAAGAAGGTTCGGGGGCCGAAACGCCAGCCCGAGGCCCCGGAAACTGACTGTTAGGCACCGGAAGTGGTGTTCGACCACGAAGCTGGTCTCTCGGACCACAGTGTCCCTCAAAAGGGAGCAAATAAGATGTATGCCAAAAACCGGGGCAAACGGAGGTGGTTAAGCGATCCCGAACCGAGGCACACGGCCAACGGCTCCGAAAAATCGGAAACCGAACTCCAAACGGGCAAAATGGCCTACGACCACGAAACGTAGCCTACGGCCACTGAGAGATGATCTACGAGTCCTCTCCCTCCCTTCGGGAAGAGAAAACAGAGAAAACGGAGCCTGGTTCGCAAACCGAGGCAAAGCGCAAAAGAGTCTGGAAGTCCGGAGGCAAGGCTCACAGCCGAGACTCTGAAACTTCTAAACGAGCACAATATGCAATATCACCGAGCGCTCAACTGGTGACGTCTGAGTCTCAAGGTCGGTCAAAAATGGGGTGTCTACACCAGGCTGCAGGACGTTTGGTCGGAATAACCAAACATTTTATTCTAAATTGGCAGGAATAACCAATTTAGAGGTTGGCTGGATTAAACCAACTCTTAGTACTCTTTAGCTGAAGTAAAGACACCGGCTAAAGAGCGGTTGGCTGGATTAAACCAACTCTTAGTACTCTTTAGCCGAAGTAAGGACATCGGCTAAAGAGTGGTTGGCTGGATTAAACCAACTCTTAGTACTCTTTAGCCGAAGTAAGGACATCGGCTAAAGAGTGGTTGGCTGGATTAAACCAACTTTTAGTATTCTTCAGTCGAGGTAGGGATCTCGGCTGAAGAATGATTGGCAGGTATACTTATAGTTGCAATGTTAAAGACCAATATAAAGTATCTCGGCAAGCAATTGCTACACCTCATCCAAGACTTCAATCAGAAAGTAAAATACAAGTATAGAGATCAACCAAGATGAGAGTTAGAACAAAAAGAGCAGGCTTCATTAAAAATTCAAAACAAATACAAAGGAGGGGCCCCAGCCCGGTTACATTTGTCCAACAAAAAGAAGAAAAAACAGAATCAGTTAAACAGATCATCAAGATCAGCATCAATATTAACCCGAAGCCCGGTCTCGGTTGGGAGCTCGGTCTCGGCAGGAAGTACGGTTTCGGTCGGCAGCTCGTTAGTCAGGTCTTCCACCGTTGGCTCCAACCAAGCTGTCTGATCAGCAGGATCATTAACGACCGAGGTATCATTGGGCTTGGTTTCTTCATCATCGTCTGAACCTTGAAGAAACTGTTGCTGAACTGATATAGCGTACTCCGATAGTGAGCTCGGTATGAAGTATTGAGGAGGATTGTAGACTTCGGTCTCAGGCCCACAACCGAGCTGCACCACAGCTGCCTTCCAACCACATTTGAAGAACAAATCTTTGGCTGGCTCACATTGCTGCATATAGAGAGCCTCCACCTCCTTGAAACCTTCAGCATTAGCATCAGCCGCCTTTTTCTTTAGCTCGGCAATCTCTATGTTTTTCTTACCTTCGAGCTTGGCTAATTCACGTAGATATTTGTCTTTCATCACGACTGCAGCTTTTTGTTTTTCGGCTTCAGCCGAGCTAACAAGTCCGGCTAGACAACCGTTCTCGGAATTTAGCTCGGCTATTTGCTTCCTAGCTTCTGCTAGTTCAGCAGTCTTTTCAGTCACCTCGGCCATGGCTTGCCTTGCAGTCTTGCGAAGTTCCAGCACACGCTTATGAGCGATGTGGCTCTTCTGCATAGCCTGCACAAGAAGGAAAGACTTGTAATCAAACCGAGGTAAAAGTTGTGCAAATTAAAAAGATTAATAGAAGATGATACTTACAAGCACCATGGATTTGGTGGCTGAGCGGATGGCCTTTAACTTGGACAAATTTTTGTGATGTTCCATGTCTGCTGGAAGGCAGACACTCTTGGCAAGGTTAAACGCCATTAAATGATCTTTCTCAGTGACCACTGAGTCTGTGTCTTGTATATCTCGGTTTTGAAATGTAAGTTTGGGTGCCCACTTGGAGGAGCTAGCCCGGTCAGAGCCCTCCGGTTGGTTTCGGTTGAGAGGGCTCAGTGGAAGCGTGGTTTCGTCTTCATCGACAAGGCATTGCTCGGTTTGGGTAGTCCGGGCGCGTTTGCTTGGGCATGATGAAGAAGGTTGTTGAGATGGAAGGGCCACCACTGTTTCCTGAGTCTGGTTGGATGGTGGTACTTCGGCTCGGTTGGTTTCGGTTAAGAGGGCCTTCACTCTATTCCGCTTCGCCATCTCTTCTTCTTCGGTAGTGCGAACCAGGTTAATTTGTGGCAAGTTGGGGTCTGGTTTGGGAGAGGCTTCCAGTAAGAAGTCTGTTACTCTGGCTTTATGTCGGCCGCTGTATCTGTATGTCAGCTCAAAATTCAGTAGCTTGGCCCAACTTCTTTCGGAATACTGAAGTGCGGCGCGAAGTGTGTTTAGGTTGGGGTAACTGTACAGTGATTTGAGGTGGCCTAAATCTGCATAAAGAAGACAACTGTCAGTTCGGTTAAGGAATAAGAATACCAAAACAAAACAGAAGCATGCAAAGAAACTGATGTAATTATATCTGGGGTCCCTTTATTCCAGTTTATTCGGTCACCAGGAATCTGGGCTTCTTGGTCTTCGAAGTTCCCAGAAACCCAGAAGAAATCATCGTCGTTCAAGTCTTTATCCGGTGTGTCCGTTATTATTTTCTCTCGACGACGGCATATTCTTAGATAATAGACCCATCCATCTTCTTTTGAACCTATTGAATATTGATGGAAGAGTTCGGCTAAGCCGAGGTTAATGCCAGCTCGGCGGTTTAGCTCGGCTATACCGTTTATTATGCGGTATGAGTTTGTGGAAAGCTGAGTTGGGCATATCCTAGTTTGCTTAAGGAATTCGCAAAGTAAGGGCTGAACAGGAAATCTTAGGCCGGTTTCTACAATGGATAGGAGGGTGAAGGGAACAAAACCAGGGTTTCCCCAAGGTATGACATCTTGTTCGGCCAAAGTTAGGTGAACATTATCAGGGATATTATAATCCTTTCGGAATTCAGCTAAACCCCCAGGTGTGTCTACTAAGAACCTATATTTACCCATTCTCTTTTAAATTACGAATAAGTTAAGCTTGTGTTAGCTCGGTCGGAGAAGGGTGCTGAGTAGTTCGGTTGAGCGCTTAAAGGAGTGCCTGGGCAACCTAAAGTCTGCAAAGTGAAAACAGAAGGGTCAAGCACAGCTCGTGGGACCGTGCTAAAAGAACAAAAAGGGGCAAGATAAGCAAATCCTAGCTCGGTTTGAGGAAAGAATTTGATATATTGGTTTGTGCAAAGGGTTTTGTTATTTCGTTTTGTGCAGAAGTTAGTGTTCGCTCGGTTGAACCTTCAGAGGCAAAGCTCTTACTTCGGATTAAACTACAAAGGTTGGGTTAGCCCCAAGTTATAGCTCGGCCGAGGTTGAGGCTAACAGACGCACTATTACGTAAACTTAGTGCGGATTGCTAGCTCGGCTGAGTAAAGAACAAAAGGTTTGACTTGTTGAGACTATTGTTATTACGTGAAGTGTTAGTTCGGTTGAATAGCCTGGCAAGAGTAACAACAGCTACAAAACTATTTTTTAGTTCGGTTATATTGTGATTTTGGATCAAAACTAGTGTTTTTCAAGTTATTTCTTAAATCAGAAGGGTTCTATTATTAAGTTTTCGCAGAAGATGCAAGACAAGGCAAAAAATGGGAGTATAAAATGTTTTGCAAAAACACACAAAATAAGAGCTACGTAACAGGATCAAATTAACAGAAAGGAAGCATCAAGTCACTTACCAGAGTAAAGGAAGGAAACTAAAGATGGGAGCAATGGTAGCAAAACCACGAAGCTTCCTTAGTTGCAGGACAATGGAGGCTCGAAGAGAGAGAAGGAGATGAATAGTTGCTGTGAGTGATTCAAAAAGAGAAACAAAAAGAGTTTGTTTTGATGAGAGGCCCAAAATTTGGGCGGGACTGTTCAAAAAACACGAGGTACGATGACAGCGTGACAGCTACCTTCAGCCAATGAGAGTATGCCACGTGTCCTTGGGATAAGAAGCGATTTAGTTGCTGTGATTGAAGAGACGTTTGGACCGGACAGGTACAGCCCGGTGTGAGCCTAGCTCGGCTGGAAAGGCTAAAAGAGTTTTTAGTTCGGCTGGAAAAGCTTAAAGGCTTAGCTCGGTAGTAAGATTAAAATTTTTTAGCTCAGCTAGAAGATAAGGTAATCCCATCATGCTGCGCAGATGGAATTAAGGGGCAATTGAGATGGTAATTTATATGAATAAATTGGGCCGAGATTGGGTAATGGGCCGCTTTGGGCCGAAGTAAGAAATGCGGAGTAAAATGGCTTTTTTCATTAGCTCGGTCCAAGAAGGCCTTGTTGTTATCTCGGTCGCCACGGTCAAATTGGTTGGCCCGGTCGTAATCTTTAGCCGAGATATACGGAGCCTTCTTCGGGACTTTTGTTCTTGGTTAGCTCGGTCCAACTCTTCTACGAATAGCTCGGTCTTGGCATGCAAAGTCGAGGTAAAAGTGAGGAAGTAAAGAGCCGATCTGACAGTTATCTCGGTCGTATGGTCATCTTGCCGAGGTAAAACCGTCTCACTTGGTTTAAGCAGTGAGGGGGGTGTTGAAGGATAAGCATTATCTTTCAGGAGTGTGAATCCTAGGAGGACTCTACATGGAGGAGTAAGAGTCCTACTTGGATTGTGCCACATGGAACCTATAAAAGCTCACAACATCACCTATGGAGAGGTAACGCAACTTTGATTCTTGAATACACAGAGTTTTTTGTCTACCTGTCTATTTTACTGACTTAGGCATCGGAGGGGTTTCCGGCACACACCCGCCGGCTAGCTCACGTTTGTGTTTTCAGAGAGTAAAGCGACGACGTTTGGAAGAACGCGGACTTGATCAATAGGATTATACGAGAAGGTTTATTTCTTTCCCGTACAACTAAATTTTTAATTTTTCACGTTACAAAATTAACCTATCCCGTTCCCCCTTCTCTATTACCATACAGGACATAGGTGGGACTACAAACCTTCTCAAAACCCGTCATGTGACCATTTTGTTAATATTACCTTGTTTGTTCTAATTTTTAAACTCAAATTTTTTTTTAATTGAGTTTTTTTATTTATTTTTTTGTAACTTTTTTGCTTTTTAGTGATTTTTAAAAATATTTTAAGTAGATTTTTTATTTTTTAGATACACCTAACCTAAATGTACGTAAATAATAAAATATTTATAAAAAATTTAAAAAATCAATAAATACACAATAATATGAAAATATATCAATTTTTATATTTTTAATATTTAGTAAATTTAAAAAAAAATCACATATGCTGTACTTTTTAAGTATATTTATACTAGTTGACCCGGGGTAGACAATCAAAGCTTGGGTGCATCTAAAACTATTTTTTAAAAAACATTAAAAAAATTCAATAAAAACAAAAAAATTCTTCAAAAAAGAGATTCAGACCAGGTGATTAAGGTAGTGTTTGGTAAAATTTTAAAATTATGATTTGAGAATAGGATTATATTTTGAGTTTATGAGTTTTGGAATTATGATTTGAAAAGAGAAATTTATTTGATTATAAGTTTTGAATTTTTGATATGACATATGAAAAAAGAAAATTTGTTTGGTTATGAATTTTAAAAAGAGCTTTTAATACGTAGCCTTCGTTTGGCATTGACTTTTTTAGTTGACTTTTTGATTTTTTTGATTTTTTTTGTCTGAGACTTTTTTGTTCGTTTGGTGTTCTTGATTGGCTTTTTTAGTTTTTTAGCTTTGGAGTAGTGGATTTTTTTTGTTCTTTTGTGATTTTTTGACTTTTTTTTGTCATTTTGTGATTATTTAGCCTAAAATGAAAACCAAATAATCCCTTAATTGAAAAACATATAACTCATAACTAAACACACAATTCAAAACTCTATTGAAAACTCTATTTAAAACTCATAACCAAACTATTTTTAAAATTCAATTAAAAATAATAATTTGTCATTTTCGTCTCTATATTTAAAAAATATCAAAAATAAATATAATTTTTGCCCTAAATAACAGGTGGCGATTGTCAATTGCAAAAAAAAAATAAAAATGAAAATTATTGTTTTAGTCAACCGACCAAATATCGGGATGTCTAGGTGAACAACTGGGTAGACCAAAAATTCAACTTTACTAAACATGTATGAAAGAAAGGATATGCATGAAAAGGTGAGAGTTTTGTTTGGAAGGAGCTCTATCAATGTGAAAAAGAAGTGTATTTTAAAATGTGTGATAAAATTAATTTTTAAACACTCCATCAAACTTAGAGATTTCAAGTGGAAGGGTAGAATTATAATTAGAATGCTGCACAGTCTAATTTTTTCCTACCCAAAAATTGGATATCATAGACACGGGTAATTGGATAGTCCGAATCGGGTTTAAATAGACCCGTTCAAGGACTTGTATAGTGTCGACGAGCCAAACCGAACGCAGACCCAACCCTCGCCACACCAGAAAAGGAAAATATCCTCGGGGTTCGCCGACCTCATCTTCCCCATCTCTCAAAACTCATTACAGCAATTCGAAGGTACAAAAAAGCACTTTTTGTATCTTATCTATCAATTGTACGTAATTTAAACAAATTATTCATTCATTTGTTCTTTGTTCCACCAATTTTACCTGTTTATTATCGGGTAAACTTGCCTTCGTCGTATATTGTAGTTCTCTAGTGTCTGAATTTGGAGTATTTTGTGTATTAGGTAAACTTGCTTTTCATCCTAGGTTTTTTATTTTATTTTATTTGTGTGAATTGGGTTGTTGTTGTGTTATTCTGATGAGTGATTTAATTGATATATTTCGATTATATATGTATGTATTCTAAATTTGCTGTTCAATCATGGGTACTCGGTTCAAAATTGTGGTGCATAAGCTCTCAAGAATTTAGGCATTGGGGGAACAAATATTTTGGATGGAGCAATTTTATTAATGGGATCTGTTAGTGTTGTGAAATTGTTGAAATTTGGATGTTATCTTGAAACTTCGAAAAATTAGATGTGTAATTAAGTTTGACAAGAAAAAAAGGTCTCTTTAAATCTCAAAGCATTTATCTTTTCTGAGAGAAAAAGTTTTTCTTTCAACATCCTCAGGTAAATAATGACAGTATGTCGGTATCCATTATGAAACGAATGTTTTATATTTGGAATGCTTAACCTTGGTGTTTTTTTTACGTGTCTTATGGTATGTTACATGGACTTGGGTATGCGTAGATATCTAGAGGCTATGAAGCATGGGTACTTCGAAAAATATACCGTACCCGTACCGAGTACTTACCGGCGTACCATATCTCGTATGGTACTTTTGCATACGTACCAGGTACACGAAACACGTACCCAAGTTTTTTTTTCTTAATTTTTGACGTACCCAGACGTACCTAGGATATATCCAAGCCGTACTGTATCGTACCGTACCTCAGTTGAAACAATATTTTCCTTATATTACAGAGATAAAACTCATTTCACTAGATTTCTTTTTTAGTTTTTGTTTTATGCTTAGCATGATTTTAAAATTAAACTATGGTTTGTAAGTTATTTAATATATTGATATTTAATTTTAATTTATACTTTTCCTTTTGGCATTAAATGTTAATTATAGGTTGGACCTTAACAAACTAAACCATTTAATTAATTTTTGTATTACTCTAAATTAAAAATAAATATTTTTTTACAAGCGTACCAAGTCGTACCTGTACCCTATTTTTTTTGAATTTACCGTATCGTACCAGTACCAGTACTCGTACCCGTACCTGTGCTTCATAGTCTAGAGGTTTGACCCGTTAAACCTCAAATTTAACGGCATGTGGATTTGGCAAAATATGGTCATACTTTTAATCCATTACGTGAGATGAAATAGTATTATATGTAGAATACAGTGTTAAAAAGATATTTGACTCATTTTATAGCAATTATATGACTTTATATACATATAATGATAGTGTGAAATACAAATATATAAGGAGTGTCTGTGGTAAAGCATCAGACACATTCCACACCATTGTCTCAATGTTCGGGTGTCTGACATGGGTATTTAATTTATTTTGAAAAGCCCACGTGACATAGGTCTTAATTCGTACTTATGAATTGTTTTGTGAAGGTTATCCTTGTATGGAATCTCATTCGTTACAAATTTTGTGATATGCGTACTTCTTAGGCTATTACACTCAGATTATTATTTCAATCATAGTTTCATTATTTTTCTTCTTTTATATATAATATTGTTATGTTATTATGGCATGGGTTTGCTCACTTTCTTTCATGTTATTATGGAATCATATTTTCATTAGAGTTCTGTTATGTTTTTTCAGGTCTGGTGTTCAAGCTGTTTAGTTAGGTTGTAGAGATGAGACGGCCGGGGCACTATGGTGATTCAGGTGGCAATGCATATGTCACTGCTCAGATGCAGCACATGTCTGGTCAGAGGATGGAACAAAAATCTGGTCATTACCAAGGACGGTCAGAGCCATTGACCTCTGATAAGGAGCATCCATATGGAGCTTCAAAAGCAGATGGACAATGGAGATGGGAAAGGGATGGATCCAAAGTACCAAACTCGATGTCACCCCAAATGTTCAATGAAGGCAAGTAATGCTATTTCATATGACCCTCCTTTGACACTCCTTCGACACGTGTTGTGGCCCTCCCCTTGTGAAAATAGAACCCTATTTAACCAGCATTTGAGCTAGTCTAAAGGCCTTGCAAAAAACTGAAGTTGAAAATGTGCGTCCTTACTCTAAACATTTAGAATTATGGGTGCATCATATGTCCATTAGTACTTATCCTATCCTCCCTTTTTGGTCATCATTGGGCATTAGATACTGTTAATTTTACTAGTATGTCAAGCTTTGTATTTTTGGTATACCTGTTATGAAGCTAAAGCTCTGTGTAATTTTCTCACCATCATACTAGCTATTAGATAAGAAGATGTTTTCAGTCACGTGTTCAAAGTAAATAGTATTTTTCCTCTGTCAAAATATTAGAGAAAAACTGGTTATTTGTTGAAGTAGAGTAAGGTGTATTCTTAAGCTAGTTCCATATAGCTGTCAATTATAAAATTCATATATGGATGCAAGATTTTATAGTCAAGCCTTGGATGACCAATGCAAACCAGCAGCAGTAGGTTCCTCTCTGGCTGATTGGAAGTAGGTTATTTTAGCCTATTTTACATGGACTCAAGTACGGGTGTGAGGTGTCAGGTTATGCATCTATGTGTCTGATTCATTTATGTACTCAATTAAGGCAATTGATTCGGAAAATGCTTTTTGGCATGCTAATTTAAAGTCTCATGGTTGTGGATTTACATGACAGTGTTTATTTAGTCTATGAAGCATGGGTATTTCAAAAAACATGCCATATCCGTACCGGGTACTTACCGGCACATGGTACCTCGTATGGTACTTCTGCATACATACCGGGTACACGAAACATGTACCCAAACTTTTTCTTTTTAATTTTTGACATACCCAGACGTACCTAGTATACACCAAGCGGTACCGTATCTCAGTTGAAACAATATTTTTTTCTATTATAGAGACAAAACTCTTTTCACTAGATTTCTTTTTTATTTTTAGTTTTATACTTAGCATGATTTTAAAATTAAACTATGGGTTGTAAGTTATTTAATATATTGACATTTAATTTTGATTTATACCTTTACTTTTGACATTAAATGTTAATTATAGGTTGGATCTTAATAAATTAAATCATTTAATTAATTTTTGCATTACTCTAAATTAAAAATAAATATTTTTTTACAAGCGTATCAAGTCGTACCTGTACCTTATTTTTTTTAAATTTTACCGTATCGACATACCCATATCGTACCAGTACCCGTGCTTCACAGTATTTAATGAGTAAATTATGTTGAATTACTAAAACTGGTTTAATTCAATTTGTCAAGATTCTGATTGTGGACTTCATGTGCTGGATATTGTTCTTGTGTTACAGGTCAAGGGGGTGATACATCTAGATCCTATTTCCAAGGCCAGAGGCAAGATTCCAAAATGGCTTTAGAGAGACAAGGGAACAATGATCCTAGATCGCAGCCTCGTGAAGAGGATATGGACATTGGATATGAAGATAATCCCTCGTCACGGACTTTTGAAGGTCTCGAGCAGAGATTCCTTGATGACATCATGAAATTATCAAAGGAACAAACTGATGCAGAGGATGCAGAAAATGCAAGGCATAGGGAGGTTAGATTATAAGCTAAAAAGCTTACTCTTTTTTTTCATGTAGTTTTTTCCTTTACTTTCTGCATACTTTATGCTTTATTTATGAATAATTGAACTCAGATATTTCGAAAAATCTTCTTCTTTTTTTTTTTTTCTTTTATAGAACAATCTATATCAGGCTCTTGCACAATAAAAAAAACTTGTGTGATTCCCATTTCTCTATTTTGTATAATAATTTATTTTCTAAAAGAATGTTCAAAGGCAACAATTTGGCCATAGCATAATAGTTTTTTGGCCTGTTGGGTGGGGGCAACCGGAGGAAGACAACACGGGGCAAAGCAAAGGGCAGAGTTTCGAGTGACTTGTTTGGGTTGTTGCTGTCTATCTTGGATCTTGGATTTGTAATGCCAAAGTGATTCTTGCTCAATAGAAAATCTTCGTTACCACTCATCAAGAAGAGCAACATTCCTTGCTACAATATTTTCTACGGCCACCCACTCCCCCACTCCCCCCCTCCCCCCTTATTTCTTGGGAGAGATGGTGTGCAATATCCCAATATATCATTTTTCAAGATTCAGGTAGGGGTTGCAAACAAAATTGAAAACATGATTAGGGGCTTTTTGTGGAAGGTTTAGGTGAAGGGAAAAGGATTCATTTGGTTTACTGGGAGACAGTCTCTCTACCACGAACTAAGGGGGGGTGGCTCCTACATTCTAGCAATGACCATTGTTGCTCTTCTTGGTGAGTGGTTCTAGAGATTTTCTGTTGAGCGAGAGTGACTTTGGCGTTCCACTATTGAGGGCAAACATGGGGTTCAAGCTAACGGCTGGGAATCTCTTGTGGCCCTTTTAATGATATTTTTCCTTTTGTCGTTGCCTATAAAAAAAAGAGAGATTGTTTTCATATTGGTTTTTGATTAATCATGATTTTAATGGGTATCTTTTGCATTATTTTGTCTTGTCATGCTGTTTAAACTGACGTCATCCATGTTTCTTGGTAATTCAAACCGTTCTTCAAAATTTATTGTCCTCTATCTTATATATAACATTTGTATGTGTTTCAGAGAATAAACACAATCAATGCTCAATATCAAGAACAACTAGCTGCGCTTCGAGCTCGGCACTCCGGTCGTCGAGATGAGTTCCTTCGGAGGGAATCCCATGCACGACAACAGCAGTACCAGCAGGCTACGATGGATCACTACCCCAATAGTGGCATGGGTCCTAGTGATCCTCATGGGTATGGTGGAGCTGCAGGTAGCGAATCACACCGAACATATAATGTTGATCAATATGATTCCTACAGAGAACGGGCTCGATTTCTTGGGAGTACACGAGATCATGGCTTTGAGTCCAGAGGTCCATATCCTGGGGGCCGTGTTTATGATACTGGCTCTCGCTATTATTGATATAATTGATTAGGGTAGGTTATTAACTTTTCCTTGCATTTCCCATTATTATTATGTTTGTTTTTCATCTTACCTGGTTCTATGTTGGTTGTTTTTCTGTCTGTAATGTTCCTTGTGCAAGGGAAAAACAAGGTCTGTAAGTTTTTTTATTACGAGGTCTAATTATTAGAAGCATTTGCTTTGGAAATTTGTTGGAAATCTTATGGAGATTCTGCATCTTGATTTCCTTTTGTTCTGCATAGGCATTGTTTCATGGTTTGGTTCTATGAGATTGTAGCCAGAGGAGGAGGACGCGAACTTTTGACCGTTCTAGCTACGGTTCTAGTGAGGTGAAGGAGTTCTAGCCTACTGAGCTAACTTTAGTTGGTTAAGGTAACTTATGACGCAATAAGGCTCGTAAATATTAGAAGAATCTTATAACACTATATACCAAATTAATTGAGATGCCATATTGATGATGGTGATCTGAGATTTGAATTCTCTCCCTTCTAAGAATGGAGATATCTATTTCATTTTAAGAATCATTTGATAGTTGGAAATTGATAAATTTCACAGTTTGAGTTTTGAGCTTGCGAAATATCTCTATTTCAGTTTTTACATAATTGCATATTTCACGGCTTTGAGGAATTTTTCAGTTTTGAAATTGAGAAATTTTACAATTTAAGAAATGTCTCGATTTCGAGTCATTGTGACCATTTTAGGGTTTTAAAAAAATCAGAAATTGATTAGTTTTAGTTTTAAAAAAAAGGAAAAAAAGTTATGACCTGAAATTGAATTTTTTTATATTTTTGAAAATTGTGAGGAATTTATATTTTTAAAAATGGTCTCGTTTCAAGCCATTGTCACAGTATTTTGACGTCTTAAAATTAAAAATTTAGTAGTTTAGTTTTTGAAAAATCTTAAAAATTAAAAATAGTTTTGTAAAAATAAATATTTAAAATATATATTTTTAAAATTTTAAAAATAATTTGTTCACCAAACAAAAAGAGCAAAAAAAATTGATGAATGTTTTTTATTTTTATTTCTGAATATTAAAAAAAAAATTCTCAAAACGAAATCAAATATTGTAATTAATTTTTGGGGTCATTTCTTTCTTTTATTGATATTTAAAATCTCATACGGGCATGCTTGACTCTATTCACTCTGTTTGGTTTTCATTTTCAGAATTTATTTTTCAGAAAATTTTATTTTTTTATTTTCACTTAATTATTTAAAATTTTTTTTAGACACATTTAATATAAATACATTTAAAAAGTATAATATTTATGATTTTTTTTTAAACTTAATTTTTATAAAATTAAATTCAAAAAATTGAAATCAAATACATTAATTAATTTATGAAGGAATAATCAACTTTCGCCAGAACATCGTATCACTGTTTGATACATCCCACAGCTGTTCATCTCTCATCAAATAGCCAACAATGCATTGTCAATAGCAAAACCCAAAAATAAAAAAAATTATTTTATTTTTATTTTCCCTCCTTGAATCCTCTTCACAGAAAAGCTCGATTTATTTCTCTGCAAATCTCTCTCTCTCTCTCTCTCTCTCTCTCTCTCTACTGAAAAATGATGTGCATTGTACTAGCAAATCTGTTCCGCCAATTTTGAATCTATACAAGCTCCGTCTTTCTCTCATGGAAGATCTCCCCGAAGATTCTTCTCACACTTGTCAACAATCCTCCCTTTCAAATCACGACGGCCTACGATTCTACTTCGTCCCCTATCGGTACATAAAACCCTTTCTCACTCACTCTCTCCCACTTCTCTCTCCTCAATCCGCATTTCCAAATCCACAACTCAAACTTCAAATCTAAATTCGAATCAACACTTCATTTTCTTTGATTTTGATTTTGATTTGGGCGATTGGGTCTGCATTGGAATGAAATGATCAAAAATTAAGGTGATTATTGGCTTGGTTTGGTTTTGATATGTGTTTTTTAGGTGGTGGAAAGAGGCACAAGACTCTTCTTCGTGGCTTGATTCGGATGGGAAGAGAGGGATTTTGTACACGGCGTCGTCGGCGTCATTGTTTGCCGGCCCGATGAAGATAATCAGCAACATATTTAACTCAGATCTTGTGTTGAATTTGAGGAGGGAGGATGATTCTGTGCATAATAAAGAGAATGGTGGTGAAGTTGGGATCTCGGGTCGGGACTATGCTTTGGTTACTGGGGAAATGTGGTTGCAAGCACTTAAATGGTGAGTTTTTTTTAGCAATTTGTGTGATAAGGGTTGTTTCAAGTTATTGAATAGCCAATGGCTTGGCTTTATTGTGTTTGTGCAATTGAATTGGGTTTTCGATTCGAATGAGCGTGAAAATCGGTCTTTCTTTGATGACATATGTGCTTTAGATACCTTAATTTTCATTATTTGAACAACTGGTTTAATTGCCCGCCTCCGATAACTTATTTATGATATGATAGAGTTTGTAGAATCCTTATAAGTTCTGTAAACTGTCTTATCCTTGTTTGTTGGAGTACTATTATTAGTTTCTTTTTCCACGTACCAACTGAATTAACTGTGAACTCAACAATAAGTTATAACATAACATGTTGCTCCAATTTTTTTTTGAATATTTCATAGAATTTGTAAATGAATACAGTTTCTTTATATGTTGGTTCCTTTCTCATCTTTCAAATACCCTCTTGAAGTTGATTCTATCATTTTTAAAATTTAATTTTATTGCTTCTACAAATTGTTAAATAATTTTTTTGTGTCAGAGTTGCGTGGTAAATCGATATATTGGCGAGGCTATATTTTATATTGATGGTTTTATCTATATTACAGACAGCGTATGCCTTTGGATACAAGTGATTATCTAATAATAGTTTGTCCCAATAAAGATCTTTGATCTCTCTACAACTGGTACTGTTCTCCTGCTCCACTTAGGCACATTGATTCCAAAATTGCAATGAAGAATGGTAGAAGCTTTTCAGCCGCAGAAGATGATATGGCTGATGTCTATCCTTTACAACTTAGGCGCTTCGTTTTGAGAGAAACTAACTCGGTGGGAGTAAAAATAAGCAAAAAGGTGATTTTTCCCCCCTAGTTAATCTCCTTTTTTGTTTATCTTTTTTTTGGAGACATGGAACATCACAATGGCTATGAATTTATCTGGTACTATCATGGAATGCATATTATGGGTCCCTATTTGGGTTGTTGATCTTTCTTTTCATTCCTTCACTAATATTCATTTCTTGATTGGTCATTTTAGATTTTCCACCTTTGCCCTCTTCTGGAAATTTATGAATTTGAAATGCATTCTTTGACATTATCAGACAAAAAACATCTAGCCCTTACATGATGCACTGCTAATACAAACTGCAAAGTGCCATAGTTACATGTGAATGTAATATTAGTTTTAATAGCTAACCTTGAGGGGTTGGCCTAGTGGGCACAACTTGGGGTCTAGCGGTGTGCTTCCTTCAGGTCACAGGTTCAATATGCACTAGCTCCAATAAGCACCTTGGGGCTAGTCCATATAGGGAGTGGTGGGATTGGTCTTCCGAGATTAGTCGAGGTGCGAGTAAACTGACCCAGACACCCGGTTATTACAAAAAATAAGCAACTGGATGGTGTTCGTAATTCATGGAATATATTAAATTTGTGTAGAAGTATTTTTACATAATCTTATAATTATCACGTGTCTTGTTTGAAAGATCACGACAAATGGATTCAAAAAATGTAAATTATATAAAAATGAACCTATAGAACAAAAGTTATTTCATTTTAAAATTTGAAATAAATTAAAATATGGAAAGTTGTTTGAACCTAAGAAAATGGATAAAATGGTTATCGAGGTAACATTTATTGTTCAATGTTTACTGTGCAAGGGTAAATACATTTTAAAAAACTAAGGCTATGTTTGGAGAAGCTTTTGAAATATGATTTTACCCCTTCCCCTGAACCCTCTGTTTGGATAGTGTTCAAAAATTAATTCCACACCACTTTTGAAAACTCGTTTCAGGCGGGATTTGAATTTTGAAATTTTGCCCACTCGGTTATCCTCCCGGACGTCCGGCCGGTTGATCAGAACAATGCGGATTATTTTTTATTTTTATTTTTTTTGGCAATTGACACCTGTAATTTTTTATATATTAAATAAAAAATATTTTCCGAATTAATTTTTTTTTTTATGAGCTCTGAATAGAATTTTGGATTGTGTGTTTGATTATGAGTTATAAGTTTTTGAATCAAATATCATATGTTACATCAATTATTCTAACTCAATTCAAAACTCATAACCAAACAAATTTTTCACATTCAAATCATAATTTCAAAACTCACATACTCAAAATAAAACTCTATTATCAAATCATAATTCTAAAACTCTACCAAACGCAACCTAATTCTCGTTTGAAATGTGGACTAAACGTCCCACTGTAAAAAAAGAAAAATGCTTGGGAGCTCTAATTGAGCACCCCTAATCCACTTCTAATGATGTGGAATGGTTCATACTCCTCACTTCTCATCCTTCCTCTCTCTATTCTCTCTCTTTGCCACCTCATTAGAGGTCAAATTAGGGGTGATATATTAGGGGTATATAGTACCACTCATAAAAAAATTTGAGGGACTTTTATGGTCAACAAAAAAGCAATTGGACTAAATGTTCCATTTTAATTATGTTAAGAACTAATCCCTAAAATTTATTTAAAAGGGCTGCTACGTGCATAGATCCATAGATGGAACAAAATGCGATATATTCATTTAGCCCTCAAAATTCTCTATTAATTTTAAAAAAATCCTCATTCATTGGGTGTTTTGTATTCCTTGCATCATCTCGATGCTTTCTTAATAAAGTTTATTTATCAAAAAAAAAAAAAAAAAAAAGGGACAAAAACATAAAAACTAACCCCTAAAATTTGTTTAAAAGGGATGCTACCGGCATAGATCCACAAATATACCTAGATGAAACAAAATGCTATATATTCATTTAGCCCTCGAAATTCTCTATTAATTTAAAAAGTCCTCATTCATTGGGTTTAATACTTGGGAGATCCACCCATATGAGAGTCAAAAAACAAGATTTCATGACATGGAATTCTAATGTTTGGGATATTTAGACGACTGTTATTGAATTGTCAGGCTAAATCAAAATTTCCTTTTAATAGCTAAAATGGGGATTGTGTATTATAACTGATATCTGGTTTCTTGTTGTATGTATCATTAGGCTATCTTGTTTGCCTATTGATTCATTTCTTTTCCATATGTTGAAGTGCATTTTTTTGTATTTCCTTTTCAGGACAATGCAGCCGAACACTTCAGAAGAGCCTGCAAGATTTTCAGTGCTGAGACTGAGCTAGTAAGCATTCAATTTTTTTGTGTTTCCCAAAGGAGCAATATAATTTCAAGTGGAATTGGATGGTTTGAACTATGATTATTAATTTACCTTTTTGTTTTCGCTTATTTGCAACTTACTTAGCTTAAAATTTGAAAACACATGCTTTAGCAATTCTATTTAAAAAAAGTTAGGGTGTTTGGTTACAATTATTTGGTTTTCAACTTGTTTTTTTAGCTCAAAAAGTTTAAAATAAACTGAAAAAGCTAAATATGTTTATTTATTAAATGGAAACAAAAGGGTCTCTCTGTTTATTTAAGCAATAGGATAATTTCCCATGGAAGTGGATGCCTTCTAACTCCTGCTGTTATGCAGTTGCGCATATGGGATTTTTCTGGGCAGACAACCCTATTTTTCTCAAGCGAAAAAAATATGTTTGTAAAAGAGACTCAGCAGCAGTCAGAGCAGGAGGTAGGTGGTAGATATGTGTGATAAGATTTCTACTTTTCACTTTGTTGTCACTTGAGAGGAATTCAGAACTGAGAAACTGTATGCCATGCCAATTATAAATTACTATATACTAAAATTGTCTTATGGATCAAGTTATTCTATCCAATCATTACATGTGGTTTATTTAGTTCTAGATTATTCAATTCACCATAATTCTTAGTTAGTTTTAAGTCATAATCCTAGTAGAACTAGAAGTATAGTAGCTTATATATCTATGTACTTCTTCTAATTAGTGGAGTTCAATTTTGAAATTTTATGTGAAGCTTTTGAGCTTTGTGTGATGTTTTATGCAACTTTACCTTGGGGGTAATTTATTTTATTTTATTTGAAAGTGAGATTTTTAGATTCTTCTTCTTCCTTTCTCTTCCACAATATATTTGTTCTTGAGTTACGGTTCACAGCCTCAAAACAGTCCTGATTTCTGCCACAAAACTCTACTTGATCGAGCATTAGTTTCACACCTAGAACCCTTAAAACCTTCTGTTCACAAACTTCTAGCACACTGTATCTAAAAAATCCTGCAACCTATCTTTCAGGAAATCAAGACAATTCTCCCATCTATTTGTCTCTAAACCCTAGAACTTTTTTCTACATTTAATTCCCCAGCAGTGGAAGCTTTTCATAAATCAGAATCAAACTTATCACCAACTCTAATGTAGGAATTGGGAAGCGTCATTCCATTAAAGTTTCCTTGTGTTCCACATCACTGGCTCACCTTTCTAACAACAAAAGTGATTTTAGTTGTGTCATAGTCAAATTTATCAGCCTTTGAACTTCAACTGTTTTACCCTCGCCTCTACAAAGCTTGATGTTCAGGTCCATGGGGTTTTTATAGGTTTGGCATCTAACATATTGTTCTTAGAAAAAAAAGACGAGTTTCATATTTCCTTTATCTAGGTACATAGAAAATATCTCCACTTGCCTTCAAGGGCCTAATTTCATGACATCATTCTCAGTAACTACAATATCCTTCACATGAGTTCCAGAAGTATAATCTTGCTTAAAGTATGAACAGTGAGCGATTTGGTATCACTCTTCGATCCCTGTGCTGTTTGTTTCAAACTGAATTAAAAAAACCGTGTCCTTGGAGATAGTTTGTGCCATAAAATGCATTGCTTAGCTTAGTTTGTAGTCATGCTAGGCTAAGTAGCATAGACACACGACACTGACTTGCCGCCACGTCAATTTTCAAAAAATGCAGGACACGATAAACTTGGGACACGTTAAAAATTTATTATATATTGAATATATGAATAGTTTATTCAATGGTAATGAAAAAAATAAGAGAGTAATATAACATTAATTAAATTAAAAAGGCTTATATTCCATAATTTAAACATTAAGATAACATTCACATAAAACAATTGCAATTTAAAGAATGCAAAACAATTGTAGCAGTAGAACACTAAAGTACACCTGATAAATTCATCTAAGATTCTAGGCAACCAATTTTTGTAAATTGCTTAAGCTGTTAGGGCATGGGTCAAAAAAACATAAGTCAAGCTCTTGCAGTCTTATTTGAAAATCTGTTTTGCACAAAGGGAGATAGGCACAAATTTGTACTTTTATTTTTTTAAATTTTAAAATTAAAAAAAAAAAAACAAAAAATGGTGCAGTAACATACAAACATAATAGAGAGTACATGGGAAAACATGATTGGGGAATAAATACATGCGAAGAGACCTCCTGGAGTCAAGGTGGGTCATACCATGTTTGCTATTCAAGAAGAGAGAGCTTAAAATAGTCATAAGCAGGCTACTCTACTTCTGTCATTGTTAAAAATTTGAGTGCAAAATACTATTTGACTATCTTAATAACTTGATTACTAACTACTTAATTGTCATCATTATATTCGACTGTCATATTGATGCACGGGCATTTATGTTTCTTGTTTGTCTGTATACAGATTCTCCTTGAGTTGCAAGTTTACGGGTTGTCAGATTTCATTAGAAGCAGAGATGTGAAAAAAGGTGATGCGGCAGGGATTCATCTTAATGGCACTTCATTTATGATGAATGGTGGTGCTACCAATGTGAACTCTAGTTTTGTTCGGGGCAATTCACCTGCCTTTTGTGGCTGCTTTGGTGAAGTAGGTTCTTTGGGCTTGACAGGATTACAAAACCTTGGGAATACTTGTTTCATGAACAGTGCTCTTCAGTGTTTGGCACACACACCAAAGCTTGTGGACTACTTCATTGGAGATTACAATAGAGAAATAAATCATGACAATCCGTTAGGCATGGATGTATGTTATCATTTGTTTGTTCTTGATGTAGACTCTTCTAAATTTGTGAAGGACCTGTGTAGGACACTTGACATTTGGGTTAGGGTATGGGACATGTGTTCGACAAGTCTAGTTGGACATACACCAATAAATATGTTTTAGTAGTTAACTATGAAATTATGCACAAGACTTCAATTCTATGCATAAAAGCTCTATATTATTTTGTAAACACCATTTTATCTTAAATAAAGTATTTTAAGAAATATGAAGTTTAGCGATGTCTTGGTGTCCTTGGTCATGAGAATTAGATGAATTTGACACATAGACACATACCTGACATTTGACACTCCACACCTGTACATGAGTTCATGTTAAATAGTCTTGTATAACAATGCCATGCTCCTGTATGGATTTTGCTCTTTCAATCTCTCTCTCTCTCTGACTTTTTTTGGGTGTTATTTTGTTTCTGTTTTCTAAGTTCTATTTTGTTACAACAATAGTAGTTTGGTAATTTCAGTGTGCTTGTTTCCTGGAGATGGTCCATGCAAATTCAATCTCTTGTAATGCCTGCCCCTTTTTGAGTTTATTATTGCTTAGTCTCCATTTATTGTTCAGGGTGAGATTGCTTTAGCATTTGGAGATTTGTTGCGGAAGTTATGGGCTCCTGGAACAACTCCGGTAGCACCAAGAATGTTTAAGTCAAAACTTGGTTGTTTTGCTCCTCAGTTCAGTGGTTTTAATCAACATGATTCCCAAGTTAGTGCTTCTCTCGATTTGAAATTTAGAATTCTATCTTCCGTTTCTAGTCAAGGAACTAATGATTGTTTTTTACGGTAGGAGCTTCTTGCTTTTTTATTGGATGGGCTTCATGAAGATTTGAATCGTGTTAAATGCAAACCTTATGTAGAAGTCAAGGACGGGGATGGCCGGCCTGATGAAGAACTAGCTGATGAATATTGGCAGAACCATCTGGCTCGCAATGACTCTATTATTGTTGACGTTTGCCAAGTGAGTATCGTTTCTTAGGTTTCTTCTGCATTTTTTTTTCTAAAGGAAATCAGAGTTTAGAATTTTGGAATCCTTGTATAAATATGACATATGCTCTAATTTTTTTTTAATTTTTTTTCCCTTTTCCAAGGAAGAACAAAATTAATTATCTGGTTTCATAAAGTTATATTAACATGCCACTTAGTATTTGAGGTTAGATTTTTGCACAAAGGTCAGGAGTGCCATCTAATATAGGTATTGTAAACTTTCATGTTGAATATAGAAATTAAAATATTATGTTTGAATATGGAAATTAGAATATGAATTATTTTGATTATAGGAATCTTACCTTGTGTATATTGTTTCCTAAATTGTATCATGGATATATTGTATATACATGGCCTCCACCTTATTGATTGGTAAGTCAAATAATTCTTTTCATTCTTTTTGATATCAGAGCCTCCCTAGCCATCTCTCTCTCAATCACTCATCACCACTGATTGCCTTTTTTTTCTTCTCTCTAGCCTCCGACAGCCTTTTCCAACTCTTTTTCTCCCTTTGACAGCCTCAGCCCAGCCTTCGTAGCCCCTCTTCTTCCTTGTCTTCACCTTGGTAGGCCTTCTTTATCCTTGCCAAGGCTTTGGTTACTGCTGACCAGATTTGGCTACCTCTTTAGGTGGTCCGTGGCTTCTTTTTTTTTTCCCTTTCTTGGGGTGATTGAACTGATGTATTAAGCCCTTTTGTTTGTCTTTTTATTCTTTTAGACTACCGGGCTTATTCGGTAGCATCTATTTAGATAAGCCGTTGAGTTTTTTCCGACTTCTTATTTTTTCTTGGATTTTGTTGTTATCTTTGTGTGTTTTTCAGCCCATCTTATTCCACCATGACTCATCCATCCTTTGCTGATATACCCACCAAGCCTGTTCGAATTAGTTCTGATTTTTCTCTTTCTCATCACACTCTTGTTCATCGTATTACGAGTGTAGTGTTGAATGGGAAAATTTTTGCCACTTGGAGCTGCTCCCTTAAACTCTATTTAGGGGACAGGGAAAAGCTCATTAGCTTTTATCTTCCACTACCCAGCCTACTGCAACAGATCTTACCTGTGCACAGTGGGATATTGATAACTGTACTATTTTGGGATGGATGTTCAACTACTTGGAAGATGGTATTTATCACATGTTTCTCTGTTGCGACACAGTTCCCGGTCTATGGCATGCCTTGTCACAGATGTATGCTTATGATCATAACGATGCTCGCATCTTTGAGCTCTATCAGGATATTACTCGTGCTTCCCAATCCGTCTTGGGTCTTTCTGTGGCAGAATTCTTTGGACACCTTTAGGCCCGTTGGGAAGAATTAGCTCAATATGAGCCCTTGACTGAGTTACCAGTAGATGCTGCCTCTCTTGTGTCCAAACGCCTTGCTCGCCAGCATACTTACCAATTTCTGATGGGTTTGAACTCTGAGTTTGAATCCCTTCGAACTTAGATTTTGAACACATCACCTGTGCCTTCTCTCTATGAGGCCTTTGCCACCATTGATAATGATGAGCGTCATAGGCATCTGGTTCAGTCGAATCCTTCTCCTCTGTCTCCTGTTTCATCTAACTAGATGGCTTTTGTTGTAAAGTCTGGTTCTCGGGGTTCTACTGGTCCAGTTACTTGTCATCATTGTGGCGTTTCTGGTCATGTTAAGGCTCGTTATTTCAAATTTCATCCTGAGTTGAGGCAATGTTCCTCTCGCCCTCATGGTGCTACCACCTCTTGCACTGCGGCTCTAGTGGATTCTGCTACTCCTGTTCCTAGGTCTCCTTATCTCCCTAATTTACAGGAGTTACAGACTCAGATTGGTCAGCTTCAGACTCAGCTTGGATCTCTTACTGCCAGTTCTCTTGGCCCATCATCTACCACTGTTGCCACCCTTTGAACAGGTACTTCTACTGCTTTCCATGTTCGGTTTGCTAGTCTCTCATGGGTTCTGGATTCTGGGGCTAATGATCATATGACGAGTGAGTTTTCCTTTCTTTCTTTGCCAGCCTCTACTACTATTGCCCAATTTGTATGTCTTGCTAATGGTTCGTTATCCTCTGTTCGTCATAAGGGTGTAGTGTCTTTAACTCCTACCATTACTTTATCATCTGTTTTACATGTTCCAAATTTTGCGTATAATCTCTTATCTGTTAGTTGTTTTGCCAAACAATTTAATTGAGCTATCATCTTCTTACCCTCCTCTTGCCTTTTACAGGACCTGAGTTTGAAGAAGATTTTTGACAAGGGCTATGAGCGTGATGGGCTGTACTATTTTGGAGATCCACCGGACGAGCCTTCCTCTTCTTCCTTAGCTAGTTTTCAAGCCTTTGTTTTGCCTGCTTCTGTGTCTTGTGTTTTTAATATTCATACTTTAGAATTATGGCATACTCGTATGGGTCATGTTAAGTTTCAGTATTTATGTCAACTTTTTCCTTCATTTAATAAAGTTTGCAAAGATTCTAAGTTTCATTGTGTGGTTTGTGAGTTGTCTAAGCATACCTGTACTAGCTATATCTCTTATATGACTCGTACTCCTAGTGCTTTTGATCTTATACATTCTAATGTCGGGGCCGTTCTCCTGTTACTGCTTTTTTTGATCATAGATATTACGTGATTTTTATTGATGATCACACTAGGTGCACTTGGGTTTATTTAATTTGTCGTAAGTCTGACACGTCTTTCCCATTTTTGTCTAATTTTTACAGATAGTTAAAACTCAGTTTCATGCAGTTGTTAGGACTATCCGTTCTGATAATGGTGGGAAATATATTTCTAATACATTTTGTTCCCATCTTAATTAAACCGGTATTCTTTAGCAACTTAATTGTCCTCAGACCCCTGAACAAAATGGTGTTGTTGAACACAAAAATCGTCATATTGTTCGATGTCTTCTTCGAGATATGGGTGTTCCCAAGTCTTATTGGCATATGACTATCCTTACTGCTGCTTATCTCATTAATATTGCATGGACTCACTCCGTTCCATACCCTTATGCCCACCACCACTCTATTTCCACTCTCACCTCGTGCCTTTGGATGTACTTGTTTTGTTCAAAATCGGAGTCCTACTCGCACAAAGTTAGATGACAAATCTATTTGTTGTATCTTCTTAGGTACTTTTCTATGTCCAAAGGGTATAGGTGTTATGACCCTGTATATCGTCACTTTCACCACACTTTGGATGTTAGGTTTTGTGAGGATCTTCCTTCCTTTGGTACTAACCCTTCTTTGTAGGCTTTTCCTCCTATTATTTCCACTGTTCGCCCGGTGACCATTTTAGACGAGGTTGAGAATGAGGCTGTCCTCCTTCCTACTTCTCAACCTTCGCCTCCTCCTCCATTACAAGTATACTCCCGTCACCCAGCCCCCTTGTTGCCTCTCCAATCTCTGGGTCAGGTAACTCTTCTCCTTTAACTTCTCCTCCACCTCCTCCTCGTAATCCACATCGGGATCGACATTCTCCAAATTGTTTGAGTTATTTTAGTACTTATCATCCTATTTCCTAGTATCTTTCCTATGACAGGGCTTTCCGTTCTTACCGTTCTTTTCTTGGCAAGCTTGAGTCGGAGTCCATTCCTCGTTCTGTATCTGAGGCTTTTTAGAATCTCAAATGGGTAGCAGCTATGCAGACTCAGATGGCGATCTTAGAATAGAATCACATTTGAGATCTTGTACCTTTACCTCTTGGGGAAAGAACAGTTGGTTCAAATGGGTGTTCACTATAAAGTACCTCGTTGATGGCTTAGTTGATCATTACAAAGCCCGCTTGGTGGCCAAAGGTTTCACACAGATTCCTTGCAAGAATTTTGGTGCCACTTTAGCCCCTATCACCAAGCTTACTTCTGTACGTCTTCTTATCTCCCCTGCAGCATCTCATTCTTGGCCTCTTTATCAGCTTGATGTCAAGAATGCATTTCTCCATGGAAATCTTCTTGAGACGATTTATATGGCTCTTCCACCCTGTTTTCGGGCTGAGGGGGAGTATTTGGAGAAAGTGTGCCGGTTACGTAAATCCTTGTATGGTTTGAAATAGTAACCACGAGCATGGTTTGGTCGCTTTAGTTCTGTTATTATATCTATGGGCTTTGTTCAGTGCCACTCCGATCACACTTGTTTCATTTATCGAAATTTTGCAGGTCAGTGTATAGTCTTGTTAGTTTATGTGGACGATATTATTCTTACAGGTGATGACTTTGTCAGCATTGGTCAAGTAAAGGACTTTGGCCAAACTTATAATATTAAGGATCTGGGATGTCTCAAATATTTTTTGGGAATTGAGGTGGCTCGCTGAAGGGAGGGGATCTCCTTATCTCAAAGTACACCCTTGACTTGCTTCAAGATACTGGTATGTTAGAGTGTAAACCTCTTTCTACTCCTATGGATCCTAATGTCAAACTCACATCAGAGTCTGGTGAGTTACTGGATGACCCAGGCATATATCAGCGTCTTGTTGGACGCCTCATTTATTTGACCAACACTAGATCTGATTTGACATTTACAGTTAGTGTTGTGAGTCAGTTCATGCATGCACCTCATAAAGAGTACCTTGACACGGTTCATCATATTTTGAGGTATTTAAAAACTTCTCCTAACTTGGGATTGTTCTTTATCGCTGGTCACCAATCTGGGCTCTCTTGTTTTACTGATGCAGACTATGTAGGATCTAGGATTGATTGGCTTCCATTTGTGGCTTCTGTGCTTTCTATGGTGATCATCTTATCTCATGGAAAAGTAAGAAGTAAGTGGTGGTTTCTAAGTCTTCTGTAGAGGTTGAGTATCGGGCACATGGTACATGTGAGATTCTTTGGATTCACTCTATTTTGGTAGAGTTAGGTTTTGAGGAGATTGTTCATTTCTCTTTATTTTGTGGTAACAAATCTGTCATTATTTTATCCTCTGATTCTGTACTTCATGAGCGTACCAAGCATATCGAGGTTGACATACATTTCATTCGAGCAAAGGTTCAGACTGGCATTGTGCGTCCATCCTTTGTCTCTTCTTCTCAGCAGTTGGCAGATATGTTCACAAAATTTGTGAGACCAACTTTGCTCCAGTCTTGCATTGACAAGCTGTGTTTGTTGAATATCTTCACATTAGCTTGAGGGGGGAGTGTTGAATATAAAAATCAAAATATTACGTTTGAATATGGAAATTAGAATAGGAATTATTTTGATTATAGAAATCTTACCCTGTGTATATTATTTCTTAAATTGTATCATGGATATATTATATATACATTGCCTCTATCTCATTGATTGGTAAGCCAAATAATTCTTTTCATTCTTTTGGTTTCTCCTAGATAACTTGGATTTCTCAAATAATTTAATTGAAGAAGGTATATACATGTATATCTCTATAATGATTTGACCTGATTGCATGCAATCATGCAAATAGTGGTATTTAGTTGTTAATTATTATAATTGGAATCCAACGGGAATGCTGGATTACATTTAACTTGATTTTTCCTTTTTCAACAGTACAAAAGAACTTATGGATGTATTATAATTGGAAGATGTTTAAATATGCCTAAAATAGATTAGATTTTATTTTGTTTATAGCTTATATGGCTGCATTATATCACCTTTATAGAGTGTCAAGAATAGGTGGTTCTTACATACTTCTGATGATAACTTTTTCACCCTTATTGAAACAGCTCATGATTAATTGCCATTGCAGGGTCAGTATAGGTCAACACTAGTGTGTCCTGTTTGCAGAAAGGTCTCCACTATGTTTGATCCGTTTATGTATCTGTCACTACCTTTACCATCAACAACGATGCGGACAATGACTTTGACAGTCATGGGTACTGATGGAAGTAGTCCCCCATCTCCATTTACTGTTACAGTGTCCAAGCATGGAAAGTTTGAAGATCTTATTCAGGCTTTAAGCACTGCTTGTTCTTTAGGGGTTGATGAGACCCTTTTGGTGGCCGAGGTATATTTTGGTAACTGTAACTCTTCTAAGACTAAATACATGGTAGATTGGTGCAGTTATATTTACTGATCAACATTAGATTTTGTTTTGAGCTCTAACCATATAGTTCCTCACAGATATACAACAATCGCATCATACGCTATCTAGGGGAGTCAGGTGATTCATTATCCTTAATTAGAGATGATGACCGACTGGTTGCATATCGGTTGCCAAAGGATGCTGAGAATGGCCCAACAGTTGTATTTATGCATCAGCACGCGGAAGAGTAAGTTAAATTTGCTTTTCAGTTTGATCATCTTTTCTTTCCAATTTTATTGAAATTTGCATACTATTATTATTTTTTCTTGTATTGTGAGTATTACATAATGAATTCAGGTATGGGAAAATTAATATACTAGGAATGGTTGTATATGGTGCAATAGCTTCAGAAAATCTTGTAGAAAAGTACAAGTTAACCGAAATGTTTGGGACCAGGATATAGCAACACACTGTATGCACCTAGCAAATGATTAGAGTTGCTCATTGATGATTATATTGTTATTGACGTGTTTCAAATGATCTTAAGCTGGTTACCCTTGATTGACATCTTTGAGCTTTTCAAAATAACTTTGATCTTTTCCAATGTTTTGCACTGAATTAGCTTTCTGTTTTTACGTCTCTTTATAGTTGTTCTTCTGGCTTGTCTTCCAACAGCACCTTTCTTCTTTTGTCTCAAGTTGTTATGGCCTATAGTTGATAAATGGCAGGTAGTGCCAATGCTTTTATCTCATGATGGTCAGGGGAGGCTGGGGCAGCCGTGGCCGGGGTGGGGGGCATAATTTTATACAACATCTCTCTCTCTCTCTCTCTATATATATATATATATAAAGAATAGTGTTGGAATCTTCTTAAAGAGTGAATTGTAGAACCTATTGATGATGCTATGTGCTCAACTTTTATCCAATCTCATAGCTTTGTGGAATTGCTGTCCTTTTATTATATGAATTTTCTTTTGGCTTTATGAACAACTAAACCTAATGTTCATGAATTCAAGTTAGAAATGTGCTTGTATTTGTATCTTAGATTTCATGTCAGAGTCATGGGGACTGGTAATGTGGACAATTTTTATTTTTTTGGACCTTTGATTTTATGATTACTAAATTTGATTTCATATACTGGTAGATGCCATGCCGTTGTCAATGTCAAGATATGAGTTATTTTAGTTCTGTTGCTATCTCTGCCTTAGTAGAATGTGTTACGTCATACATGCTTTTTGCCTTGTTAATGTCAAGATATGAGTTATTTTAGTTCTGTTGCTATCTCTGCCTTAGTAGAACGTGTTACGTCATACATGCTTTTTGCCTTGTTAATTTGCTTCAACGCTTTATCTTAGTTCCTTAAACATCTTTAATGAGAAGGTGTTTGGGGTTGCTAATAAAATTTACGTTGTCAGGTCTTACGTCTGTGGGAAGCTGACATCAAGCTGGAAGGCGTTTGGGATTCCTCTTGTAGCAAGTTCTAAATTTGTTAGTGGATCTGATATCCATAATCTGTATCTAAAATTGCTTGGAGCATTCCTAATACCCAGTGAAGATTCCACAAATGATGACAATAACATTGAGAGAACTGCAACTGCAGGACTAACAGATATGGAGGATGCCACAACTCCTGGTTTTCAAGGTGCAGACTCCGCTAATGGGAATGAGTTCGACACACATTCTGATGGTGCTTTGGAGTTATATTTAACAGACGAGAAGGGAACAATCAGGGACTCTAGGATTGCAATGAATGAGCCAGTGGCATCCCCAGTTTTGCATGGGAAGTTGAGTGTACTTGTTTGTTGGCCAGATAAGATGGTTAAGCGGTACAAGACACACCTCCTCAGCTCATTACCCCAAGTCTTCAAGTCTGAATTCTTTACAAAAAGACCTCAAGAGTCTGTTTCTCTATATAAATGCCTCGAAGCGTTCTTGAAGGAGGAGCCTCTTGGACTAGAGGACATGTGGTCAGTGTGTACATCATTAGCTTTTAAGTTTTGATCTGAGAATATTCTTGCACTGTACGCAGCTAGCATTATCTGACCCATTTACTAGAGGCAAGATAATTTTTTTAAGGGTTTCAGTTTTTGTTTCTTGGTTTATACTTCCTCTGGCACTGCGTGGGACCTGATTTTCAATGCCACCCCCTTTCTTTTGACCGAATCAATGCATTTATACCTTACGTACCCATTAAGTGATTTCATGGACGGGTATGGACAAAAGATTTTAGGAAACTCAGGAAGGAAAAGATTCCAGTTTTTTTGGGGTAAGGGATTAGGGTTCTTTTAGTGGTCGGGGTTTTTATCTTCTTATTTTCTTTAGAATCAAGGGTATTTTATCACGTCTTTTGTAATGTTTCATCATATTGTTAGTCTATTGAAACACTCAATTGTCCTTCTGTAGGCAGTTCACATGTGATTTCATCATTGATCAACTTTCTCTGTTAAAGACTGGCTTTTGTTTTTTCTGTTTCTTCTTCTTCTTCTATCAATGCTTTGCTTTAGAATTTTTATCTCTTATAAATCAATTTGTACTCATAACTTCTTGTGCTATTGATTCAGAAGGGTTCAAGGTTAATGTTCTTTCAAAACCCCAAAATTTTGATTTAGCAAGCATAACGAACCCTATTTTTGGTTATAGTTTTTCATACAAAAACAGCACACAGTGAGAAGAATTCTTCTGTTCTGTAATGTTAAAATTTTCTTTTGGAAGTTTTTTGTCTTTCTTTGTTTTCCAATTTTCCCGTCTTGCTTTCTTTGTTTCTTCGTCTTTTTCTCTGATATGGTCTTCTTTTTCTCTGATATGGTTTTTGCTTCTTATGCAACATTTTCTTCATCATCAAGTTTTTCCAACCTAGTGACCTTTACAGTAATCTGTAATCTCAGGTACTGTCCTGGCTGCAAGAAACATCGACAAGCAAGCAAAAAGTTGGATCTTTGGAGACTACCGGAGATTCTAGTTATTCATTTAAAGAGGTTCTCATATAGCCGGTTTTCAAAGAACAAGCTGGAGGCATATGTTGACTTTCCTGTCCATGATCTTGATTTGTCAACATATATTGCTTATGGGAATGGTCAATCTTGTAACCGTTATATGCTTTATGCAATTAGTAATCACTATGGAAGCATGGGAGGTGGCCATTACACTGCATTTGTCCATGTAAGTGGTGCTTCTTCTTGCTTAATAGAGTTTTGTTCCCCATTTGTTTGATCTCTATCCTTTTCATTTGAGTGCTTGATTATGTAGATCTCTATTGCAATTTAAGCAACATCTAAAGTAAATAAACATCAAAACATGGATCTGCTCTGAAATAATCAACGTCAAAACATTGATTATGTAGATATGAGTTATTTTAGTTCGGCTTTGTAGATCATGGCTAATTGTTTGTGCACCTCATTCAGAAATATTTTAAAGAATGACTACGTACATTGTACTGACATTGAAATTTTCAAAAATCAAACTCTTTTTTCTCTTTTCCTGCTATATTTAAAAACTCTTTCCGATAGCGTTATTGAGTGGTAAGGATAATGACATAGGAATTGTTTCTGATGGTGTTAGTCCTCGTTGCCTGAACTTGTGATTTAATTTGATTGCTTTTAATTATGGCAAATTGTTGTGACTTGTAATTGTAGGCCTTGTGGCCGTATTCCCAAAAAACTTAATTATCAATATAAAATATGGAGAATCCACAAGTCCTTGATACTTGATCATGTTAAGGTGTACCGTGTATTAGATTGAATGATTGTTTTTCATTATTAATGATTGCATTTTATAGATTGACAAGCTTACGTATGTTGAATTTGATTTTTCTAATTCTCTTTGTTCGGATGTAGCATGGGGGTACTAATCAGTGGTATGACTTCGATGACGGCCATGTTTCTCCCATTAGTGAAGACAGGATAAAAACTTCAGCTGCTTATGTTTTGTTCTATAGAAGGGTTGCAGATAGCTAACATCAGATTAGGGTTTATCAATTGTCGAGACTAGATCCTCCTTTTTTCATCGGCTTAGTCTTACGGGTATTATTCTAAAATTAGAGCATTCTTTTGTATGTGTGATTTTTTAGTTTCAATTGATTAGTTTCCAACAAAGAAAGGAAGATTTTTGAGCACTAAATTGGTGCCATGGACACTGTAACATAGTCACAACGGAAGAGGGAGTTTGATACCAAAGAGCATCTGCTAGCATCTATTAACCCTTGGTAAAATGATATTTTCGTAAAACTTTCCATTTTTGTAGAAATCCGATGGGGTTTGTTTCCTGCTCCCATGGAAGTGTATTTCTTGATTTACTCTAGTGTATTTGATTAATTATGTTCTTGAAGCTAATTTCGAAGGAAATTTCATTAATTCCATTGTTCATCATAGATTCCAATGCTGCATAAACTATTGCTCTTTCTTCTTTCAATTTCATTTATTTTGCCGTTATAGTTTTAAAATCATGTTTCCTAATTTTTTATAGAGAAGGGTATGTTAGTATGAATTTTTATTTTTAATATATAATTTTTTTAACTGTGTTTGTCCTCCCCGACAGTGAAATTTCACTATCGTAGGTATATGATTGTTCCTTAAACTTTTGAAATATGTAATGTGTGTGTGTGTGTGTGTGTGTGTGTGAATAAGAAGCAGCAATCTGATTTTTATGCAAACTACCTGATATATATTTTTATGCAAAGTGCTTGCTGCATTTTTTGATTTTATTTTTTATACTGGTTAATAAACTCAATTTAAACACACCTATTTAATTTTCAATTTATCACTTTGAACTTACAGAGATAGATTTAACTGAGTTTTTAATTGATCTTGTTAGTTTTTAACATCCCACTTTGATGTTGAAACTGTACAATTAAATTTAACTGTGTTTAACCTCATTGCATTTTTTGCAATGAGGTATGCAGTGTGAAGGCGGCTTGGCCTTTTCTTTTTTTCTTTGTTTTGGTGTGGCTATTTAAGTTTTTTAAAAAGGTGGTTGGTTTCGACTGATTTTGTTGATTAAAGGGGGGAAGGTTGTATTTTGACAGAACCCTAGACAAGTGCTTAAAAATCATATCTTGCCAAACCAACCCTTATTGTTTTGGTTAAAAGCGAACCCACCCGTAGAATGCATAGAATTTGCATACAAGTGCTTAAAAATCATTTGTTGTTTAGGGTAAAAAAAAAAAAAAAAAACCAAAATAGTTGTGTTCTCAAATCATGATTCTGCACCTTGATTCAAGTATGATGTTTGGTAGGAGTTTTGGAATCACGTTTTCAAAACTCTGGAGAGAGCTCTGTCTCAGTCGCGTTGTTCAAAAAAAATTTTTTTGAAAATTTTGCCTAACTGGCCGGTTGACCGGAATAGTGATTTATTTTTTTTTTTTTTTTTTGCAATTGATATGTTAATTTTTATATAATCGAAAAAAATATTTTTTGAAATTTTTAAATTTTTTTATGTGTTTTAAAATAATTTTGAGTTGTATGTTTAGTTATAAGTTGTAAATTTTTGTATTAAATATCAAATGTCACATCAACAATACCCCACTCTTTTCAAAACTCTTTTCAAAACTCTTTACTAAACAAATTTTTTACACTCAAATTATAATTTTAAACTTTACAAACTCAAAATATAACTCATATTCTTAAATCATAATTATAAAATTCTATCAAACGCAACGTATATGTTTTTAATATATTTTATACATTTCAATACATTTTTATATATTCATGTCATGACTAATGACCCTTTAATTAGTAGTAAAGTAATTTTTTTTTCAAAGAAAAATTTAGGGAACACAAACTTCGATTATAAAATTAGTCGCAAGGCCCAATAAATATGTGGGTTGTCTAACTTTATGTGAAAAAAAACTTTATGTGAAAGAATTGTGACTTGTTATTGAATTTAGTACAGTAGAATTGTTTTCCAAAATTGAAAATCTGACAGGGATCTTCCAGCGTTGATGGTGGGGATGAAAAAGAAAAAGAACAGGTTGGGTCTCAGTGGACCCTAATTTCCTTTGTGTTTTTTTCGGTCTTTCTGTGTCTGCCTTTCTACAAAGGCTGTTGTCGTAGCTGGCCCTTCTGGCCCTCTCTCTGTTGATGTTGTGACATGACATGGGATACATATCACCTTCATATAACATACATATATATATATATATATATATATTAGCGGTTGTCATACGTAATGCGTGTACAATTTAAATAAATATAAATAAAATAAAATATTTATGCTAGTTAAGTGGTAAAAATCTTATTTATTTGACATATAAGTCTAAGGTTCAAATCCTCTCATCTATCTAATTTTTTTTTTCTTTCAAATAAAAAAGTACACACGTGGCAGTATAAGAAACAAAGGTTTCAAGACACCATAAGAGGTGTTCACTTTATAATAGTATTAGTGGGTGGCACACGCAATGCGTGTGCTATTCAAATAAATAAAAATAAAATAAAAAATTTGTTACATATTGTGTGTTAGTCAAGTGGTAAGAGTCTTATTCATTTGATATAAGTCTAAAGTTCAAGTTCCCTCCACTTATTTATTTAATTTTTTTTTAATTTTAAATAAAAAAATTGGACACGTGACAACAAAGTTTCAGGATACCATAAGAGGTGTTCACTTTATAATAGTATGGATAGATAGATATAGATATATATATATATATATATATATAATATCAAAAATCTTGGCGCATAACATATTAAATTTTTTAGCATAGGCTTATATGCATAGTTAAAATCTATGTTGGGATCGTAATACACCATTACGTTCTTCAACAGATGTTTTTGCGATGGCCCGCTCTATGATAATGATCCGGTGGTAGTCTTTTTTTCTTTTAGCAGCTTCACTTATTTGACATTATTTTAGGTTTTTTAATCCAACTTATAGGTTGCCCCTCTGCGGTTCAAATTGCAAAGCCGTACCCATACGAGCCCATACTTGCATAGGTGCGTTTGGCCCCATACTCAACGTGGTGACTAGTTCTTATACCAAATGATACGAACCCTGCAGGACTCATCCTTGAAAACCGGTTTGCAAGGGAAGGGTACCCAAGTGACTCATATGCATGTTGGGGATCTAACTTGAGAGAGTATTTGGGATTAGTAAGCCTATTGTGAGCCAAATTTAAGTGATCCGAGCCGTTCACTTTTTAAGAACTTGTTGAAAATAATATTTGTGTAAAAAATTAAGATAGTTGGATTACGATAATTATATATTTGAGTCATGTTTGTTTTTAAAAAAAGACGATTTTTAAAAAAGTTATATTTGCCTTCTATTTTTTTAAGCCAAATGTGATTTAAATATATAACTATCAAAATCTAATCATTTTGATTTTTTATATGAATATTCTTCGCAATAAATTTTAAAAAGTGAACGGTTTGAATGACCAAGATTTGGCTCATTATAGGTTTACTAAGCCCAAATGCTCTTCCAAGTTAGATCCCTAACATGAGAGAAGCTAAACCCTTCTGGGAATCAGTTAGATTTGATAATTACTAATTAAAATAGTTAGATAAAGTTGGTAATTGCTCCATACGAGTTAGATTTGAAAAGAGTGGTGCTAGTAACACCTCATCTATTATTTTGGATCCTCTATTTTTTTGGACCCCTATTTATAAATTTTGAAACCCTTAAAATTTATTTTCTCACCCCAAATAATATCAAAATTATCTTTGTGAAAACATTTCACCTATTCAATTGAATGCACACCCCCCACACCCAAAAAAAATCTTTCTTTCAAAAATCCTAACAAAACCCATGAAGAAAAAGAAGAGCCAAGTGTGATTACTGCCTTTGCACTCTCTCTCTCTCTCTCTACCGCCTCATCTTTTTTTTCAATGATCAATGTTCGGTTACTGGTTTCTGAACAAATAATAAATGTTTGGTTACCGATTTCTAAATAAATAAACAATGTTCGAGCTCATGTTTTCGAATCTTAGTCATATATTTGGGAGTTCAGTCCCGAAAAAATGACGAATAAATTTTATTATTTTTTCTATTTTTTTTAAGAAACTTACCCTTACATGGTCAATTTTCTCTGAGTTAAGAATACTATTAAAGCTATGAATTTTCTTTGAATTTTTATTGTTGTACTTTTCTCGTCTCATGAGATTGTGATTGTCGAAAAAACTTTTATTCATTATCATTGCTAGAGAAGTGTAGATAATCAAATGGTTGCTATTGTTATCGCTGGAAAATTGCCACGAAAGGGTTTTCAAGGTTTTGAGAGTGGATAAGTTTTGAAGATGAGATTTGGGAAAAGATGGATGTGTGGTGATGAAGATGAGTGCTCTCATAAATCCTACTTTATGATGTAGTGGTGTGTGAGTTTAATTGTGAGATGGGGTGTCTCAAAATTAATGATACCTTTTTTAATAATTTTATTTGAGGTTATTATTGTAATAAAAAAAACTAAAAACAAAGGGTCCAAAATAATTTATGAAATATTTATAGCAATACTCTTTTGACAATAATTGCTCCGTACGATTCTCAGCGTGATTCGACTTCAATATACACCAATTTAAGAATGAATAATGCTTGGGACCCCCTTTTGAGGGTCACCCCCTCACCCCCCTTGCCACGTGGCGGGTGGTGATTGGAGGAGAAGGGAAAAAAAGAAAAAGAAAAAGAAAATGTAACCAATGAGAGAGAGAGGGGGTCAAAGGGGTGGGAGGAAAAGGGGGGGATGAATCATTGTTGTTTAAGAATTGACTCTACATAATAAAATTGGTTAATAATTATGTGTTACGAAATTTACAACGAAAATAATTAAGAGATCTTGTTTTTTTATTTAAAAAAAAATAAAAATTGAAGCAATTTGTTTGACATAAGTTATTATGTAATTGCTTTTGTATGAATATTCCTTCTTTGCGATGTTAACTTTTTAAGTAAAAAAGTCAAAAGTGTTCATCATGCATCAAAAAAAAATTAGAGATTTTTTGTACTAATTTAAGAAAATTAAACAACTCTCATCTCATGAATGCAAAACACTTAAAACAAAAAAATTTAAATAGGATATCAGTCATCTACGTTTTCTCATAAAACTTAAAAGAGTCATTTCCAATAACATCAAATTTTTTTTTATCTCCTAATAAAATTTAAAAAGCCAAAAAAATATTTTAAAATTAATAATCCGAAACACTCATACTATATATATATCTTGGGACACTTACTAGTAAGTTTTATACATAATGTTTAAAACCCATTCTATCTCGTCCCAAAACAAAACACTTGCATTAATTAGTTTTACATATTTTTAATTATTACTTGTGTGAGCTGAGTAATTATTTTGAGCAAACGACAAAGAAGATGCTTAGGCCTATATATCATAAAGCCCAAACTTGATTAGGACCACTGGGTTTGCCGAGAACTCAACACTGAACAGTACATTTGTTGACCAATAGGCATACTGACTAAGAGACGCCGATAGAAACGGCCGACACCTATGCCGAGGACTGAAGTGGGCCCAGGATGTCCCTTTCTAAAGGTGTAGTAGGAAATTGAGTCTTGACATTCAGGTGATGATGACAAACAGAAATTATGTAAGAAATATCTACACCAAATGACTATAGTAGGAAGAGGAAATGAAGAAAAAATGTATACACTAGGGGTGGTCGCGATTTGGTTTTGGACGGTTTGTGGATCGGTTTGGATCCGCCCACATGCATGCGGTTTGAGAAAAATTCAATTCGCAACAACCTATAGTGCGGATTGCGGTTTGTGCGGATAGGGTATACGAATGTGCGGGAGATTTGCGGATTGGATTTTTTTTTTTTTAAAAAAATTATTTTGGAGCCCTTTTTTTCCCATTATGTAATTATTTTTTTTGGACCATTTTCTCTCATTTTCTAAAATGCTCAAACATTAATAATTAATGAATTAAAACTTATAAAATAAAAAACACAACAAAATCAATTTCTAACACAAACAAATAATTCAAGATCCTAAACTTTTAAATCAAATTATAAATTAACACAAGCGCATCTTTCAAAATCCTAAACTAGATCATTAATCTCATTCACTATATCTACTACCCAATAATACAATTAAAGTAAAATCATTCAAAATCCTAAACTTACCTAAAAGTAATTCTTCATTAATTTTTACATTCATCCAAAATGCAATAATAAAATAACAACAATCCAGGTTTTTTTTTTAAAAAAATGTCTAAATGCAGGTGAGTTGTGAATGCGAGTTAAACTTGCAACCCGCAATCATGCCATATTTCAAACAGTATCTGCCCACATTGTGTCTGCAAAATTGCCCATTTGTATGTGGATCAATTCGGATTGGGCAGGTTGTGCGGTTCGGATAATCCTATACCCAGCCCTAGTATGCACCATCAACCCACTAAACTCACTCACTCACCCACTCTTTCTCTCTCTCTCTCAAAAGTATACTCATTCCTCTTCATCTAACTTTTCCGTTGAAGTGTTAATTCTGGTACTCCCAATCAGAGTGTTTCCTGTTTCAGGCACTAGAGCGAAGATCAAGTGAAAGACTGTAACGCCCCAAAATATATTCTCAATTTCAATTATTATAATAAAAATCAAATCTGACTTTAAATTAAGATAAATCATTAAATAGTACAGTTTATGTTTAAAAAATAACCTCTTTCCCATTGAAATATTCAAGTGATTACATCATTATTCAGTTACATTCATAAATGTCTTATATTGTGTTTGGTTGGGGGATTTAGGGAGGGATTTGGAAAGGAAAAAGGAAAAGGTGTGTGAAATTAGGTGAAATGTATGTATATTTTATTCACATTTTACCTAACTTTTTTCTTTCCCTTTCCAAATCCCTCCTCAAATCCTCCAACCAAACACAGCGTTAATAGTTCAAGCAGTTAGAGATTTTAAAACGAAATGCCTTAATAGCGAACACTTTTACAAGGATTTTCCTTGGTTACACAAAAATTGGATTTCTGTCCCAAATACAAAAATAGCTTGGAGTTTCAACATAAAATATTCATAGAGCCTTCGTGCTCCATTTCAAAAAAAAAAACATCTAATGCCAATTTACTTTGGCGACATCACAGCATCATTTCTTTAAATGTTATTAGTTTGGGGTGAGCTATTTCCCAGTAGGAAATACAATTAATAAGATATATAATTAATTGATATACATATGTTCATGCATGGAAAGGATGAGAAAAATCCAAGTATTTTCCTTTTCAAACCATGATGCCTAAATGCATGATGACATCACATGTTTTAACCAAACCATGGGGTGAAAGTAAACTTTGGTGTCACAAGCAAGAGCCACAAATCACAAATATAAATATTTTATACTGAAAATAATCTCACATTCGCTAACTCTAACAATGGTGGGGTGTTGGGCACCAAAAACCTTTCCCTTTCACATTTGCCGACTCTTGAAATGGCGAATTCGTGAACATCCAAAATCATATTTTTTCACATGTACCGACTCTAAAAACGGCGGGCTTGTGGACACTCTAAAACCTTTTCCCACATTTGTTCGGCAATATGCTTAAGACAAGGCAATTGGGCACATTGACCCTCTGCGCGGGTACCAATATATTACATATAACTCACTTCTAAAACCCGACTCACTACCCGGACTCATACGCTATTTACCCTCTCCAACACTTTCCAACATCCACAATTTAAATCATAAAAGAAAGATGTGATGCACATGATGCATGAATTTTCAAATCCCAATTTCCTATGATTTGTCCAATTTACAACAATACATAATATAAATAACAATATTCTTTAACTCCCTAATATCACATTTATTAATTAACATATACATATCTCTAGGATAGTTCTAAAATGGGATATCCAATACCATTGTTAAGGGTATTCATCCAATTTCATGGTTCAAGAGTCAATTTGGTCAAACCCTTCATTAAATCAATTTTGAAAACTAGGGTTTTGGAAAAATTGGAGCTTTTCCTCCTTTGCACATAAAGAGTCAATATTCATCACTAACAACAATAATCAACAAGGATATACATATTTTTTTCCAAAACATGGAGTATAACAGCTTTTTATTCCTCAAATCCACTTATATAACAAAAATTCTCTCATATATCTATATAATTAAGAAAATACCACATATGTGTCCCAAATCAAAAACATATCAAGTTAAGAGTGCTCTACCCCAAGAGTAAAAACAAAATATGAAAACTCGATTCCAAAGCTTGAAGAAAACAAAAAATAATTGGTAGAACCTTCGAACTAAGCATGCTTTTCAATCTCCGTGGAAGATCTAGGGTAGATTTTGGGTAAAATCAAGAGAAATCAAGTGTTTTAGGGTTAGGATTTTCAGAAATAGGTTAGAGAGAGAAATGGTGTGAAAAAGTAAGAGGAAAATGAGTTTAGATCGACTTTTAATTCTGTTATCCCGAGCAGATTGCTTGAGCGAATTTTTCATCATTCGAGCGATGAACACAATTTTGAACAGACCGCTTAAGCGAACCTTCAACCGCTCGAGCGGTAAATGCAAGGTCTTAGAAGTTTTGTCAGTTTACAGTGAAAATACTAGGAACCTCACATTTTCGCTTGAGCGACCACTTGACTGCTCAAGCAGTCTTGCCTTATATCTAGTTGCAGGCGAGATACTAGGAGCCCTAAATCTTCGCTCGAGCGACCACTTGACCACTTGAGTGGCCTCCTAGAATAGAATCTTACAAAGACTGTTTGGATTAAAGAAATATTGTAGAACCTATAGCGATTCCGGTTTTGACCCGCTGTCTATTGTATTTCGGACTCGGGTTGGTATGGTTTAGAGTGGTTATCTATATCTCATTTCACTTGTCTTCCTTCTATTTTGGTTATCGGGGTGTGATTGTGCGTTTAAAACAGGTTGGTTGCTTGTTTTTCCAAACCTGTGATGCCTAGATTTTAGCTTTTGCGCTTGAGCGGGCATTCTTGCGCTCAAGCGGGCTTCACAAATTTTGCTCCTTCGCTCGAGCGGGATTTGTCAAGTCTCAGTATTTCTTTTTGTAGGTCTGCAAATATTGGGAGAGTGCATCAGACGCTTGAGCGTCCAGTCCCACGCTCGAGTGAGGTCCCTCGTCTACAAAACTTTTGAAAGTGTATATTTTACGCTCTAGTGTCGCTTTTCACGCTCGAGCAGACTGCGTGTATAACAGTCTGTGAATATGATGTTTTGAATCACTTTTTCACTTCTCTCTCTCTAAAACTTTCCAAAAACCAAGTTCTTGGGTTTCTCTCTCTAAAATTCACATTCTCTCTTAGATTTCATATAGATCCATTGATCTTTTCACCCTAGTACTTTTGAGAAAAAGGTAGAGCATCTCAAGATTTATATTTTGATCAGAATAGAAGTGGGTTTTGGCGTTCTTTGAGTTTCTCTCTTGTTTGGCTCATCTTCTTTCTTTGAGGTAGAGATCTTTTCTACACCTCTATATGATATTTAGTTTAGTTATTTGTATCTTGTGTAATAATGATGTGATTTGAGGGTGTTGTAAGCAAACCTAGGGTTTGGGTATAATATGAAAAGAGAGATTGTTGTTGAACATGAGATAAATAAATGTGAGTTGTGAAAATGAGATTATGGTGGGTTGAAATGGTTGAGAATGATATTTGGGTTGATATTTGGAGCAAGGGGAAACTTTTTTCCTAAAATGACTATCATAATTATTATATATAAATAATTAAAATTGACATTGAAAATGTGAAATTGAGAGGGTATTGATATGAATGATGGGATTGGCTATGTATTAACTCATTCTTTGGAAATTTGAATAAATTATCTGTCATGAGATTGAATATATGTTTAGAAATAACTGTATTGGGTTATCGGTGAAGGATAGTTATGATTGTTGTAGAAATTGCATGAGGATTAAATAGATTGAAACTAATCTCTTGTTGTTTGTCATTGAATATGACTATGTTTATATACATTGTACATGTATAACTATGTGGGAGTGGAAAGTGGATGTGCTCCATTGATTGATTTTATGTTAAATACATTGCATATGTATGAATGATTGTTTGGGAGAAGAAAGGGGATGAACTCCATTACAATTAAGTTGGTCGGAGTGTCCTGAGGTGAAAGTCCCGAAATATATGAGTGTCTAGCCCGTAGACGAAATATCTGTAAAATGACAATTGTAGTGCTTGTATAGCCTATGTTTATATGGGTCCCATTTGACGGCTGCCCACGGACGAAATATCCGTGAAAAAAAGTTTGAAGTGTTTATATGTTGATAATGTGATTATCGAACTAATGAGTTGTAGTCTCATTTGGGATGTTAAGAAACGATGAAATTGGCTCATGTAATGAATTGAATTGAAGGGAAATGGCTTAAGAATTGAGTTTAGTATTTTATGACTATATAAAAATATGGATGTCTTTATCACTGACGTTGTGTATGCATAGTGTACCTATATCTTTGCTAAGTCTTATATACCGTGTTAGATTATTCCTACTAGGTTGTGACTTACGCTATTTGAGGAACACCATTTTCAGGTATTGAGGGATTGTCTTCGCTGAGACAATAGTTGGGAGGGACTTTTGGAAGCATAAGCTTCTTATTTTGATTATGTATTCTTTTTTGTATAGCTAAGGGCTTATTTGTAAGAGATAGTCTCTCTTTTGTTGTAACGAAGCCGAGACTTGGAAAGGTGTAAACCCGAAGGGCATTTATTTATGTTGAACTCTTGTATTATGAACTTCTTGTAATGAAAAGACTTTTTACTCTGATTTGTATTGTCATTTATGTATGTCCTTCGGTTATATTTATTGTGTACTTTTGGGGGCGTGACAACTTGGTATCAGAGCGTACTAGGTTTGAATACTTTGGGTACGTGAGAAGTGGTTAGTACCACAACGGGTTTGTCTCGCTTGCTAGAGACTTAAGTGTGAACGATATGTGCTTATATGACAACATGCTTATGTGATTATTTGGGTATGGGATTGAATTTCTTGGATGTTGATTGGGTTTACGGGTTTCTAGGGGTCCTGTTCGAAAGGCACTTGATCATTGTTATTTCTAATTGGAACTCTAGCAACGCTGCGGGACAGTCATTATCTGGAGATAAAATTCGTATGTGTTTACGTGATTATGTGCTTATGTGGAGTGAATTACTGTTGTCTAATGTATTAGGACGCGAGTGATTTAGTTTTGATACATTTGTGAATGTGCTAATCTCTTTGTTATCTTTATTAGGATGTTAGGACGTGGTTGTGGAGGTAGGTGTGGTAGGCCTAGAAGGCACGAGATGCTTATACCGGATGAAATTCTGGCACAGGAGGAAGGGATTGGTCTGACCAACGTGGCTGAGCCAGTAGGTCAGCTGGCCATGGGCGCCTTAGCCCATGAAATGGTCGGAGCATTGAGGGAATCGATGGACATTCTCAGAGTTGAGAATCAAGTCCAGGCACAAGTAGCTGAGGCAGGGCCTTCTTTTCTGAAGAGGGAGTTTTTCCGATCGAATCCGGATGAGTTTTTGGGTGACCTAAAGGAGCCACTGAAGGCAGATGAATGACTTGAATAGATAGTAAAGACGTTTGAGATGCTTGGCGTCGAGGACGACTAGTTGAAGGTGACCTTGGCATCTTTCCAACTGAAGGAGGATGTGGATTAGTGGTGGAAGTATGCGCGGGGACGCATTAGAGGGACTTGGGAGGCTTTTGTCAACGCCTTTCAAGACAAGTTTTTGCCTCCCACTGTTAGGGAGAAGTTAAGAGATCAGTTTTCTCGCCTCAAGCAGTTGAACACACCTGTGGCCGAGATTGAGGCCACCTTCACTAGTCTCTCTAGGTTTGCACCTGAGTTGATGACGACTGAGGAGCGCCGTTGTTTGGAGTTTGAGAAGGGGTTGAGGACCGGACTCATGTTTCAAGTGGCTGGGTCCATGATTAGAGATTATGGGCGCCTTGTGGAGGTAGCGGCCCATCTTAAGACCATCATGCAAGCAGAGGAAGAGAGGATGAGGGGCTCAAGAAGGAATCAGGATAGTTAAGGGGACGATAAGAGGTAGAGGGGTTCTAACTCTCAACAGTCCCAGGGAGTTCAGTCAAGGTCTACCTTTCCAGTGCCTAGCTCGGGTTCTAGGAGAAATGGTCAGGGAGACGTGACTTGTTTCAAATGTGGCCAGTTGGGTCACTGTAGACGTCCCTGAACGCCCCGGGAGGGATGAGTCCCGTTCTGTTCATTTGGGGTTCACTACAATTCGGACTCTCAAATTGTCATGGTTCTAAATCTGAACCAAAGAGTCCAAATCCGTCAAATCGTTTTGAGAAAACAGATTTTGAAAGAAGTGCCAAACATGGACTGCTTTGCCAGATACAGAGTTGCCACCTAAATGTTTTATTTTGGGGAAATTTAGGAAACCCTGACTCGTTTGCCTAAGGCCACGTGTCCGTCATCACCAAAGTTGCCTCGGCTCGGGAACTTGGGTACGATTGGGGAAGGTCACTTCGTGAGCACTCCCGCTCGCCCGATCAAAGATCGGCCTCTACTAACCATGATATCTATTTTTGAAAACATTATGCGTTCTTATTCCGGTTATTAGCCTAGATTTACTATGTGATGCGCACAGCATACAAGTATAGACTGGATCGCCTGAATTGGAACAAAACATTTCATGTTTGTTTGTTTGAAAATGGTTTGATGGTGCTACCCGCAAGTAGGCTAAGACGTGGATTTGCCACCCTCAGGTCGGCTTAGAAAACATGATTTTGCCACTATCTAGTGGGCTTAAAACACACATTTGATGAATTGTTCCAATCCAAATAATCCGACCTTCACCCACAGGTATTTAGGCAGTTATATCACATAAGCAATTAGCCTCATGGCAAGCATGCTATCATGGCAGTCACTCACACGCATGCAAGGATGCTAAAGCATAAAACTTACCGAGTACTCCAAGCCAAAACAGAAGCTAATTAGAAATCCATGCATGATCCTAATTATACAGAAATGCCTAATGCAACACATGCAAAAATGCAACACATGCAAAAATGCAACTATAACAAGCTCGGCTATTCTAGACATGGCATATGAAATGCTACAGCTAATATGTATTCAACTTGGAATGGAAAATACAATACAGTTAGTATGATGCGCCGAGCCCGGTGCATGCAAAACAGATGAATGAATGCAAACATGCTATCATACTGTATGCTAATTGAAACATGTCCTAATCTAACCATCATAAGCGGGTAAATAAAAGGGAGAAAGACGTGGGGTTGGAAGGCATACATCACACACACGCACACTTATTACAGTTATGCCATCGCGCAGAGGGTCCGAATAAATAATATACAGTCTCAAATGAATAATTACAGTCCAAATATGTACAAAATCCTAATTAATTAACAAATTAAACTAGGAAGCAATAAATTGGCATGCAAGCCAGGGACTGCCTCAAATTTGCTCCGGATGATGAATGATGCATGCTCGGGTTGCCTTGTGCAGAGAATCCCTCGCGATGCCCCGGTTTGCCTCTGTTTGCAATTGTTCTTGGAATGCGTGCCAGGCTCCGAAAGGTTGCTGATTTCTGATTTGTTGCAACAGAGAGCAACAAAGGGGCATGGCAAAGTATTTTCACATATGTATGCATGACTACTCTTCAGGGAGTGTAGTCCTCGATTCTCGTACCACCAATCACGCATATCGATGCATGATGGCCGATGAGTCGATTTGCACGACTTGATATGAAATGAATGCACATATAAACACAACAAGACCTAAACTCCATCATGGATAATCCGGAGTGTGGGTGACTGGGAATTGAGACACATTCCGTCACTCGAAGTACGAAACGTCCCTCGTTTCCCGTGCTCGGGCTAACTCCTATCCCAAGCACAATGCAATATGCATGACATGCATGAATGTAACTAATATACAACCTAGCATGCACAATGCTATGAAATGGCATACACGATGCACGAGGTAACATGGCATATACAATGCGCTAACATGCAACCTAACATACACAATGCTATGAAATGAAATGGCATACACAATGCACAATGGACTTATACCAAAATGAGTGGACCTCAGCCACACTCACATCAGTAGCCATAAGATGAAAATGAGACACTCGAAATGCGTGCACACATGCACGCAAACCGAGGACCGATCCTAAGGCACAAATGCCACTCTAACAAGGCATGGCAAGGCACGAAATATGGCATACAAACATGCAAGTTTCAGCACTGAAATGTGATGCAAAATGATCTCGAAACATGGAAACATGGCACCCGATGCATGGAATGAACCCGAAACACAAAACTAGGCATATGCATTGGCCTATAGCTATACAAAACATGCGTTATTTGATCATGAAGTATGAAGACAGGAGCAAGACAGTCCCAAAACATGCATATTTCCAGTTTATAACAAGTCCCAAAACATGCATATTTCCAGTTTATAACAAGTCCCAAAAACGAATGCAAATAGGGCTAATCTATCATGCAAGAAAAGGCCTAAAATAGAGATTAAACACAAAGGGACAGCAGCTGGCTCCAAAAAAAGAAGAGCCCTCAACAAAGTTGAAGAGGGGCTCAAAATAATGCACTTTACAGTTTATGACCAAGTCCAAAACAGTGTACAAGTAAGCTTAAAACACTATGCAAAAATAGGCCTAAAAGAAGGTTTAAACACAAAGAGCAAAAAGGGAGCCTCAAACGGAAAAGGACCCTTGATCAAACATGAAGAGGGGGTCAAAATATGACTGTTTACAGTTTGGGTCGGAGCCCAAAAATACAAGCACAAGGAGCTAAAAAAACATGCAAACAAAGGGGCCAAAAGAGGGATAAAGAGGCAAGTGATAGAGGGAAGTCCCAAACAGTGAAGAGCCCTTCAACAAAGTTGAAGAGGGACTCAAAATAAGGTAACTCATAGTTTATAACAAAGCTCGAAACAGTTTACAAATAGGCCTAAAATACTATGTAAGAAAGAGGCCTGAAAGAGGCCTAAAAGAGGCTTTTAACACAAAGTGTAAAAAAGAAGCCTCAAACAGGGAGAAGGCCTTAATCAAACATGAAATAGAGCTTAAAATAAGACTATTTTCAGTTAGGGTCGGAGCCCAAATATGCGAGCACAAGGGGCTAGAATATAGATCAAAATAAAGCAAGAAAAGAGGAAAAGAAGACTTACCCTTGAAGAACCAATCTTTGACAGCCTTTGGACCAAGCTTGGGGACTCTTAAGCTCTAGAAATGGCCTTCAAGCTGCTGGAATGGAGTGAGGAGGAGGGGTGCTATGGGTTGTAGAGTAAAGGGTGTAGGAATGGTCCAAGAACAAAAGGGTTTTGATGTTTGGAATATAAGGGAAGAGGGATTGAATGCAAGAGGCTTAGAACCAATTTTTGTAACTCTGAAAACACAGCTGGGGGTGCTGGTTATATAGGCAAAGGAGTGGAGGAAAAAGGAGGGGAAATGAAATTCAAATTTCCCCCAAAAAATAGGCCTAAAAGAGAGATAAAGAGGCAAGTGGTAGCTGCTGGCCTCAAACTGAAGAGAGCCCTTCAACAAAGTTGAAGAGGGGCTCAAAACAAGACATTTTACAGTTTACATCAAGCCACGAAACAGCTCACAAATAAGCCTAAAATACCATGCAAAAATAGGCCTAAAAGAGAGTTAAAGAGGCAAGTGGTAGCTGCTGGCCTCAAATCGAAGAGAGCCCTTCAAAAAAGTTGAAGAGGGGCTCAAAACAAGACATTTTACAGTTTACATCAAGCCACGAAACAGCTCACAAATAAGCCTAAAATACCATGCAAAAATAGGCCTAAAAGAGAGTTAAAGAGGCAAGTGATAGTAGGAGACCTCAAACAGCAAAAGGTCCTTAATCAAACATGAAAAGGAGCTCAAAATATTACTATTTACAGTTTGGGTCAGAGCCCAAAAATGCTTGCAGGCAAGGCTTAGATATAGAGCAAGATAGGAACAAAAAAGAGGGAAAAGAAGCTTACCCTTGAAGACCAATGGACCAGCAGCTCTTGGTCTGAGAAATGGTGCTCCTAAGCTCTGAAAAATAGCTCCAAGTTGTTGGAATGGATGGTCGTGGGGTGTATACCAAAAACCGGGGCAAACGGAGGTGGTTAAGTAGTCCCGAACCGAGGCACACGGCCGTCGGCTCCGAAAAATTGAAAACCGGGCTCCAAACGGGAAAAATGACCTACGACCACGAAACGTAGCCTACGGCCACTGAGAGATGATCTACGAGACCTCTCCTTTCCTTCAGGAAGAGAACAGAGAAAACGGAGCCTAATTCGCAAACCGAGGCAAGACACGAAAGAGCCCGGAAGTCCGGAGGCAAGGCTCGCAGCCGAGATTCTGAAACTTCTGAACGAGCACAATATGCACCATCACCGAGCGCTCAATCGGTGACGTCTGAGTCTTAAGGTCAGTCAAAAATGGAGTGTCTACAGTTGCCCCTCTTTGACAGAACTCGAAAGTCATAAGTGACGGGAGTGAATGTCAAAGCCCAAAGACGACCCATTTTTGACAAGGCCGAAGACTTGGACAAACAAACAAAATACCGATATATAAATGGTTGTGCCCGCAGGCTGCCTACGTATCCCTTTGCAAGGAATCAAACCAGCGTAGTTCAGGGGCAGGATGCAGATGATATGCAGGAAGACTTTGATAATTGGACTTATACGCTACTCGAAACCGGTTTGATAATTGGACTTATACGCTACGCGAAGCCGATTTTGAAAGTTGGACTTATACGCTACGCGAAGCCGATTTGAAAATTGGACTTATACGCTACGCGAAGCCGGTTTAAAAATTGGACTTATACGCTACGCGAAGCCGGTTTGATAATTGGACTTATACGCTACGCGAAGCTGGTTTGATAATTGGACTTATACGCTACGTGAAGTCGGTTTGATAATTGGACTTATACGCTACGCGAAGCCAGTTTTGAAAGTTGGACTTATACGCTACGCGAAGCCGGTTTGAAAATTGGACTCATACGCTACGTGAAGCCGGTTCGATAATTTGACTTATACGCTACGCGAAGCCGGTTTGATAATTGGACTTATACGCTACGCGAAGCCGGGTTTGATAATTGAGGATTCATGCAATGCACTGTAATGTAGTGGCTAAAATGCAATGTAATAGCTAAGAGGTAAAGGTACCTTACAGGGGCGATTGACAATGACTTACCTCATGCTGCTGGGGATCTTTCGCTTCTTCTTGGTTGAACTGCAGGTACTACTTTTCTCCCTGACTATGGTCGCAGGTTTCCCTATTCTCCAACAGGGTGACAGACTAGGTTGGTTCAGTATCCAGAATTGAGGCGCATACACATGCTATCTCAATCTATGGGGCTGCCATACAGATTTCAAGTCGAGGATATACCTCTGGGTATTTAAACCAGACTTTAGTCTCGAAAATCTCGAACCTTTGTGTTCTAGGCATGAGCCATTCGAACTCTAGTTTCTACCATCTCAGTTGGTCTCCTAGGAACTCACCGCAAACATAGGCAGGTGGCTATACCAGACCACGGGGAGTCGTTCGGGCACGACAAACACCAAAGGAATTGCACCTTTAGAGGATTTAAGGTCTCCTAGACCATAGGATTTAAGATCTCCTAGACCAGAAAGTGCACAAGACAGTGCGAATGATACAAAAAAAACAATGTGCATAAGACAGTGCGATGCAGAGGGAATGCACAAAACAAGGCCAAACAGATGTACAAAATAGTGCGATGCTAAAGGTGTACAAACCAGTACGAGCATGGTGAATGCACAAAACAGTGCGATACAGATAAGGTGCGCAAGATAGCGCGATGCAATGCATGCACAATGCAAGTAATGGTCACGGCGCAAGATAATGCGATGCAATACACTAACAAGTACAGGTGAGATGCGCAAGATAGCGTGATAAAATGCATGCACAATGTAAGTAATGTGCACAAAATAGTGCGATGCGCAAAATAGCGCGAGTGAAATGTAATGCACTAACAAGTGCAGGTAGGACGCGCAAGATAGCGCGAATGATATAATGCACAAAACAGTGCGATACGCTAAACAGCGTGATTGATTTGAAATGCACAAGATAGCGCGAATGATAAACTGCACAAAACAGTGTGATTGTGGTGCGCAAAATAGCGCGAGTGATAAACTGTACAAAACAGTACGATACGCTAAACAACGCGAGTGATTAGAAATGCACAAAACAGCGCGATACGCTAAACAGCGCGAGTGATTTGAAATGCACAAGATAGTGCGATACGCTAAACAGCGCGATACGCTAAACAGCGCGAGTGATTTGAAATGCACAAGATAGTGCGAGTGAGATACGACCACAAGATGCACAAGACAGTGCAAGTGAGATACAAAGTGTAAATGCACAAGACAGTGCGAGTGAGATAAAATGCACAAGAAAGTGCGATAAAATGCATCTTCTATGCAAGTATGGGGGCATTTTCCATGCAAAAGATACAAGCATTTTCTATACAAGTATGGAAGCACATTCTATGCAATATTGAAAGCAAGCATATTCTATGCATGAAACAAGCAAAACATATTCTATGTGGAATCGAAAGCAAGCATATTCTATGCATGAATCATAACGATGCGCGGCACGCATGCAACAACAGTGTATATGAAAGTTCACATTCTATGCAGTAGAGGAGCATCAAATATGTACTCTGATGCCTCTGATTTACCTCTTAGAGGACTTTGCAACACACTCAGCTCAAAAAGGGCACACCCTGTTCATATTGGCGAGAGATAACATCTGCTGCTGCTTTAATTGCCATTCTGACTTGAAGCATGCTTAAGCTTGGAGTAGAGGCACACTCATTCTTCGGAGCACTGACAAGGCCTGAAGAGGTACATATGGAATGCAATCTTAGAATTTTCTGAAGGTGAAACACATTCAGATGCTCAAAATTTTCCCTCTTTTCTTTTGCTTTGCAGTCCGGAACTTATATAGCTTCAGATAGGTCCTTGTTTTACTGTTCACACTTATCGGGGGTGGACCCTGCAATTTTATGAAAGAACAAATCCTGTTTTGCACAAATGTGGAGAATGGCACAGCACTCTGAGCACAAGATGATTTTTTGAAATTGAGAAATGAGTTCTCGACCGAGTATTGAGCCTACAACTGAACACAGCGAAAAGGACTCAATAATGGAAAACAAAAGGTAAACAGCCTAAACACATCGAGACACACTCGGACTGACTCAAAGCAAGAATCGCGACAAAACAAAAGACACAACACTCAAACGTGTTACAAAGACGAGAGACCTCTCAGTACGCGAGGTGCCAGTTTCTCCGGGTATTATTTCCCACCCTTTTCTTATTTGTGATTCTCACATTACTCGGCCCTCAGGCTCTGTTTTTCTGAAAAATCCCTTTCCTCACTTTTGCTCTCAGCGCACACCTCTCTATTCTTCAATCTTTCATTTTAAATCACTCCCCTGGGCGGTTGATGGATGAACAGAAAGTTGTGGGCTCTTGCCCCTAGCATTCCGCTAGATTCTTCTTCTTTTGCACGCGGCTAGTGAGTTTCTCCCACAGAGGGGCTGTGCTACAACTGGGTGTGTAGTAAATCTGCAACTGACATCGGTTGACGATGCTCTGCTGGGGAGTTTGGACATGATCAGATCTGTCCAGATGAGGGAGTGGAATATCTTGATCCATTCCAGTTCGTGCTTCGCACTTGGCTTGATACCTCATTGCTCGGAGGGTGAGAGAGCTTTCAGCCCTTTTGCTGTTAACTTCAGTTGTGCCCTTTTCTGGCAGGTAGAGTGCCCTTCTTGGCAAGTATTGTGGCAATGGGGAAAAGACAGAACACCTGACTCAACTGTGCTCCTAGTTCATCATTTCGACCATTTTTTGTTTTTGGCTTTCTACTAAGACAATTTTGACCAAAATGAGAGTTCGATTAACATGCTTGTTCAATTTTCTGATTTAAAATCATGCAAGTCAGGTTATGAGCACTGAAAATTTTCCTTTTTTTTGGGTCCAAGAAATGGTCCAGTTTTGGAAAAATAGAATAATTTTTGAGAGAAAATCAGTCAACCTCATTAAAAATTCTCAAAAACAATTGTTGCAAACGGCCACTGCTCAACGAGCACGGAACCCACTCTTGAGATGCACAACTTCAGATTCGAAGGAAAATTGCCCCGTGCTTGAAGAGAGCTTCCTTGCAACGGGAAGTTGCCCCTTGTTTGAATGGCACCACAGCGCACCGTATGGCAACGGGAAGTTGCCCTTTGTTTGAATGGCACCGCAGCACATTGTAGTCAGTCCTCAGAGTGACGAACACTACAAAATTCTCAGATACAGAGAAGACAAAGATGACCAGAACCATCACATAGACATAATCGAATTCAAAGTGCTTGTGGCTGGACTTCAAGATAAAGTTGCCTACGTATCCCAAACATGGGAATCAAGCCATACGTAGTTTAGGGTTAAGGTACACTCGGGTATTTAACCTCTCCTTTTGCGTTTTAACTTTTGCCAGGGCCGCCCTTTGCGGGTTTTCAACCTTGCGAGCTATGTTTTTCTTCTTTTCAATTTTTGTGTTCTTTTCTTTTCTTTTCATTTTTTTTTGTTCTTTTCTTTGTATCTTTCTTTTTTGTTCTTTTGTTCTTTTCTCTTTTTTTGTTCTTTTTCTTCTTTTCTTGCTCTAACTTTTGCCTGGGCCGCCCTTCCGGGTTTTCGGCCCAGCAAGCCTCTCAAGGGTTAAAAGTATAGCTTTGTCCATGTCAAATGGTTTTGAGATCCCGAAGTCATCTGAATCCAGGAGAATGGCTGTTCTTCGCTGACGATGCAAGAGTCTATCCAATGGAGGGTGAATTTGCCCCTAGTGTTTGTGGATAGGAACTCGGTTGTCCTTCAACAATGTCTTCTTCTTTCCTCCCTTCTGGGGTTTGGCATTCTTGCCGATCTTCATCTTGGACTCTTCGAGCACATTTGAAATTCTTGCCCCTAGTTCGAGGGGTGCTCCTGATCTAGCTTCGCAAGCTTCTTGATCTGACTTTGTTGCCGTTAATTCACGGGCTGCTCTGGGTCCGGCCACACAGGCCTTATATTGTAGTTGACCTTTGAAATTTCTGAGTTCTAGTCCAAGGTTTGAAAATGAGGAGTCGAGTCTCGAGGCTGAGAGCGATCCTAAGCTGCACAATCTCAAGAGCGATTCCACACAGGTCTTCGCAGGATCACGTAAAACATTTTTTTGAAATCTTTTAAGAAAGCGACTAATCGCTCGTGCTAAAAACGGTGTGGGACCAATCTGGATCAAGCCAGGATCATTCTCAGTATTCATGTTAAGAAACATGATTTCATTCATTAAGGGCTTAGCACGCCTCTCTTTCTCTCAATTTGATCAAAGTTTTGCAAATCCCAAGGAATTCCTTCCCCTTTGTTTTCATCACAATGTTTAAAAGGTTTTGAAAAACTTAGGTCAATGCAATGATTTTCAAAGCACAGAAAAGCAGGTGAAAAGCACTGTCGTTTCATTCAGAACTTCTGGCACAACTGGCACAAGGCAGAAGCGGACACAAGAATGTGAAAATCACTACTGTTCATTCAAATCTATTGGCATTACTGGCTCCAAGACAGAAAGAGACTCAAAAGAAAGCAAAAAGATAAACACAAAGCAAAACAGTGATGCCCGAGGTAACACCCCTGGAATCACCTGACTCTAACAAAATAGGACTGACTCGGTACAACAAGACAGACCCAACTGACTCAGTAAGAAAAGACTTACTCTGTACGACACAACAAGACTGACCCAATACCCAAGTTAGAAAGCACAAAAATTGGTATTTGCATATTGCTCAAAACAGTGCATGCCATTCCCACGTCTGGAGTTAATCGAGCGCTGCCTGCAGGTGGTTCATCCCCCGATCACATAACATTATCCCCCCAAATTCACCGATCCAGTGCCTATAGACTTTGCTGAGCTCGGCGGGAGGATGACCCCATTGTCAAATAGATCCTGTACTTCATGGCGAAGACGGAAGCAGTCGTCAGTAATATGGCCAGTTTGTTGATGGTACGCGCAGTACTGGGTAGCATCATGTGTAGCCGGAAGAGGATTTGGGAGAGGCCGAGGCTCAAGGGGTTTGAGATGGCCTTGTCCAACAAGGACTTGGAGAGCTTTGGACAAAGGCATATAGAGGGCATAGAAGACCCTCTGACCCCGGGGTTGGTACTTCAAGGCTTGTGGATTTTTACTGGGCGCACCAGCAAAGGGATTGGCAGGTGCTGGCCTGGTTTGCCGATCTCTTTCGAGTGGAGGATTAGAGATAACAGGATCGTCTCTGGTATGACAGCCCTTCTCCCGATGTTCCCTTTGATTCAGACTGCCCCAAACTTGAGTAGCGAAAGTGTCATCCACAGCTTTTGCAACAACTGCGAGGACTTGCTCTTTGTTCAGTCCCTCGGCTTTCAAAGCCTTAACAGCGAACAGGAGATGTTCATGGGGATCCATGCCTGCCCCTACCTTGTTCTTTCCACTCGCCTCCACTTTGCCAAGGGATTGGCCTTCCTTAAATGCAGCCCGTCCCAAGATCGGGGAGCCTTTTGACATGAAGTTCCCGGTATGTTGTGTGGTCGATGATGGAGCCAATGTCCCGGAGGTCAGATCTGTCACGGTTCTCTGAAGATCTTCGATCATTCTCTTCAGCTCAGAAGTAGTGGGCTCACGGGTTTGAGGTGATTGGGGTTCAGATGTACCCATCATGCATAAGTCCATACTTTCTGGGATAAACACTTCAGGCTTAGGTAGATGGACTGGGGTGATGTATATGCTGGGATCGTAAGGGACGGCTAGTGTGTGGATCAGATTGAGATGTGGATGAGGTACTTGGTCATTGGGGGCTGAAGGTGGAGCTATCGTTCGGCTGTCGATGAGATTTTGAACCTCATGACGAAGGCGGTAGCAACGATCGGTGCCATGACCGCGCTGCTGATGGTACATACAGTACTTGGAGGGGTTATGTCTGGCTGGGAGTGGGTCAGGCAGAGGTTGAGGATCGAGGGGTTTGAGATACCCTCTTTCTATCAAGACTTTTAGTGCGTTAGTCAGGCTCATATAAAGAGGGGTGAAAGTTCTGCCCTGGGCTCGGGCTGGGCCGGCGGTTTGTAGGCTTGGATTGGCAAAAGGGTTGGCTGTGGTGACTGTATTGATTTCTGCGGGTTTGGGAATAGTGCTACTACCAGCATTGGTGCTTCCTGCAATCACCCTCCTTGTCGGTTCACTTGTTCTGGGAATGATCTCGCTGTTGAACGCATTCTCGACTTGAACCCCCAGTTCATGCAAACTTTTGAAAGTGAATAGTGGAACGACTATCAACTTTTGCAACATATCATGCTCAAGGTTTCGCACCATCATCTGCACTTGATCCCTCTCAGAAGGGCTACGATCTGTCTTTTGTGCTGCCTTTGCTCTCCACCTCGCAATAAATTCTACAAAAGGCTTTATTAGGTTCTGGCGGGTTGCTTCAAGCTCTTGGATAGTCATTTCAACTTGAGTATTGTAGGAATACTGATCGACAAAGGCCTCAGCCAATTCTTTCCAGTTTTGCTTCACCTTGTCCTCTAACTTAGCGTACCAAGTGGCTGCTACACCCGACAGGGTTCTTCCATACAGAGAGAGTTTCTGTGGCTTAGTCAGACCCATCGGCTTCAGGACATCCAAGAAAAGTCGGATATGTACCATTGGATCTCCAGACCCGTCAAAACGGTCGATATATGGCATTTTGAATCTGTCTGGGAGCCGTACGGCAGACTCGGTGTACCCATCCTCAATGTCGGGAATAGGGTTAAGGCCCTGTGCCTTTTTGAATTGCTTCTCAAGGTTTGCAATTTTCACTGCAGTCGAATTGAACTCATCAACATGAAAGGGTTGAGTTCTCTCATTAGGCTGCACCAGGGGTCTGAGCACTTGAGCTTGAGTCAACCTTTCTCGAGGACTCGGACACTGCAAATCTTCAACTGGCGGAAGTGGGTCAAAGTTCGGCTGGGGTCCCAAAGCTGGATGTGAAGCAGATGCCCCAGATGGGCACTGCGTTTCAATACTGGTCTCAGCCTGCATGGCAGTTCCCTGATTTAACGCTGCTATCACGGCCACAAATTCTTCCGAACCCTGTGCCATCGCGGGTCTGCTGATGATGTGACTGGTGACTATCGAATCAGATGAACCAATGAGCCCTGTCTGGCCCTTCTTTGCCTTGCCTTAGCGAAAGAACACTGGTTGCCCTTGAATTGAATCTCTGACCTAACAAAGTCTATCAGCACTATTTCAATGTACACGGGGGATATCGGAGCCTTCTGAAGCTATGGTTCCCAAACTACCTAGCAAAAGAGAAAACATGCAGCATCTCAGTCTAACTTCACCAAAATAGATACGAGCATAGTAGGATGACTGCGCCCTCTACTGAATTCTGTCCCCAAAATTCTGCCTCAAATCTGATACCCTTGGGTAAAACTGATTCCCAAAATACTGAATTGGTGCCCGCAGGCCTGATGACCAGACTTGTAAACTGATACATGCATTCCTGTAGAGACGCACTCTAAAAGCACATAACAGATAAGTGAGAGCCAAAACACCCCTATGTTGGGGTAGGGTTTCCCTGTCCTATTTTGTCAGGAGCTAGGGTTTCACTACGCACGCAGCGGTTTCAAACAACCTATAAACGGGTAAGCAACCTGTCCTAGTTTGGAGTGGTCACTATGGATTCCGAATATGCACTAGGTCGAATGGTCAAAAAGGGTACCCCGGTAAAACCGGGGTTTGTGTTCCCATACTAGCAGAGCCCATAACCGGTCAGCCTTATGATCATGCCTTGACAAGATAAGCCTCCGGCAAACCGTTCAGGAATAGCAGATGGCAAACACAGTGTCCTAGGCGCACCAATGCAAATGCAATGCAAAGAAACACATAAGTGTAATCAAAACAAGATATCATGAGTTCGAGTCAAGTTCTCTAACTCCCCAGCAGAGTCGCCAGAAACTGTAGACGTCCCCGAACGCCCCGGGAGGGATGAGTCCCGTTCTGTTCATTTGGGGTTCACTACAGTTCGGGCTCTCAAATTGTCACGGTTCTAAATCTGAACCAAAAAGTCCAAATCCGGTAAATCGTTTTGAGAAAACAAATTTTGAAAGAAGTGCCAAACATGGACTGCTTTGCCAGATATAGAGTCGCCACCTAAATGTTTTATTTTGGGGAAATTTAGGAAACCCTGACTCGTTTGCCTAAGGCCACGTGTCCATCATCACCAAAGTTGCCTCGGCTTAGGAACTTGGGTACGATTGGGGAAGGTCACTTCGTGAGCACCCCCGCTCGCCCGATCAAAGATCGGCCTCTACTAACCATGATATCTATTTTTGAAAACATTATGTGTTCTTATTCCGGTTATTAGCCTAGATTTACTATCTGATGCGCACAGCATACAAGTATAGACTGGATCGCCTGAATTGGAACAAAACATTTCATGTTTGTTTGTTTGAAAATGGTTTGATGGTGCTACCCGCAAGTAGGCTAAGACGTGGATTTGCCACCCTCAAGTCGGCTTAGAAAACATGATTTTGCCACTATCTAGTGGGCTTAAAACACACATTTGATGAATTGTTCCAATCCAAATAATCCGACCTTCACCCACAGGCATTTAGGCAGTTATATCACATAAGTAATTAGCCTCATGGCAAGCATGCTATCAACGCAGTCACTCACACGCATGCAAGGATGCTAAAGCATAAAACTTACCGAGTACTCCAAGCCAAAACAGAAGCTAATTAGAAATCCATGCATGATCCTAATTATACAGAAATGCCTAATGCAACACATGTAAAAATTCAACTATAGCAAGCTCGGCTATTCTAGACATGGCATATGAAATGCTACAGCTATTCTAGACATGGCATATGAAATGCTACAGCTAACATGTATTCAACTTGGAATGGAAAATACAATGCAGTTAGTATGATGCGCCGAGCCCGGTGCATGCAAAACAGATTAATGAATGCAAACATGCTGTCATACTGTATGCTAACTGAAACATGCCCTAATCTAACCATCATAAGTGGGTAAATAAAAGGGAGAAAGACGTGGGGTTAGAAGGCATACATCACACATACACACACTTATTACAGTTATGCTCTCGAGCAGAGGGTCCGAATAAATAATATACAGTCCCAAATGAATAATTACAGTCCAAATATGTACAAAACCCTAATTAATTAACAAATTAAACTAGGAAGCAATAAATTGGCATGCAAGTCAGGGACTGCCTCAAATCTGCTCCGGATGATGAATGATGCATGCTCGGGTTGCCTTGTGCAGATAATCCCTTGCGATGCCCCGGTTTGCCTCTGTTTGCAATTGTTCTTGGAATGCATGCCAGGCTCCGAAAGGTTGCTGATTTCTGATTTGCTGCAACAGAGAGCAACAAAGGGGCATGGCAAAGTATTTTCACATATGTATGCATGACTACTCTTCAGGGAGTGTAGTCCTCGATCCTCGCGTCACCAATCACGCATATCGATGCATGATGGCCGAGGAGTCGATTTGCACGACTTGATATGAAATGAATGCACATATAAACACAACAAGACCTAAACTCCATCATGGATAATCCAGAGTGTCGGTGACTGGGAATTGAGACACATTTCGTCACTCGAAGTACGAAACGTCCCTCGTTTTCCGTGCTCGGGCTAACTCCTATCCCAAGCACAATGCAATATGCATGACATACATGAATGCAACTAATATACAACCTAGCATGCACAATGCTATGAAATGACATACATGATGTACGAGGTAACATGGCATATACAATGCGCTAACATGCAACCTAGCATACACAATGCTATGAAATGAAATGGCATACACAATGTACAATGGACTTATACTAACATGAGTGGACCTCAGCCACACTCACATCAGTAGCCATAAGATGAAAATGAGACACTCAAAATGCGTTCACACATGCACGCAAACCGATGACCGATCCTAAGGCACAAATGCCACTCTAACAAGGCATGGCAAGGCACGAAATATGGCATACAAACATGCAAGTTTCAGCACTGAAATGTGATGCAAAATGATCTCGAAACATGGAAACATGGCACCCGATGCATGGAATGAACCCGAAACACAAAACTAGGCATATGCATTGGCCTATAGCTATACAAAACATGCATTATTTGATCATGAAGTATGAAGACAAGAGCAAGACAGTCCCAAAACATACATATTTCCAGTTTATAACAAGTCCCAAAAACGAATGCAAATAGGGCTAATCTATCATGCAAGAAAAGGCCTAAAATAGAGATTAAACACAAAGGGACAGCAGCTGGCCCCAAAAAAAGAAGATCCCTTCAACAAAGTTGAAGAGGGGCTCAAAATAATGCACTTTACAGTTTATGACCAAGTCCAAAACAGTGCACAAGTAAGCTTAAAACACTATGCAAAAATAGGCCTAAAAGAAGGTTTAAACACAAAGAGCAAAAAGGGAGCCTCAAACAGCAAAGGACCCTTGATCAAACATGAAGAGGGGGTCAAAATATGACTGTTTACAGTTCGGGTCGGAGCCAAAAAATACAAGCACAAGGAGCTAAAAGAACATGCAAACAAAGGGGCCAAAAGAGGGATAAAGAGACAAGTGATAGAGGGAAGTCCCAAACAGTGAAGAGCCCTTCAACAAAGTTGAAGAGGGGCTCAAAATAAGGCAACTCACAGTTTATAGCAAAGCTCAAAACAGTTTACAAATAGTCCTAAAATACTATGCAAGAAAGAGGCCTAAAAGAGGCTTTTAACACAAAGTGTAAAAAAGAAGCCTCAAACAGAGAGAAGCCCTTAATCAAACATGAAATAGAGCTTAAAATAAGACTATTTTCAGTTAGGGTCGGAGCCCAAATATGCGAGCACAAGGGGCTAGAATATAGATCAAAATAAAGCAAGAAAAGAGGAAAAGAAGACTTACCCTTGAAGAACCAATCTTTGACAGCCTTTGGACCAAGCTTGGGGACTCTTAAGCTCTGGAAATGGCCTTCAAGCAGCTGGAATGGAGTGAGGAGGAGGGGTGCTATGGGTTGTAGAGTAAAGGGTGTAGGAATGGTCCAAGAACAAAAGGGTTTTGATGTTTGGAATAGAAGGGAAGAGGGATTGAATGCAAGAGGCTTAGAACCAATTTTTGTAACTCTGAAAACACAGCTGAAGGTATTGGTTATATAGGCAAAGGAGTGGAGGAAAAAGGGGGGGAAATGAAATTCAAATTTCCCCTAAAAAATAGGCCTAAAAGAGAGATAAAGAGGCAAGTGGTAGCTGCTGGCCTCAAATCGAAGAAAGCCCTTCAACAAAGTTGAAGAGGGGCTCAAAACAAGACATTTTACAGTTTACATCAAGCCACGAAACAGCTCACAAATAAGCCTAAAATACCATGCAAAAATAGGCCTAAAAGAGAGTTAAAGAGGCAAGTGGTAGCTGCTGGCCTCAAATCGAAGAGAGTCCTTCAACAAAGTTGAAGAAGGGCTCAAAACAAGACATTTTACATTTTACATCAAGCCACGAAACAGCTCACAAATAAGCCTAAAATACCATGCAAAAATAGGCCTAAAAGAGAGTTAAAGAGGCAAGTGATAGTAGGAGACCTCAAACAGCAAAAGGTCCTAATCAAACATGAAAAGGAGCTCAAAATATTACTATTTACAGTTTGGGTCAGAGCCCAAAAATGCTTGCAAGCAAGGCTTAGATATAGAGCAAAATAGGAACAAAAAAGAGGGAAAAGCAGCTTACCCTTGAAGACTAATGGACCAGCAGCTCTTGGTCTGAGAAATGGTGCTCCTAAGCTCTGAAAAACAGCTCCAAGTTGTTGGAATGGATGGTGGTGGGGTGTATACCAAAAACCGGGGCAAACGGAGGTGGTTAAGCGGTCCCGAACCGAGGCACACGGCCGTCGGCTCCGAAAAATAGAAAATCGGGCTCCAAACGGGAAAAATGGCCTACGACCACGAAACTTAGCCTACGGCCACTGAGAGATGATCTACAAGACCTCTCCCTCCCTTCGAGAAGAGAAAACAGAGAAAACGGAGCCTGGTTCGCAAACCGAGGCAAGACACGAAAGAGTCCGGAAGTTCGGAGGCAAGGCTCGCAGCTGAGACTCTGAAACTTCTGAACGAGCATAATATGCACCATCACCGAGCGCTCAATCGGTGACGTCTGAGTATTAAGGTTGGTCAAAAATGGGGTGTCTACAGTCACAAGTCTCCAGCTTGCCTGCAGAGAGGAGGATGACAGTGAGCAGCACCGTCTTCGGCTTGTTCTTAAGGCTAGAGTCAGGGTAGAGGACAACCACCCACTTGTTATCAGTGTGGCTAGACAGGACACCTGAAGAGGTCTTGCCCACAGTTAGGTGGCATGTCTGGTGCGTCTGGTTCGAGACAGACACAGAGTCACCAACTAACACAGTCAACACAGGCCTTGAGGGCCAATCAAGGAGTTTCTTTGGCTCAATCAGTGCAGCAGGCTTATACTCCGAGTGGTGAGTAGGTAGATCAGAGACCAACATGGCGTGTGTATGCTGTCACAGCGCCAGACCTTGTACCTACTCCTTCAACAGTGAGAGGTACCTTCTTATTTTGCAATTTAGTTGCTAATGTGTTGATTGATATGGGTGCATCCCATTCTTTTATCTCGTTTGCATTTGTATCGGTTTTGGGGTTGGAGTTGGCACGGTTAGCATCCCCTATTTGTGTAGAATCACCTATTGGTGGTGAAGTTATTCTGAAACAGGGGTGTCGAGGTTGCGACATAGAGGTCGCTAGTCGTCGACTTCCATTTGCTTTCGTTTTACTTGACATGTCTAGCTTTGACGTTATTTTGGGTATGGACTGGTTATCGTCATACCAGGTTGTTATAGATTGCTACCGGCAGAGGGTTACTGTATATACCTCGAGCGGTGACTGCGTTTATTTCTTGGGGGACCGGGTGGATAGAGTCCTATCACCGATATATGATCCGCGTGGGTGGAGTGAGCTCAGTTGTCTCCTTGTTAGCTTCTTGAGTGGTGAGTGTGAGGAAGTCCGGGTTGAGTTGCTAAGGGTAGTTTGTGAATACCCGGATGTCTTTCCTGAGGATCTTGTTATTTTACCACCTCACTGAGAGATCGAGTTCTCTATTGATTTAGTGCCTGGCATAACATCGATTTCTATGGCACCGTATCGGTTTGCACCTGCTGAGTTGAGTGAGTTGAAGGTTCAACTCCAGGAATTGTTATATAAAGGTTTTATTCGCCCTAGTACATCACTTTGGGGAGCACCGGTTCTCTTTGCCAAAAAGAAAGACGGAGCCTTGAGACTTAGTATCGATTACCGAAAGTTGAACCAGGTTACTGTTAAGAATAAGTACCCAATGCCTCGTATAAATGATATGTTCGATCAGTTAAAAGGGTCTTGTTGTTTCTCTAAGATAGACCTGAGGTCAGGTTACCATCAGTTGAGGGTTAGAGATGAGGATATCCCGAAGACAACATTTCGTACGCGGTATGGCCATTATGAGTTTCTAGTAATGCCTTTTGGGCTAACCAATGCTCCAGTTGTATTTATGGATTTGATGAACTAGATCTTCCGTGAGTTCCTAGATCATTTCATGGTCGTATTTGTGGACGACATTTTGATTTACTCGCCTTCTGAGGAGGAGCACGAGGAACACGTGTGCGTAGTGCTTGAATTGCTTAAAGCCCATAAGCTCTATGCTAAATTTGGGAAATGTGAATTCTGGCTGAGAGAAGTTAAGTTCTTAGGCCATGTGGTATCCGGGGAAGGGGTGACGGTAGATTCATCCAAGATAGAGGCAGTGCAAGATTGGACACAACCCAAGAATGTCTTTGAGATTCATAGTTTTTTGGGGTTGGCTGGGTATTATCGAAGGTTTGTGAAGGATTTCTCTAAGCTAGCTTCACCTTTAACTAGGCTGACGAGGAACAGAGTCAAATTTGTGCGGGATGAGACTTATGAGAAATCGTTCCAAGAGTTTAAGGTTAGACTTACCATAGCTCCAGTATTGATTATCTCGAAGAGGGGTTTATGCTATTTAGTATATTGTGATACCTCACGAGAAGGTTTGGGTTGTGTATTGATGCAAGAGAGGAGGGTAGTGGCCTATGGCTCACATCAGTTGAAAACACACGAGATGAACTACCCTACTTATGATCTAGAACTAGCAGCGGTGATATTTGCCTTGAAAATTTGGAGGCATTATCTGTATGGTGAGAAATTTGAGGTGTTTTTCGATCATATGAGTCTGAAGTATCTATTTACACAGAAAGACTTGAATTTGAGACAAAAGAGGTGGATAGAGTTTATAGAGGATTATGATTTTGAGTTACGTTATCATCTGGGGAAGGCTAATGTTGTGGCTGATGCTCTGAGTAGGAAATCAATTAGTAGTGTAGCTTGTATCGTCATCCGGGAGTGGGAAATGTTGGGTACTCTCGGGGAGTTTGATCTGTACCTTGGTGAGTCCGTTGAATCTGCAACCTTATTTTCTGTGGTTGCACAACCTACACTTGTAAACTGAGTGTTGGAGGCGCAAAGAGGCGATCTTGAGGTAGAAACCATCAGGGAGAAGATCTCTAGTGAGAAGATAGAACAGGGCTTAAGTGTATATCCTGACTCGAGTATTAGATACCGGGACCGTTTGTTAGTACCGGAATCTTGCCGAGAGGAAGTACTCCGAGAGTTTCACTATTCTCGCCTTGCGGTGCATCCGGGAGGCACAAAGATGTATCATGATCTGAGTTGCCAGTTTTGGTGGAGGTGTATAAAGAAGGATATAGTCGTGTTTGTATCGAAGTGTCTTACTTGTCAACAAGTGAAGGTCGAGCACCAGAGGCTAGCGGGTTTGTTGCAATCCTTGTCTATAGCTGAGTGGAAGTGGAAACATGTCACAATAGATTTTGTTATGGGCCTTCCGAGGACTCAACGGGGTAGTGCTGTCATTTGGGTGGTAGTTGACCGGTTAACCAAATCCATGCACTTTATACCTATGCGTGTGAGTGATTTGGTACACCATCTTGTCGACTTGTATATCAAGGACATAGTGAGGTTGTACGAGGTCCCTGTGATGATCATTTCGGATAGAGATCCGCGTTTCACCGCTCGGTTGTGGTAGAGCTTGCAGAGTGCCTTGGGCACTCGATTGACCTTTAGTACTGTGTATCATTCTCAGACTGACGGGCAGTCCGAACATATTATTTAGATCTTTGAGGACATACTTCGAGGTTGTGTGCTTGATTTTAAAGGGTTGTGGGAGAGGCACCTACCCTTAGTGGAGTTTGCCTATAACAATAGTTTCCAATCGAGTATTGACATGGCACCTTTTGAGGCTTTGTATGGCCGACCGTGTAGATCTCCAGTGTGTTGGGCCGAGGTGGGTGATGCACATTTGTTGGGTCTAGAGTTGGTTCGGGAAATGACGGAGAAAGTGGCACTTATTCGTAAGAGGTTTGTCATGGCTCAGAGTCGCCAGAAAAGTTATGCAGACCATAGGAGGAGACCTTTGTCTCTTGAGGTGGGAGATGATGTCTTTCTAAATATATCACTTAGACAGCGTTTGATGAGATTCGGGAAGAGTGAGAAGTTATCCCCTTGGTTTATTAGCCCTTTTGAGATCCTTGAACGAATTGAGGAGGTTGTTTATCGTTTGGCGCTACCGCCACAATTTTTCGGGGTTCACGACGTGTTTCACATTAGTATGCTTCAGAAATATGGACCGGATCCATCACATGTATTGGATTGGACCGATTTAGAGGTAGATGTGGATGCCTCGTATGAGAGGAGACCGGTGAGGGTCTTGGATAGACGGGACCAAGTCTTTCTAGGCAAGACAATTTCCTTAGTAAAGGTGCTGTGGAAACATCACCGAGTTGAGGAAGCGACTTGGGAACGTGAATTGGAAGTTCGAGAGAAATATCCAGACTTATTTGTTGATATCTAATCATGTATTGAGATTTTGATTTTAATGATGAAAAGTATAAACGTTGTATATGTTATGGGCATCTTGAAAATATGAATTCAATATAAACATTGTGTATGTTTTGAGAATGTGGAATATTGTGGATGTTGTATCACTTTTGGACACATTGTATATGTTGAGAAAATTCTGAAAATTTGGGTTTTGATTAACATTGTAAATGCTTTGGGAAATTGTAAATTTCTTTTAATGTGGGACTTGTGTATCGAGTTGATGAGAATGGATGACTGGGGAATAGTTCATGGTGTGGAACTTGTAAGAGTGGCATAGTGATGAATGGTCTAATGTTGATTTTGAACTTGATTCGTAATTTCGGGGACAAAATTCCTTAAAGGGGGGAGGTTATAGCGATTCCAGTTTTGACTCGTTGTCTATTGTATCCCGGACTCGGGTTGGTATGGTTTAGAGTGGTTATCTATATCTCATTTCACTTGTCTCCCTTCTATTTTGGTTATCGGGTTGTGATTGTGCGTTTAAAACAGGTTGGTTGCTTGTTTTTCCAAACCTGTGATGCCCAAATTTTGGCTCTTCCGCTCGAGTGGGCATTCTTGCGCTCGAGTGGGCTTCACAAATTTTGTTCCTCCGCTCGAGTGAGATTTGTCAAGTCTTAGTATTTGTTTTTGCAGGTCTGCAAATACTGGGAGAATGCATTGGACGCTCGGGCGTCCAATCCCACGCTCGAGCGGGGTCCCTCGTCTACAAAACTTCTAGAAGTACGTATTTTACGCTCGAGTGTCGCTTTTCATGCTCTAGCGAACCTTTGTGTCTGAGGCTCGAGCGTCACTTTTCACGCTCGAGTAGACTGCGTGTATAATAGTCCATGAAGATGATGTTTTGAACCACTTTTTCACTTCTCTCTCTCTCTCTCTAAAACTTTCCAAAAACCAAGTTCTTGAGTTTCTCTCTCTAAAACTTACATTCTCTCATAGATTTTATCTAGATCCATTGATTTTTTCACCCTAGTGCCTTTGAGAAAAAGGTAGAGCATCTCAAGATTTACATTTTGATCCAAATAGATGTGGGTTTTGGCGTTCTTTGAGTTTCTCTCTTGTTTAGCTCATCTTCTTCCTTTGAGGTAGGGATCTTTTTTACACCTCCATATGATATTTAGTTTAGTTATTTGTATCTTGTGTAACAATGATGTGATTTGAGGGTGTTGTAAGCAAACTTAGGGTTTGGGTATAATATGAAAAGAGAGATTGTTGTTGAATATGAGATAAATAAATGTGAGTTGTGAAAATGAGATTATAAGGGTCAAAATGGTTGAGAATGATATTTGGGTTGATATTTGGAACGAGGGGAAACTTTTGCCCTAAAATGACTACCATAATTATTATATATAAATAATTAAAATTGATATTGAAAATGTGAAATTGAGAGGGTATTGATATGAATGATGGGATTAGTTATGTATTTACTCATTCTTTGGAAATTTAAATAAATTATCTGTCATGAGATTGAATATTTGTTTAGAAATAACTGTATTGGGCTATCGATGAAGGATAGTTATGATTGTTGTAGAAATTGCATGAGGATTAGATGGATTGAAACTAATCTTTTGTTGTTTGTCATTGAATATGACTATATTTATATACATTGTACATGTATGACTATGTGGGAGTGGAAGTGGGATGTGCTTCATTGATTGATTTCATGTTAAATACATTGCATATGTATGAATGATTGTTTGGGAGAAGAAATATGATGAACTCCATTATTTGGGAGGAGAAAGGGGATAGACTCCATTATAAGTTAGCCGGAGTGTCCTAGGTGAAAGTTCCGAAATACATGGGTGCCTAGCCCGCGGACGAAATATTCGTAAAATGGCAATTGTAGCGCTTGTACAGCCTACGTTTACATGGGTCCCGTTTGACGACTGTCTGCGGATGAAATATCCGTGAAACAAAAGTTTGAAGTGTTTATATGTTGATAATGTGATTATAGAACTAATGAGTTGTAGTCTCATTTGGGATGTTAAGAAACAATAAAATTGGCTCATGTAATAAATTGAATTGAAGAGAAATGGCTTAAGAATTGAGTTTGGTATTTTATGACTATATAAAAATGTGGATGTCTTTATCACTGACGTTGTATATGCATAGTGTACCAATATCTTTGCTAAGTCTCATATACCGTGTTAAATTATTCCTACTGAGCTATGGCTCACCCTATTTGGGGAACACCATTTTCAAGTATTGAGGGCATGCCTCCGCTAAGACAATAGCTGAGAGAGACTTTTGGAAGCACGAGCTTCTTATTTTGATTATGTATTCTTTTTGTATAGCCAAGGGCTTATTTGTAAGAGATAGTCTCTCTTTTGTTGTAACCAAGCCAAGACTTGGAAAGGTGTAAGCCCGAAGGACACTTATTTATGTTGAACTCTTGTATTATGAACTTCTTGTAATGAAAAAACTTTTTAATCTGATTTATATTGTCATTTATGTACGTCCTTGGGTTATATTTATTGTGTACTTTTGGGGGCATGACAGAACCACTCCTCACATTACCAACAAATCTTTTTTTTAATAAATTTAAAAATGCTGTTACATTCCACCACCGCCAGACTTTCATTAGACAGTCACTAAAGACTCACCAGAATGTTCAACATCACCGAAAAGTCGCTGAAGTATCACTGGAAGTTCGTCGGAGTATTATCGTAGTGTTCTGAACGTCATTGGATGTCAAGAACGTAGTTAGAGATTCATTGGAATGGCCAGAATATTGTCAAAAAAATAAATAAATGGAGGAATTAGAGTGAAAAAACAAAGAAAAGTGTGCTAAATATTGATAAATTGAAGGGAAAAGGGTAAATAACACTTACACCCGCTGAAATTTGGGTTTTATACATATTACCTCCTGACGTTTGAAAAATTACACTGACCCCCCTGTCATTGTAATTATTTAGACGGAATTAATGTTAGTATCAAAAAGATGTTGAATTCATATACTCTCTTTTCTTACTTTGCTTTACTTATTCTGAGTTTTTTTTTTCTTTTTTTCTTTTTTCCTTACCTTTCCTTTTCCCTTTTTTTTTTCCAATGTAATTTCTTCTATTTTGCTACCAGGAGTTGTTGTCTTTTATATAAACATAGGGGTTTGTGAAATGAGACTATTAACTACAGAGGTGAAAATGTAATTTCTATAACATTAGGGGGTGGGATGCAATCGTACCAAATCTTAGGGGGTGTCTGTATAATTTATCCAAAGAAAAACAAACAGAAATAATGGGAAAAAATATATATTATGTTTCAATTTTTGTAGAGTTTAAGTAAATAATATTCAACATTGATTAAACTAAAAAACAAGCTTTGAAACTATAAAATGTTACAATTTTAAAGTATGATCCTATTTAGTATTTATCTTTATTAATCAAACTGGAAACACATGTTATGAAACTGCAAAAATTTTCAGTTTTAAAGCATGATTCATTTTAGCACAAAAAAAATAAAATTGTAAAATTTTACAGTTTTCATTGACTGTAACTAAAACTTGAAAACAACTTACTCATAATTTAAAAATTTTCTCCATTAAAATAAGAAAATAGAAGTGTGTAATAGAGAAAATGTAGAAAAATTGAGAGATCGAATGAGAGAAATAGATATAGAGAGAATATTGTACTCCGACAACTATTTTGCTTTAGATCTAGTCGGATTTGATATAGATCTACTTATTTTCTTCGCCAGAAACTTGTCTCCTTCGCCGTCGGTGAAGGGAAGTAAGGAGTCAGTGGTCGATAGTTGCTAGTGAACTCCAATCAATAGTAGTCGTTGATCGCCGATGACTATCAATTAGAAAGAGAAAGAGAAAAAACAAGGTATAGTCCCTGGTTGCCGAAAACCAAGAAGAGAAAGAGGTAGAGAAGAACGAAGAAGAAAAATACGTAGTGGACTTTTGAGAGTGTTCAAAAGGTTGTGAGACTAAATAGACTTCTGTTTTTTTAAGTAAGACTTCCAAGTAATTTGCCATAATTCTATTAAAAAAAATTACAAAATTTGACCAAACTAATTATATATATAATAATATAAATATATATTAAATAAAGTAAAGTGAATCCACACCTATATATCTATAAGGGCAAATTGCACTAATGGTCCTTGTAATTTGGGATTTCTCACTTTGGTCCCTAACCTTTTAATTGTATTATATTTGACCTGAATTTTGAATCTCGTTTTAAATAAGAATAATTGAAAACAATATTCCTTTACAAACAAAAAATGCTCCATTTTAAGGATAAAGTTGTCAATTTAATAAAATATAAACTAGTTTGAACAAAATAAATGCCAAAAAATTATTTTTAAATTTTAAAAATTATTTCTACGTACCAAAAATAAAATTATATAAAAATGATAAATTTTTTATGTTTTTATTATTTTTATTTTTTTACCAAATTAATTTTTAGTAAGTGCTTGGATGATGATCATGTAATGTGTGGTTATTTTTGTTGATAATTTTTTATAGTTATCATGTAATAGATAATTATTTTTGTTATTAACAGATATTTTTGAATGATTATTAGACTTTTAATGTGTAATCGATATGTTTAATATATAAAATATTTTTAATTTTGAATTTTTTGATTTAATAATAATATCAAATTTATTGTCATAGTTAACTTTTGAAAAAATAGAAACCAATTTAACGAAAATAAATATATAAAAAAAATTAATTTTAAAAAATTATTTCTACCCCCTCCCAAAAGATAAAATTATATAAAAATGATGTGTTTTTAATTTTTTTCACCAATTTAGTTTTTAGTTTCTTAGAAATTTTTTCTAAAAATAGATTTTCAAAACTAAACCGACAGAGCTTTATAACCAAAAAAATGCCATTACATTTCAAACGACATACAAATTAATCAATACAAAATAAGTTGTATGACGATTTTACCACTGAAATGGACTGCTTGCAAATGAAACATATTTGATTGTTCTTAATTAGAATAATATTCAAAATTTAGAGTCACAAGTATCACAATTGAAAAGTTAAAGACCAAACTGACTTGTAATTCTATTTCCACACACCAATTCATCTCAATTCACACACTTCATGAAAAATTTTCTTATTATAAATTTTTCCTACAATAAAAATACTATATTCTCCCTATCTTTTTCCACCAAACCCTAATTATAAAATACCACAGCCATCTTTTATCGACAATGCCACTTTTTTCCTTCGCTGTCTTCTCTTGTCATCATTTTTTTCTTCCACCTATCACTACAAGAAAAAGCATTTTTGCCGACCACTTTTAGCTACCAAAACTAATTTAGTCGCCAAAAGTCACGGAATTGGCTACCAAAAATAATATTAGTCGGCAAAAGTCAACTTTTTAGCTTCTAATTTTTTTTAGTAGGGGAATGTTGATTATTGGCTACTAAAAAAATTTAGTAGCTAAAGATATTACAATTGGCGACTAAAACAATTTTTAGTAGCTAAGCATATGACAATTGGCGACTAAATAAAAATTTAGTAGCCGTAGAGGTACTTTTAGCTACTAAATTGTTTGGTAGCCGAATGAAAAAAAAAAATTTAATTTTTAATCTTTCCCGACCAAACTTTTGGTCGCCAAATGTCAAGTTTCGGCGACAAAATTTCCTTTAGTCGCTGTATACCTACTTTCGGCTACTAAATTGTTTGGTAGCCAAATGAAAATAAAAAAATTAATTTTTAATCTTTCCCGACCAAACTTTTGGTCGCCAAATGTCAAGTTTCGGCGACAAAATTTCTTTTAGTCACTGTATACCTACTTTTGGCTACTAAATTGTTTGGTAGCCGAATGAAAATAAAAAAATTAATTTTTAATCTTTCCCGACCAAACTTTTGGTCGCCAAATGTCAAGTTTCGGCGACAAAATTTCTTGTAATCGCTGTATACCTACTTTCGGCTACTAAATTGTTTGGTAGCCGAATGAAAATAAGAAAATTAATTATTTTTATTTTTATTTTTATTTTTATTAAGAGGTTGTACACCCACCATCCAAAAATATTAATATCTTATTTTTTTTATTATCTCAAAATATTAATTTTTTAAAAAAATTAATTATTAAAATAATATGAATTTCTTATTTTGTCCTTTTTTTAAATCCATTAATAATACAAAAAGTACAATTATGACAATTGATATGTCTAAAAAAATATACTATCAAAAGGTAATTTTGAAAAATTAATATTTTTAAAATGTAATAATTGTATTATAAAAAGAAATTAAATTCTGAAAATAGATTATTATTTTTAGATGGAAGAAGTAGTCGGCTTTCATTTGATGGTTGAACACATCTTTTAATAATTGGGCCCTCACGCGAAAGGTATGCTAAAATGGGCAACTTGTTATTGGCTGTTTGTCGATTGTTTTACATTGCAAAAATTTAAAGGCATAGTTACAGGTCAGTCTGATGAATTTAATTTTTAATAATAAATTTATTATTTTTAAAAAGTACAATTAAACTATTTATACTTTTTACATCATCATATTTCAATAACACTAATAAATTAAGAATAAATCAAAATTCACAAATAAAAGACAAAATATCCCAATTATTTATCATTTTAATAAATTTTTCAATATTATTACCAGTACTAATGAAATAATCATTTTACAGACACAAAACATATATTTAAAAAGTTTTAAAAAAATTTCATTATCAAAACGAGGGCTAAGTGTGTAAAAAAAATTCACTCATGACTTATGAGTAAATAAATCTAATTTGTAAGACTTATTGATATTATTTCAAATTTTAAAATTTTTCTTAATTTTTTAATAATTAATTTTTTCAACTTTTTAAAATTATTTTTACGTTATACACGGTTAACAATAATCAAACACTATTGTTAATTTAAATTTGGAGGGAAACATTTACACTACCACTACCACAACTTCACCACTAATCTCTTTCGCGAGGGCTAAGTGTGTAAAAAAAATTCACACTTTTTGCGAGGGCTAAGTGTGTAAAAAAAATTCACTCATCATGACTTATGAGTAAATAATACATATTTGTAAGACTTATTGATATTATTTCAGATTTTAAACTTTTTCTTAATTTTTTAATAATTAATTTTTTCAACTTTTTTAAATATTTAAAGCAAATTTGTTTATTTTTTAGATTCACTTAATTTAGATATATATTTTTTTTTAAATTTGAGGGATTTATAAAAGTAATTGGCGATTTAATGCTAATTGAACTAAAGGCCTAAGCTGGGGCTGTGCGTATATATTTTTTAGTTGTACGTTAATGATTTTGACTGCTAAAATATGCTTGAGAAAATGATTTTGACTGCTAGTTACAACTGAATAATAAATTAATTAAATCCACTTGACACATGATTTGTTCATCTGTCTTTATCTATGAGAAAATATACATATTGCATGTTCTAAAATTCTAAAAAATTGATTAGTGCCTAGTTAGTCATACAGGAGTCCCAAAAAAAAAAAACACGGGTTGAGTTGGCTTATAATTTTTTTTTAAAAAAATTTTCCTTCTTTTTTTTTAATTTTCTTTCTTTCTTTTCTTTCTTTTCTTTCTTATTATATATATATATATATATATATATATATATATATATATATATAATAAGGGAGGAAGGTTTTTGAAAATATGTTAAAATGTATAAGAGATACATTTCATTTGAATGGTTGGGATGATTCCTAATCAATATCTAAGGGTCCAGATTAAATTTTTTCCCGCCCAAACACTCTCTACCCTCTCTCTCGCCCACGTCTGCCAAACACGTCTCTTAGAACTCTATCTCTCCACGTTCTCTCTCACGTTGGTGGATCTCTATCAATGTGTTGTAGTACAGAGAAAGAAAGAGATGGGTGTTGTTGTGTTCACACACACTCTCTCTCTGTCTTTCTCATCTCTCTCTAGGGTTCTCACTCTCGATGCCGCCAAACCTGCCCTAATGCCGCCGTCGCACTACCGCTACCAGAACCACCGCCAACCACATCAACCACGCCCCTCTTCTGCAGTAGCACCGTAGTTCGCATCTGCCGCTCTCTTCCGTGTTCACCACTCGATGGTGCCGTTGTTTCGGTGCCGTCGCTTCTAGATCTAGATCCACCACTCCTCTACCGATGATTTCACCACAAACACTCTCAACCGATGATTTCACCACTGCCGCCTCAGAGAATCTTCTGCAGACTCTCTGTTTTTCCCGCACAAAAACAGCATGGGGTTTGAACTACGCTTCGATTTCGCTTAGATTTTCTTTGCCCTTTCTTCCTATTTTAATCTATTTTTATGTTTTTGTTTTTTTCCCCTAAAATTTGTATATTTATATAATATCAAATGGCCCAAAACTGACACCATGAAGAAGAAGCTTGTAGACGTCCCCGAACGCCCCGGGAGGAACGAGCTCCCGTTCTGTTCATTTGGGGTCACTACAGCTCAGGACTCTCAAATGTCACGGTTCTAAGTCTGAACCAAAGAGTCCAAATCCGGCAAATCGTTTTGAGAAAAACAGATTTTTGAAAGAAGTGTCAAACATGGACTGCTTTGCCAGATACAGAGTGGCCACCTAAATATTTTATTTTTGGGAAATTTAGGAAACCCTGACTCGTTTGCCTAAGGCCACATGTCTGTCATCACCAAAGTTGCCTCGGCTCGGGAACTTGGGTACGATTGGGGAAGGTCACTTCGTGAGCAACCCCGCTCGCCCGGTCAGAGACCAGCCTCTACTAACCATGATATCTATTTTTGAAAACATTGTATGTTCTTATTCCGGTTATTAGCCTAGGTTACTATGTGATGCGCACAGCATACAAGTATAGACTGAGTCGTCTGAATTGGAACAAAACATTTCATGTTTATTTGTTTGAAAATGGTTTGATGGTGCTACCCGCAGGTAGGCTAAGACGTGGATTTGCCACCCTCGGGTGGGCTTAGAAAATAATGGTTTTGCCACTATCTAGTGGGCTTAAAACAAACATTTGATGAATTGTTCCAATCCAAATAACCCAACCTTCACCCACAGGCATTCAGGCAGTTATATCACATAAGCAAAATAGCCTCATGGTAAGCATGCTATTCATAGCAGTCACTTACACGCATGCAAGGATGCTAAAGCATAAAAACTCACCGAGTACTCCAAGCCAAAACAGAAACTACATTAGAAATCATACATGATCCTAAGTATACAGAAATGCCTAATGCAACACATGCAAAAATGCAAACTATAGCAGGCTCGGCTATTCTAAACATGGCATATGGAATGCTACAGCTAACATGTATTCAATTTGAAATTGAAAATACAATGTAGTTAGTATGATGCGCCGAGCCCGGTGCATGCAAAACAGATGAATGATGCAAACATGCTGTCATACTGTATGCTAATTGAAATATGCCCTAATCTAACCATCATAAGAAGGTAAATAAAAGGGAAGAAAGACGTAGGGTTGCAAGACATACATCACACTCACCCACACTTATTACAATTATGCCCTCGTATAGAGGGTCCGAATAAATAATACAGTCCCGAATAAAAGAATATTACAGTCCAAATAATACAGTCCAAATAATGTACAAATTCCTAATTAATTAACAAATTAACTAAGAAAATAAATAAACCGGCATGCAAGCCAGGGACTGCCTTGATTCCATTCCGGATGATGAATGATGCATGCCCGGGTTGCCTTTGCGCGAAAATCCATGACGATGCCCCAATTAGCCTCTGTTTACACCTTTTCTTGAAATGCGCGCCAAGCTCCAAAAAGTTGCTGATTCTTCATTTTGCTGCAACAGAGAGCAGGAAAGGGGCATGGCAATGTATTTTCACAGATATATGCATGCCTCGATCCTCGTGCCACCAATCACGCATATCGATGCATGATGGCCGAGGAGTCGAAATGTGCAACTCAATATAGAATGAATGCACGTGTAAACACAACAAGAACCTAACTCCATCATAGATGATCCGGAGTGTCAGTGACTTGGAATTGAAACATGTTCCGTCACTCGGAGTACGAAACGTACCTCGTTTCCCGTGCCCGGGCTAACTCCTATCCCGAACACGATGCAATATGCATGACATGCATGAAATGCAACTAAGATACAATCCTAACATACACAATGTTATGGAATGGCATACACGCTGCACGAGGTAATACACAACCGAGCATGCACAATGCTATGGATGAAATGGCATACGCAATGCAATAATGGGCTTACATCAACATGAGAGAGCCTCAGCCACACTCACATAGGAGGCCATCAGATGAAAACAAGACAACTCGAAATGCGTGCACGCGTGCACGCAAATCGAGGACCGACCCTCAGGCACCGAAATGCCACTCTAATGAGACATGGCAAAGACATGGAATATGGCACACTATAATGCAAAAATCAGAGGTAAAATGAGATGCAAAACAGTCCCGAAACCCGGTAAAATGAAACCCGATGCATGGAACGAGCCCCAAAACATGGATTTTGGCACATGAAATGGCCTATAGCTATGCAATGCATGCATAATTTGAACATAAGATGAAAAGACAGAAGCAAGGCAGCCCCTAGATAAGAATTTTTACAGTTCAAATCATGGCCAAACAGCAAACACAAATAGGGCAAAAATAGCATGCAAAAATGGCCCTAAATGTGAGATAATGAAGCAAGTGGTAGATGCAAAGCCCAAAAAGAAAAAGGCTCTTCTAAAACACTTAATAGGGACCAAAAATATGGCTACTTACAGTTTATGGAAACCCCCAAAACAATATACAAGTATGCTCAACATGCCATGCAAGATAGGGCCCAAAAGAGGTCAAAACACAAAGTATACAAAACATTCATCAAACAGCCAAAGACCCTCAATGAAACATGACAAAGAGGTCAAAATATGGCCACTTTCAGTTCTGACCAAGGTCCAAAAACAGAAGAACAATAGGCTAACAAGTCATGCAAAAATGGAGCCAAAGAAGGGATATAAAGGCAAGTGGCACATGGAGGTCCCAAACAGTGATGAGCCCTTCTTCAATGTTGGAGAAGGACTCAAAATAAGCTCACTTACAGTTTACATCATGCTCCAAAACAGACCACACATAGGCCAAAAATACTATGCAAGATTATGGCATACAAGAGGGATAATGAAGCAAGTGCAAGATAGGGACCTCAAATGACAAAATTTCATTAATGAAACATGAAATAGAGCTCAAATAAAGGGTACTTTCAGTTTTGGCCGGAGCTCAAAACAGCAAGCAAACTAGCTAGAAAAATGTTGCTAAATTAAGCTCAAAAAGAGGGAATTGATGTTTACCCTTGAAGACCAACCCTTGATTGCTTCTTGGCTTGAGAAGTGATGCTTCCTAGCTGCTGGAAATCTCCCCAAATTGCTAGAAATGGAGTAGTGGTGGTGATGCTAGATAGTGGTGTGAAAATGGGGTAGGGTTTGGGTGTTTTTTTGAAGGAAAATGGATAAGATGGAAGGGGATATGCATGCAAGAGCCTAAGGCAATTTTTTCCAACCTCAAAACCAGAGCTGGAGGCTCTGTTATATAGGAAAAAGGAGGGGAAAAAGAGGGGGAAAATTGGGGGGGAAAATGGATCAAGTTTCCCCCCAAAAACTTGGCCCTCCGGATACAGAATCTGGGGGGTCAAATAGGTCAGTTCTGAACTAAGCAGGGGGCAAGGATCAAGGCCGGCCAGTTATCTCAGTTGCAGGTGGCCGGCCGGCCACCTCCCATGGCCGGCCGGCTAAGGGTCAAAAGGGCCAAGTTGAATTAATGGCCGGCCACTTCAAATTGGTGTCCTCCCAGGTTCCCTCAACACAACCCTGTGGTTCAAAATTGTCAACTGTAAAACAGGAGAGAGAATAGGCCACTTTTAGGAGGGGTTCAAAAGGGTCAAGCAACATTAGTGGCCGGCCACCAACTTTTAGGGTTCTCCCATGTGTGTACATCACAAATATGTGGTTAAAAGTTCAAGAAAATGGCCCAAAGGTGTTCAACATTGGCTTGGAAGTGAGAAAAACGGGCGTCGGAGGGCGCCGGAGGATATATAACTGGTTGCTGAAACAATTGCTGGCCTCCCACCCTTCTACGGCCTTCCTGGTGATGAAACAGAGGTACCTGCCAAAAATGAACGGAAATCGATGCAAAACGAATGTTCGGGGGCCAGAACACGCAGTTCGGGGCCCCAAAAACTGCCTGTTAAGCACCGAAAGTGGCACTCGACCACGAAGTGGGTCTCTCCAACCTCAGTGTCCCTCAAAAGGGAGTAAATAAGATGTATGACAAAACTCGGAGCAATAGGAGATGGTTAAGCGGTCCCGAACCGAGGCACAAGGCCAACGGTTCCGAAAATCGGGAACCGGGCCCCGAAATGGGCAAAATGGCCTACAGCCACAAAATGTAGCCCACGGCCACTGAGAGATGGTCTACGGGACCTCTCCCTCCCCTCAGGAAAAGAAACAGAGAAAAACCGAGTCTGGTTTGCAAACCGAGGCAAGGCACAGAAGAGGGTTCGGAAATCCGGAGGCAGGGCTCACGGCCGCGACTCTGAGACTTCTAAACGAGCATAATATGTAGTATCACCGAGCGCTCAACTGGTGACGTCTGAGTCTTAAGGTCGGTCAAAAATAGGGTGTCTACAAAGCTCGATACCCGTTTTCCCGCTGTAAGTTTCTCTCTCTTTCTTTACTATGTTTTTTATTTTTGCATCTGCAATCGATGCAGATGCGTATATGATTTTGAATTTTTGTTTTTTTGGGGGGTTTGTTTTGTGTGTGTACCAAATAAAGTAGATGGGTGTTCATTATTGGATTTTGTGGAATCTGAGTTATGCTTTGTATAGAGTTTAGGATTGCTGATTGTTAGCATGACTGTGACATTAGGGCTTTAATTTCTAAAATTTGAAGTTATTTATGTATGTGTTTGTATTTGATTTGGGTGTTCTATGCAACTATGAAAATGTTTGAGACCCCTAAAAAGCTGCCTCAATTTGACCCAGGGGCATAATAAGTGTCAACTTTTGATTTGTCACACACTCAACCATATAGGTCCCAACTCCCTTTCTACATCATTGTGAGTCTCAATTTTGGGTCTTTAGCATTTCTCATGGAAGTATATGATTGTGTCATGTTTTGCTTTGAATTTCGGATGGATTGTCTTTGGCTTTGTTGTTATTAGGATTTTCATTGCTTTGGGTAGGTAGGTAGTAACTTTGATTGTGTATTTGGTGTTTTATAAAAATTTCGTATTTATTACAGAAGGCACATGCACAATCCGTATGCAAAGATAAAAACCTGTACCCTCAATACAAAAACAACCTATTCTGAAACCTCTATAAAATTCAAAAATTGGTCTAAATGATAGTTGAGGAATTTGGTTTCTAGGATTAATTATGATGGTTGAGCAAAAGAGGTCATAGGTAGGATAAGTTATAAATGGAGATAACAAGTTGGAATTTTCATGTCCTTGGGTCTAGGAGTAGGAGAAGTGCAGTGAAAGATACTTTGATCAAGAATAATCCAGATATTGTAATCTTTCTAGAAAGTAAAATTGAAATTTTTTTAGGAGCATTTGGGGGACTTGGAATAGGAGTTAGGAGGCCTTATCTTTCAGTAGTAGATCCTTCGGGGATTTTGGTCGGTAAGCTACAAGTAGTATTTAGGGTGTTTTTTGTCTATAAAGTTTAGAGATTTTGATGACAACGGTGAGTGGCTTAGCTTATGGGGGTTTATGGTCCTAAGTCCTAGGTTTAGATGGTCGTTTGTTGGAGTTAATTGGTTTGTTTGGGTTGTGTTCGCCAAATTGTTGTGGGAGGTGATTTTAACGTTAATGGATTTGCTTCAAAAAAGTTGAATGGGGATGGAGTCTCAAGGCGTATGAGAGATTTTGATGCTTTTATTACGAATTGTGAGTTGGTTGATCCACATTTGTAGTAGGCAAGGCTTTTTTCTTATAATTGCATAACAATATTTCTCTTATATGTTATTTATTTATTTATTTTTATTTGACTATTTTATTGGTGAAGTAAAATAGATGACTGTTTTTTTTTTATTGGTGAATATTATAAATTTTATATGTTTATTTCTTAATTTGTATTAAGGTTAGGCGGGGTTGTTATTTTTAATTGAGAGTTCTGTGTAGATATTCTCATTATAAACATACATTTTGTTTGGTGATACACACTATAAATATTTGTAAACCTTTCATAATTACAATATTAGGTAATTATGGATGAAAAATAATTTAATCATTTGAGTTTAAAATGAATGAAATTTAATAATTTAATCAATTGAGTTTAATAACAATATTAGATGATTACGGATGGAACATAATTTAATCAATTGAGATTAAGGTACATAATATTTTAGATGGACTTACGATAATTCCCACCACTTATATAATAAAAAAGGACCACATAATTAAATAAGACTTACCTTCATAAATCTAAATTATAACGTTATAAGTTTTAGTATCCAAAATTTAACATAAAAATTTTGCTATAAATTAAACTGAACCATTCGTAAGAATTCTTTATTTTGTTTTATTTTATTTTATTTTATTTTATTGGCCTTTATAGATTTGGCCTCTTCTTCTTGGGGTAGCAAAGCATGTTTTGAGGGGGAGAGAGAGAGAGAGAGTGAGTATGTGTTTTAAAATTTGAAATTTGAAAAAGTGAGGTGAGCGATAAAGGATGGATGGATGGGTGGGGGTGAAGAGTTTTTTTTTTTTTTTTTTTTTTTTGGCCTGTTGTGGCATTTGGGCACAAAGTGTCTTTTGTTGTCCATCACTGCCACCGCCACCGCCACCGCCACCGCCACCGTCGCCTCACTTTCTTGGGAACAAATTACGTTTTTGTTTTTGTTTTTGTTAGTATTTATTTTATACAAAATATAAAAAAATAATTAAAATGTATTATTTACTATAATTTGAGTTCAAATACTCAAAATACATAAAAACACATAAATCATGCAAAATTATAAAATTTGAAGAATCCTTGACTGCTACTAAATGTTTGATTCAAAATATAGTATAATGATTCTGTTTCTAATTCACAAAGTGGTAATGTTTTTTTTTTTTTTATCCAGTTAAATTCTCAACCTTAGAGCATTCTTTGTTTTTTTAGAAAATTTGTGTTAGAATGTTTGGTGCCACTTTTGCCAATAACTTATGAGATTTTGTTTTGTTAGGAAAGAGTTGTTCGATGTGAATCATGTGGTGCTGCGGAACCGGGGACATGCGAAGGTATCTTTCATGTTTTAATCCTTTTTATTTTCTGATTACACTGAAAAGTTTGAATGGTCATGACCGCTGGACACATTGAAGTATTGCTAAAGTTTTGTTCATTTTTTTACCTTTCAGGTCACTTTGGGTATATAGAATTACCAATTCCAGTATATCATCCTTCCCATGTGAGCGAACTAAAGCGGTTGTTGAGCCTGGTTTGCTTTAAGTGCTTGAAGTTGAGAAGTGGGAAGGTAATGGATATGTTTATAGAAGGCTCCACGTAAAATCTATTTGTCATAAGTAATTAAATCATTTTGCTTTCTTAATTGAGAGGGTAGCAGATTGTTGTGTTGTGTTATGGTAAGAATTTGAAGCTCTCGGTGATTATAGATCATTCTGCCATAATATATCCTATATTTGATTATTTAATAAAGGAAGTTGGTAGACATTTGAGTATGGTCACATATGTGGTGGCCCTTTTCTAAAAGTGTTGTGTGAATGTCATTATTTTTCTATTGTTTCTCTGATACATTTAATTTTATAAATTGTTTCTCTCTCTTTATTTTAACTAAAATGTAGAGTTAATTTGTGGAACTGATATCTCAACATAGAAGTGTTATATGTAAGAATATCTATGTCATTAACAGGGAAAGCTTTTAAGCCTTCTTAACATTTTATAGGCACCAAACTAATGAAATTTTTTTTTTTTTTTTTCAGATGATTTTGGACATACAAATGTGGATATATAATTTTTTGACAATTACGGGAGGGCATTGTTTTTATACCTCTATTTGTATATATAGTGGTTCGAACAAATTAATTTGGTTATTTTTGTATTATGTATGGATTTAAATTATTGACGTTGGATTAGACTTGGAGTGTATGGAATTTGTATGGATTATTGACCCTAATATATTTTAGTGTTGATGGATTATATTGTTTATACAGGGTACAGGTTGTAATTTAAATTATTGACGTTGGTTATTCATGTATTATGTATGGATTTAAATCATGGTTATTCATGTATTATGTTGAATGCTTTTATGGTTGATAATATATTTTAGTGTTGATGGATTATATTGTTTATACAGGGTACATGTAATATAAATGAATACAAGTTGTTTATAATTTTTTTTTTAAAAAAAAAAAACAGAAAATTATTTGGCCACCAAATGTTTTGGTAGCCAAATAGGTAATCAAAAGTTTTGGCTACTAATAATTTAGTAGCAAAAACATAACCCAAAATGTTTTTGCCATCAAATAATTAGTAGCTAAAAAATTTGAGAATGAGAGAAATAAACTATTGGCTACTAAATTTTTTAGTCACGGAAAAAAGGGGTATCATTTGGCGACTAAAACTTTTGGTGGCAAAAAGTAAAGAAATGAATCTTAATAGGTTTTTGGCTACGAACAGTTTTAGTCGGCAAAAGTCACCACGCCTAAGGTAGAACTTTTAGTGACTAAATGGTTAGTAGCCAAAAGTTTAATAAAATGAAAAATAATATTTTTGGCGACTAAATTCTTTAGTCCCTAAATGTAGTAATGTTGTGACTAAAACTTATTCCCGACAAAAAGTTTTAGTCGCTGAAAATTTAATTTATTTTATTTGAACATTTTTGGCGACTAAATATTTAGTCGCCAAAATATACCCTTTCCCGACTACTCAGAGTTTGGTAGCCGAATGTTCACTTTTGGCGACTAATATTTTAGTCGCCAAAAGATAACCTTTGCCGACTAACCAGAGTTTAGTAGCCAAAACGTTCACTTTCAGCGACCAAAAATAGTTTAGTCGCCAATACTATCGCCGACAGGCTATAGGCAACGACTTTGGCGACAAAAAATATTAGTCGCTAATTTGTTTCGGCGACCAAAAATGGGGCTTTTGGCGACCAATATTTTGGTCGCCAAAAGTGGCATTTCCTGTAGTGTATGACCACCTTCCGTCAAGAACCATACACTCCTACAAACTCTACAATGTGAGTCACCCACAAGCCCCTCGGCAATGGAGGGTTAAGTGTAGGGTAGTGGCAACGGGGTGAAGCGAGTGGATAGAAGAAAATTAGGGTGACATTTGATTTGATTTTCTAAAATTATTAATCTAGTTTGACAAAAATAAACATCAAAAATATATTTTTGAATTTTTAAAATTTATTTCTATCTGTCAAAAAAGATAAAACTATATAAAAAGAACAAGTGTTTTTTATTTTATTTTTTTCTTTCTTTTCACCAAATTATTATTTTTAAATTTCTAGAAAAAAAAATTCAGAAAACAAATTTGGAAACCAAACCAAACATGGCCTAGAGTTTCAAAATTGAAGATATAGGTATTGCTAGAATAAAGAGATGTATACTGTATTGCGAATTTTTATTTTTTTGATATGTGAACTAAGAAAGTTTTCATTAAGTATGCGTAATACAGATAAGGATAAATTACAAACACACTTCTTAAAGTTTAATTAAAATATGAACCGCCCATGTGATTTTGAAAATTGCATTCTATCCCTTGAGGTTTTTAATTTCATAACAAATCGCCCATTGTATTAATAAATTTTCAAGTCAATTAACAGTTTTTAATGATATTAAAAATATGTTTCAATTAATAATTTAGGTAGTTTTATTATTACATAGGAGAGCAATTATGAATTTCATTTTTTTAATTAATTCTGTTAAATAAAAAATTTTAATAAGGGGGTATTTGTAATTTTTCAAACTACATAGGACAATATGTATTTTAAGCAAATCTGAAGGAGTGTATTTGTAATTTACCCTAATTTACCCGAAATTTGGGATCCAGTTGTGCCTTGGCACAGCAAGTTGCTGTGAGGCCCATTGAGGGCATGTTCCGAGTCATTTTCGATGATCTAAATTGTTCATATTGTAAAGTTCGTCAAGCAGATTATTCATACAAAAAATCAAATTAATTGGACATTTGTAATCTCATAATAAGAGCACATTTATTTTTCAAAAAATAAACAATTATCATGATTTTAATATTTTTTAAAAACAATTAAGACTTAATCATTGAGTTACAAATATCCGATTAATTTAATTTTTTATATGAATGATATACTCGATAAGCCTTACAATCTAAACTATTCAGATTATCAAATTACACTCAATAAATACCTCTACAAACTCTTATAACAAGACTACTATATCATAAAGCACAGCAGCAACCATCAATCCAATCGAGCAAGGATCCTCTAGAGTGATTTTTTCCTAAAGTTTCCTAGAGTGCTACATTATGTGGTTGAGATTTACTGACAAGTCACATCAATTTTTCTAATGTGACTTACCAGTAAATCTCAACCACACAATATAACACTCTAGGAAACTTTAGGAAAATTTCACTCTAGAGGATCCTTGGTGCAATCGAATTTGCCTATATATATATATATATATATTATAGACCAGCAATAATTTAGGACCCCACAAAATATTACATCCACAACCCTCACTCACTTATAATTGATTCAAATAAAATATATATATATATATATATATATATATATATAAACACATCATTAATCTACATGAATATGAGATGAGGAGAGTCTCTCCATAATGGATCCCAGATTATAATAGACAGGACAGAGGGGCGTGTGTTCCCACATGGTCGCTAGCTTCCAATATGCCAACAACATGATTTGACGTTTCAGATTCTGCACTCTCACCTCCCCCTATCCCTACTACCCCAAAAAACAAACACCCCGCGTTTTTTCAAACAAACCCTATTCCTTTTCTTCTTTTTTTTTTTTTTCAATTTAAAATGATTTTATCTTGAAATTGTATTTTTTAAAATACAATTTCACAAACAATATTAATTTTTAAATAAATTTAATTTGGAAAATAATTTAAAATTAAAAGGCATCATTTTATTCAAAGGTTTATGACTCAACCCAAATGGACCTGACTTAAAGATTGTGAGTAAATTGAACTAGCCTGAATAATAATTAGTAGGTTAGGTCTATGCCTACGTGTTAAAATTGAGCTCGTTAACCGCAAAATAAAGCTTCTTAGCTCCCATGACGTGATAGAAAATAGAAAGAAAAAAAAAAAAAAAATTATTGGCCCGTTAAATGATATTAGTTCTCATTATATGATGAATAACAAATCAAAATTGTTTATTTAGAGAGATTTAAAATAAGATATTGTTTGAAACCTCTAAAAATATTTTTTGAATTTAACATCCAATGATATGATATGGTAGATATATGGAAGATTTACGTACAGGTCTTAATAGATGAATTTATTGTCTAATAGGTTTTGTGAAAATTAATTGACATTTTTTATTAAATACTATTAAAAACGTCATTAAATGTTAATTTGCAACGATAGTTTGAAAATTTTATAAAAAAAAAATTATAAATTTTAGCAACAATTTAAAAAAAATATCGCAAAAAGTCGCTAAGTTTCAACTTTCAACGACAGTTTGAAAAATTCGTCACAGGAAAACATTACTAATTGTATGTTTTAGTGACGATTTATAAAAATCGTGACAAAAAAGTTACTAATTGTCAATTTTAGTGACATACAAAAATCGTCATAAAATTATTTTTAACGACGATTTTACTATGACTTATTTTTAATAAGATTTGATAGGAATTAAATCTAATTATTAAGACCTATTGATAGTTAACCTAGATATATTAATTTTTTTATTTATTACATACTCAAATCACATAGAATCAACCTCTCATATTACATCACTATAAATAAATTTTATGAATTTAAAATTATGAATTTCTACCCTTTCACTTCAGTAATAATCTACAAAGAATGTGATATGATATTTAGGGTTTCCAACCTTCCATGCTCGACAGTCTGATTATCATTTGTCCACTTTGTTTTTTTGTTTTTTTGTTTTGGTTTTGGTATGTGGAAGTTTTCATTGTTTTTTAGCATTCACATCAAAATCCGGAAATTCTGGTGGCACTACATATCATGAAATAAATATCATGAAAAACTTCATGAAACTAATCCAATGGTGAATGCATAACATACAATAAAACACTACAAACACTATAATCTAATCCAAGGGTGGAGAATCTTCATGAAAACTTTTCATGACATTGTTTTCATGATACCTAGCATTATTGTTCTTGATTTGATGATATAATTCGAGCATTGAATGCGACAACTGAATTCATGAGCTGTATACATCATCATCATCATCCCATCACAATTTGCAATTTCACCTTTAAATTAGGGAAATTACAGCACAATGAGAACTCCCCCCCCCCCCCCAAAAAAAAAACTATAATAATATGTGAGGTCTGATTGTTTTTGTGATAAGATGCAAGTAAAAAAATTACCGTGTGATAACATTTTGCGTAGCAAATGTCTAGTAACAAACTAAATTTCATTTTGTACTTTCCGAATCTCTCTCGATGCGTGCCTTCTTCCTGTACCTTTGATTTCGTGTTGTTAATGAAATTTTTACTTTGCCGATCAAAATTGAAAAAAAAAAAAAAAACTAACTAAATATAAAATTAGACAAAAAAATAAATTGACAAGATGCTTTAGAAGTCAACTCATCAATAAATTTTATAAAATCATTTTTATTTGTGTATTTTTATGTCCAATTCTGTATTTAATTTCAGTGTTCATATGTACTTGCTATTAAGCAAGTAATTCTCATCATTAGAGGAGATCACTTGCCCTTTTTCCTTCTTTTTTTTTTCGTAAGATTGTCTAAGTTTGAAAAAATAATATTATAAATCAATCAAATTCAACGAGACAAAGAAAGGCGCTTGAAAAAACACAAGTAATCTGGATTCCCCACCCACACACACAAATGTGCATTATTACAAAATAACATTGTTATTACAATATTTAAAGTTAAACATAAAAAAATAATAATAATAAAATAAAAATTGAATTCCATTCCCTTCACATATATATATATATATATATATATATATATATATATATAAAATATTAAGTCAAAGAAATAGATTAACACATAATATAGGATGGTGCTGAGGTTTTAAAGAGGGCTGTCCAGTTTGGTTAGGAGATAGACATAGTTGATTAACCTCAGATTTAGATATGTTTATACATCGACACAAAACCATATTTTATTCGCAGTATTAATGTAAAACATGGCATGGTTTTTAATAGAATCACACTTAGATTCTTTCTTGAGTCTTCATTTCCTGCAAAATGACTTAGTTGTTTAACTTTGCTTGTTTGTTCCCATCCAGCTTTAGCCCAAAGTGGATGCGAGGGTAATGTGCCCACTGCCAAAAAATAAAAATAAAAATAAAAATAAAAATAAATAAATAAAACAACGTATTAACATAAGTATTTGTATTAGTTATACGATCATATATTGGTCAATATCAACCGATATATTAGTTTAGAAGTCTAAAGTCCTAATATATATTGATCGATACATGTAACTCAATATGTAAGACCCTGATCCCTGAAGGTAATATCTTTTATTTTTTCCTTTCTTTCTTTAATTTTTTTTTTCCTTTCTACTTGTAACAAATGATATGCAAGCATAATTTTTATACAAAAATAATGTGGTCTTTTGTAGTCTTTTTATTTCAAGTCAAAGCACCTATTATTGTAATTTAAAATTATAAAAAAGTTATTACCACATAATCCAGAAATTAATTAATTTTATGTTACTCATACAAAGGAATATGATATGATCAAGATGTAAAATATATAAATAAATAATTAAATAATTTCTAGTGTTTCAAGTAAACTTACATTTTTGGCTGCTGTGCTAAAAGCTTCCCGGTGGCTAATATCAGGATTACTGACCTTTATCCTTTGAATCTCTTCTCTGTAAATGTGGAGCAATTATGTAAACATTGTCTTTTTTTTCCCTTTTTTTTTTTTTTAGTTTGATTATAAATTACAATTGAAAAGAGTACATTTAAATGGAAATGATTCAAAATAATTATACTTGTGTGAACGTGCAAATGAGCTTGTCTTTGATGCAAGTGAAAGATATGACATGAGACACAACTCTCTTATTCAGATATGTAATTATTTTGAGTTATTCTTCATATCAAAATCAATTAAATTAATTAAAAAAATAGCTCAAAAACAATGGTCACAAAACAAGTAAAATGCATTTTTTTTGGGCGTGATTATCTCTCCTCATCATGCAGCTTATTTAGGAATAATTTCCATTTACATGTTGTCATAACAAATCATTCATGGTCAGAATTTTATAAAATGCTCCTAGTTATCATATTTCTTCACCCAATTTTTATTTTTAAAATTGTTGAAAATAATTAGTATAAGAGTAAAATTCGAATTCTATAAAATAAAAATGTGATACAGTTAAAAACTAGAAAATCGGAGTGGAATAAAATGTTATGCACTTTGCAATTAAAGAATATTTATGTCAAAACTCTAGCATGAACATTTGAAAATCTCAAGAGATGCCAGCGTAATTTACTCTTATTATTAAGAGAGATATTTGACCAGAAAAGCAAATGGATTCTCAAAAACTATCTTACTTAATGAACCGGTTATAGGCTGAGGGAACACGTTGTCTCTTCTCTGGGGCTGCATAATTCAAAGACATTGAGAAAGATCATTACAATGCTCTCTGTTAATCACCAAAAACACATAACATAACACATGAAGCATGCCATGATCCTAATAATTAGGGGCAATTTTATGACTTTTTCTTAAAGAAAAAATGGGGAAAGGGAAGGGGAGGAAGCTACCTAAGACTATGGACCTATTAATAATTGTTAGCATTTATTGAATCCAAAGTAATGACTTCTAGCTTTGGAGACTGACATTTTTTTTTTCCTGATATAACTTTTCATTGGTGAGAGAAGAGGAGTTGAGCTCATGACTTTTTTTGACATTTTTTATAACAAAAAATGAAAATCAACAGAAAATATTTTTCATGACTAACGAAAAATAAAATTAATTGAGTGAAAAATATTTTTTGCTTTTCGAAGGTAGAAAATATTTTAAAATTGTTGTTCCCTTTGTTGATAATAAAAAGAAACAAAATTTGATGCTGTTGATGCCGCCTCTACCATCACCAATGCAAATATTTTTTTTTCAAAAATGGAGCATAAATTCATTTAAAATAATGTGTCAGTGATACTTTTACAATTATAAGCCATAATAATAAGTGTTTTATTTGAAACAAAAACACCACAAAATAACACATCATTGTTCTGTACGAATTTAAAACCAAAAAAAAAAATTCTATATCATTAGGTCATCAAAATGGAACGAGTTTCCTTAGTACAAAACTCCAAACATCATAAGAGTACATGTAAGAGAAGTTTTGTACCTCCTTCATAGGTGAGTAAAACAAGTTAATACGATCAGGAGGAGCATATAACCTCTCTTGCACAAGAATCTCACCTTCATATGAGTAAAAGACCTATATGGGCACAGAAAGAGCTACCTCTATGTGGACACAAAATTGAAAAACCAATATGTGGGAGGGTCAAATTGGTCATTTGAGCATTACTGTCATCACCTAGCTAGGGACTGACACAAACAGAGAACAGTCATCTTGAACTATTCAACAGTAAAAAGACTTGACACACACACACACACACATATGTTTAACAAACACAAAATGTTAGTAATGAGTTGGGTACACCCAAGTGTGAGGTCACAATCATATAATGGGTCATGAATGAAAGTGAAAATTCATGTGCTATTTCAGAACCAAGAGATGGTGGTGGTGATCTTCAGAAAGATGCTTTGAAATTGCAAGTTTTTGGTTGATCAAAAAAAAAAAATTGCAAGTTAAGGACAGTGCATTCCTGTTGCTTTGTGAAGTCTTGTATTTTTTTTTTTTAGATCGGCAAAATAAAAGTTTTATTGATGAAAATAATATGCAATACATATGAAATACATTAATAAAACAACATAAGTGCAACAAGTATTATAGTGAACTTTTTAATTCCAACTAAGTTGGCATAAAATAGAACACTCAATTATGTGCAAGTTAAAGCCAAAAGAGTTGGTGAGAAACCAATAAGAAAAAACACCAAAATAAACTACCAAGAGTTGTGAAGTCTTTTTTTGACTAGTTTAAGGTTTGAAATTATGTTTTTTTGAACACTTCATCAGATAACTAGGATTTAAGGAATAAGTAAACTGAAAACTGATAATAAGGGCACCTTTCATCTTGCTTTTAATCATCAGTTTTTTACTTTAGGGCAAATTGTATTTTACCCTCCTAAACTATTATCTTATATTACTTTACCCCCTTAATTAAAAATTGCAACACTTAAACCCTCTCATCTATTAATTCTTTTCAATTCAGACCTTAATGGAAAAAATACCATGTAGGAGTTAATTAATTAGACTTTACCCTCTTCAACTATCATTCAATATTACTTTATCCTCTTAACTAAAAAAAAAATATTTGATTTTTAATTTGAAAAATTTTTAAAAAAATATTTTTTCTTATTTTTTATTTTTAGTAATTTTTCCATATATTAGTCAAAAAATTTAAAGTTATAGATGGACCTAAAATTTAAATATTTGTGAAGAATTTTTTTAAAAAAAATCACTAAAGACAAAAAAAAAAAAAAAAAAAAACATAAAGTAAAAAAATGGTATATTTTTATATTTCTTGTTTTTAGTGAACATTTTTCAAAAGCTTTTCATAAATATTTTCGTTGTAAGGTTTTCAAATTTTTTTAATTTTTTTTCTAACAAACTAAAAATTAATTTAGTGATCGAAATGAACAAAAATAAGATAGTCCGAATTAAAAGTGATATTAAGAGATAGTTCAAAGGGATAAAGTGACATGAGGTGATAGTTCAAAAGGGTAAAGTATTTATCTAATTGCTAAAAGGGTATTTTAGTCATAAATGTTCAAATTGAAAAAAATTAGTAGATGAAAGGGGTTAGTTGTTACAATTTTTAGTTGAGTGGAGTAAAGTGATACGGGATAATAGTTGAAAGGGGTAAAATGTAATTCACCCATTAATTTAATTTAAGGAAAAATTACAAATACTGATGTAGTCTATCTTTTTTGGTTGCTTTCATCAATAAAGATTTTCTTTGCCGATCAAAAAAAAAGGAAAAATTACAAATACACCCATTGAGATTTGTTTAAAATACAGATTGTCCCTTGTGATTTGAAAAGTTACATAAACTCCCTTATTAGAACTTTTATTTAATAAAATTAAATAAAAAAATAAAATTTCTAACTGCTCTCCTATACAATAATAAAATTATATTATTTATTGAATCATATTTCTGACATCATTAAAAATTATCAATTGACCTGATGATTTATTAATAAAAAATGTCATTTATTATGAAATTAGAAATTTCAAGGGCCACAATGTAATTTTCAAAATCACAAAAGACAACTCATTTTTTAAACAAACCTCACTGGGTATATTTGTAATTTATCCTTTATTTAAACTATTTTTACTTTGTAAACTTATACAAAAACTCCACTAAATAATTTGACACAAATTTTAAATTAAACCATTAAGTTACACCAAGCTCATAGTGTTTTGACTGAATTATAAGTTGAGGAAGTTCTGTACAGCTCCTATAACCATACATCTCTATGCATACTTAGCTTCGTTTGGAAATATGTTTTTTTAATAATTTTTTAATTGAAATATGATGTAAAAAATTTGAAAAATGATCAGGACCTCCTTTCCCCCCACCCCCTTTGACCCCCTCTCTTTCTGATTGGTCAATTTTTCTTTTCTTTTTTTCTTTTTTCCCTTCTCCTCCAATCACCACCCGCCATGAATGTATGGGGGGTGGTGATTGGAGGGGGTCTCAATCACATCCTAAAAAAATTAGTATGTTTGTGATGCCTTTTTAATTTTTTACGAAAAGATACACAAAAAGTAAAGAGAAAATATAATTTTTGACTTTTTGATATAAGTTATTAGTTTTTTAATTTTTTTAATGATTTTTTTACTTTTAAGTTAAAAAGATTACTTTCCAAACGAGGCCTTAAATCTACACATTTTTTAATTATTTTAAGTTTCTGCTATCACCAATTATAACATATAAATAATTTTTTCTTCTTTTTTTAAAAAAAAAAAAAAAAACACTTTTTGTCAATCTTAAATGAGGTCTATGTAGTACGCTATGCATTTAGTCTGGAGTGGTACTAGGCCACTACTATCTTCTCACTATAACACACAAGATTTTAGAGAGAGAGAGAGAGACTAACGGCAAATAGGAGGCATTGTAGGAGGTTCGTGATCAGCAGACTCGAATGAACCAAACTTATTGCATGTAGAAGATGATCCACTCTCCTTACTTGCATCTTCTAAACTGCTGGATTGTTGTTTCTGCAACATTTCTCAACCAAATTAAACATATGTATCAACAACCAAATCCTTTTCACTCTGTTGAGTTTCGTTTCCAGAATCTGTTTTCTGAAAATGAAATCAAACAAATTGCTTATTTCTCTTCGATAAATACTCTTGATTAACATGCCTAACAATTTCTAGCTATGCAATTTAAAAGTTTATGAAAATGTGAAACTACTAATTGAAAAACATTTGATGGTGAAAGAACACTGTTAAAAAACATTTCAAAATAATGTTTTAGGAATCAAATTCTTGAAGTCTTTTGACATCAAAGTAAATATGTTTGCAATTTGATATTTAATTCTAAGAAAATTGACAATAAATCCCATCTTTAATTTTGAAGACAAGCTTCTCTAACAAAAAATAATATAAAATTAGGTCAAGGTTCTAAATATTGACGGATACGTATGTATTTGGGAACTCCGATACCCGTCATTTACAGTTTCACTGGTCGATATTGTCTGATACGATGGACTGATATTTGATAATATCACTGATATCGATGCATTACCTAATACTGCTATTTAAAACCATTGGATGCTAGGTGTATAGAAATAAAATACGAAAGTATATACAAAAAATGCACTATATGACTGAAAATTATCCCCAGTGTAGTGTGATCCAAATTTAAAATAAATCTCAACTACACGATACACTTTTTATTTGATAATTTTATGTGCCTATCATTTTTCAAAATGAAATAATAGTATGTGAGTGTACACTAGTTAAAAGTTAAAGCAAGCAAAACTCAATCCGAAAAAATATTAGCATTTACTTAGCACAAGTAGTATTGAATATTTCTCACAGAAACATATGTAAATTATACTTGTGTTAAAAAATTTCTACTGAAAATAGAAATTTATCAGAAATGAGTGATGAATAAAAAATAAGGAGATCACAGTCCACACACAAGAGTAATGGTATTAATATTATTACCTGAAGGTCTTGAAGAGGAACAGACTGAAGCAAAGCTCCCATATTAACTGAGAGCAAATAAGCACAAAGCCCACATCTAACTGTCACGATTGTCAACATATTTGTGCTTGGAACACTAACCTGCAATGAATATCAACCTAATATGAAATACATATATACATATATATATATAAACCAATCTACCAAAATGCGTTGTTATATATTTATATGTATGTCATGAAAACCAATCTGTATTTGTGTTTTGTTTTGTGGTCCTCTCTCTTTCTCTTACAAACACACACAGTGAGACTCTGAACTGTGTTTTTCTGCAGATTTGAAGCCAAACTGGGAATTTTCTTCCCTTTTTTTTTTTTTTTTTTTTGGGATCAATAAAAATCAGTGATTAGTTGCTATTAGCACTTGGAAAGTTGAACTTCAACCCTCTCCTTGTAAGCACTTTAGTCTTGCTTTCCATTCCACTCCCAAGACCCCCATTAAGAGAAATTTGTTGGTCAAAGGATTAGCCACTTAGGCTACCCAAACTAGGATTTAAGCAGATATTTCATGTTGTGTGCTGTTTGAAGCTAAAAGTTAATACTCCAAAAGCGCAAATCAAATGCACTCCAACCCAGCTTTTAGAAATCAATTATGTAAGTTATTTTTGCCTAATAAATTATAAACAGAAACTCGAAAAGCTTCTACTCTGCCAATAACTATATATTCTAAAATAAATTTTAAAAAACTCATGTATACATATATAAAAAAAAAGAAGGATAGATATGAGAATGCTAGAGAAAAGACTACAGTATTTTTCCCTTCAAGAAAGCCCTATCTCTTCTTTATGAATCCATTATTGGGATAGAGTAAAGCTGGGGCACTTCTTTGTTAGTATCTCAGACATCACATAGACCTCACATAAAGCCTAACCAGAGAGGGTTAATCTCTGGGGTTATATCTTATAAGGAGTCAAAGTGTGAGAGATGATTCTTAAGTGATTGTTACACAGCAAGGCCACTTGAGTCGTTAGAGTCATAGACTCACACACGTGGAGATTTAAACCCACATTCTTGATACTAGCTATGGTTTACCAGAACCTGAAAGATACATCCGACCAATCATATGTGTTGTCGCTTGAGTCGTTAACCTAAAAAAAAATAAAACCTATGATCTTATAACTTATGTCCCATAATCTTACTAAAATGCCACATCCCTCGAGTCGACCTCACATAGTAATAACTAAAAGCACTTCCCTTGAGTCGACCTCACATTAGTCCTGACTTTCCTTAAAATCAGCGAATTGGGATACCTGAATTATCAAAAAAAAAAAAAAAAAAAAAAAGCACTTCACTAATGTTAAAAAGAGCCCTGCAATTTATCTCTTTCCTTTCAGTGCTCCTGACTTTTTCTGCCTGACACGACAAGCTAGAGAGAGAAAGAGAGAAAACGACATAACTAGAATATATCACACAAATTTGATTTCTCAAAAAAGATATATAGGAGAGGAGAGTATAAGCACAGAGAGAGAGAATGGTCTCAAAAGGACTGTTCAAAAGAGGGTATGATATGATGAAAGGGCGTTTGAAAAAGAAAAAAAAAAAAAAAGCCTTTGCTATGGCCATGATTTTTTTTCTTTCTTTCTTGGCAGCTCTTTCAATAATTTCTTCTTGTAGGAGATGATCTCAAAGAAATACTCTAAAACCAAACTGAGAATAGCGAAAGAACCAGGCAAACAGCATTTATTGATTGGTTCTTCACTGCCGTATAGTTGGTGCGAACAGGAGAACCCACCTTTAACACACTTGATAAGATTTAAAGTCTTGAGTTCGACTACTAAAACTTTGGCTGGTCGTATGCAATCACCTTTTATTTATTTATTTTTAATTTCTTCAAGAATGCCCTCTACATTCAATAATTGTTAAATCGTTTTTTTTTTTTTTAAATGAGAATTTTCAGCCATCGCTATTATATATATATATATATATATATATATAGAGAGAGAGAGAGAGAGAGAGAGAGAGAGAGAGAGAGAAGGGGAGAGTATGGTAATGGCATCTTTTAAAAGATAAAAATTGAACAATTACTTATGGGTTCCGATCAAAAGTATAAAAATTCAAAAATAATAGAAGAAAAAAGATGAGTAATTACGAATTAAATATGGAAACCACAAGTAACAGGAGTTGTTGTGTTGGGATGATAAAAGGAAAAAGTAAACAAAACAAAATTTATTTTTTCAGTTTTCCTTCTCTCCATAAATCACTTCTCAAACACTGCAAGAGAATTTAATTGAGTTGGTAGGATAAGACATGAAACTGGGTAGTCTTCTCAAACGGGAAGAAAAAAGCTTAAATGCTCACTTGTAAGTTTGTACCATGAGACCTAAATACAGTCATAGCTGTAGCTCTAACTATCTTCAACTTCTTCATATGGATCATATATATATATATAGAAAGGCATTGGGAATGCCACTTGTTACTGCTATTATCCATTGCTACTGTTGGTTACATATATAGATATGTCTATATATATACCAGTTTGGTAGATCATTAAGCTAGGGTTTGAGAACACTGGACTGCGATTTGCATTTCTTTCAGTGGGCTGCAGATGTAACTTTTTAATTTTTTTAATTTTTAAAAAAAGCAAAAAAATATATTTCTTTACAAAAAATAAAAAAATAAAACTACTGCCTTTTTTATTTGCTGTGGAATTAATGAATTAACTAATATTGGAGGGATTGTAGGTAAACCCATTTACAATTTCCATAAAATGTAAAATATATAAGCAAGAATCTTAAGCTAATTCCAGTTAATTAAGAATTATTAGCATCAAGTCGAGTCGATCCCAAAATATTTTGTTAAAAAACAGTCATGATTATCCACAAAATTCTGATTGAATGTGAGTTTCAATTATCATATATCATCTGAGAAGCTTAATTAAGAAAACACCAACAAGCTCACAATTAATATTTTCACCATGAAAGCAAAAAAAACCTAGTTAGGTTTTGAATGAATATGGAAAAGTCTGAGAAAATAAAAGAGATTTGAGAATTGCAAGTAATAAATATATACCGCCAAAATAGTGTTGCAGAAGTTGCAGTGGACGTAACAAACACGATCGGACGCCATGTCCACTGACATTTTTAGAGAGAGAGAGAATTGTAGATCACCCAGATCAGAGAAAGAGAGAGAGAGAGAGAGAGAGAGAGAATCCTTTGAAGAAGTTAAAGAGAGTGAGTGTAGATAGTTGATGAAGATTGTGTAGATCAACAATAAGACAAAGAAAAGAGAAGACAACACATATAGAAAGAGGGAGAGAGAGAAGGGAGGACAGAGAGAGGGAGGTGGAGGGATAAATATGGAGGAGGGAGAGAGTGAGTCCAAAACTCAAGGATGAGGATGGGACTGGACTGGTCGGGATAGGGCAGGGGTAGAGAGAGAGAGAGAGAGAAGAGTAGTGGGTGTACGGAGAGAGAGAGAGAGTGAGTTGAGTGGTATTGTGATGTGGGTCGGGAAGAGGAAAAGGTGGTTTTTTCTGTGGGGGGCGAAGGGTGGATGGTGGATTCAGAGGTGTTATATATATCCATTCATATATTAATTAATGTATTAATATATATTAATGTATTAATATATGTAATAATATTATTTTTTTAAAATTACAAATTTCATTTATTATATAAATTATAAATATTTAAATCATTTGAAATTATTTTATATTATTTGTTAATATATTAATTGATATATATAATTTTATGAATAATACTATATGTATTAATTAGTGTATTAACTAATGTATCAATTGATGATGTGATAATTTAAGAGATTTTTCGTATTTATAATGTGATTAATGAGTGGGGTCAATAATAATTTTATAATTTATGTTGATACATTAGTTAGTACACTAATTAGTGCATATAGTACCACCGCAATTTTATTTTGACTAATTTTATATGCATCAATTAGTGTATTAACTAATATATGAATTGATGATGTGAATTAATTTAAAATATTTTTGATATTTATAATTTATATAATGAGTAAAATTAATAATAATATTATAATTAATATTAATAAATTAATTAACACATTAATTAATATGTGTAGTAGCACTATTTTATTTTTGTAAATTTAGGAAATAGAAGAGAGACGGGAGAGAAGAGTGTTATTGGGGATGTGTTATGATTGAGCGAATGAGTGGTGGGAATGATCCTTTGCTTCTTCTCTTAACTATTGTGCCTTTTTCTGTAGCGGACGAGGGGGGCGAGATATTAATGCTTGGAATGTTTAGGGATGTGAAAGAAAAATTAATGATTACAATGTTATTTTAGAGTGTTCAGTTTTAATTTTTTAAAAATTAAATTTTTTATTTTTTATATTTATATTTTTATTTTTAGTGAATATTTAAAAATTTTAAATATTTTTTTTACATACACTTTACTTAGATATATTTAAAAATTAAAATATTTATTAAAAAATATTTTTAAAAATTAATAAATACATAAGAATACGAAAAATATACTGAATTCAAATTTTTTATTTTTATTTTTGATATTTAGTGAATTTTCAAAAGATTTTTTTAACAAATATTATATTTTTTAAGTGTAAGGTGTATCTAAAAATTAATAAAATTGTTTAGAATATTAAAAAAATTAGTAAAAATAAAAAAATATGAAAAATAAAAAAATAATAATTTTCTAAAAAGTGAGTCTTAAAAATCCAAACCAAACAAGCTGATTATTTTTATTTTTATTTTGTATATGATTTTTTTAAATAAAAAAATATAATGAAACCTCATAATTTTTTTTTTTTTTTTTGGATCAGCCAAAAGAATCTTTATTGATGGAATCATACAAAGATGAAAGAGTACATCAATAAAGAGGAGCTCGGAGCTACATTAAGCTCGGAGCTCCAGTTGGAGAGAATCCAACACAAAGAGAAAACCAAAAAACAGAAACAAGACAACCAGCAGCATACAAACTCCCCTCACTTCGCTAAGGGACCAAAACAGAAGAGGGAAACAATGAGATTATTAAACCATTCTAAACACCATGTTCCCGGCAAAGCTTAGACTTTTACTGATTCTGAAAGAAATCACCAAACTTGGAACCTCACTCTTAGATTAGGCAGCCACCAAGTAGATTTCCAGCTCACGACAGAGCTACCTTAACATGCTGCCCACACCCTGCTCACTACAGCTGAGCGACCCAGCCTGCTGCCACTTACTACCTTTGAAGACTTCCAGCATTCAGTCTTATCTGGTGCAAATTGGATACCAGATCATGAACTGAATAGTCCACCTTGAAAAACCATTTTATCCACAGTGCTATTTGAACTTTCATTCTCTCGCTTAATCCTCCAAAGTCTGGTGCAACACCCTTAAACAAACATTCGTTCCTTAATTTCCAAACCGACCAAAACACGAGAGAGGGGATAGCCTGCCAAGCTCGAGATATCCAAGACTTCCCTTTCCCCACAGCCCACCATTTTAGCAAACCCTCCACTGAGCCCGGGATTACCCAAGACTGATCCCACCAACTGACCATGGCTGCCCAGCAATTCCAAACCAGAGGGCAGAACAGGAACACATGCTCCAAAGACTCCTCCTCACTTTGACAGAACACACACGTGGGTAATGCATTGGCAGGTAATACCCCAATCCTATGTAGGAATGACGAAGTCTTTACTCTGCCTCTCCAAGCCAACCAGCAGAAGAATTGCATCTTTGGAGATGCCATACACTCCCACACCCCAGCTGGCACCTTCACACCCGGGTCTTTAACTGCAGCCCACCAGCACCATACTGTGGATGTCGAAAACTTCCCAGATTTATCTGCAAGCCAGGAACAAGAATCTTCAATTTCCTCCCTGAGTGCAGGAGATGTTTCTAGAAATCTGGACAGCCTCTTTACTTCCTCTTCCTCCCAAGCTAGCAGTCTTCTTCTAAAATGAAATTGCCACATCCCTAGACTCCTTTTAGCACTTATTTGCGATAAGGTTTCTTCCTTCTCAGTGGATAGGCTATACAATCTGGGGTAATCCTCCTTCAAACTTCTACCAATATGCCAAGCATCTGTCCAAAACAGAATCCTCTTCCCATTACCCACTGATAACTTTAGGTTTTGTTCATAGAATTCACCCATAAGCAGGTTTAATGAATTTAGCTGCACTATATCTTTCCATACAGTGGACACCCCATCTGTGCTTTCCAGAGAAGGCACCCAACCCCCTCCAAATCTGCCATATTTTGAGCATATCACCGATTTCCACAAGGCTTTATCCTCTGCACCATATCTCTACCACCATTTTAGCAACAGACACTCATTCACCTCACACACATCCCTCATCCCCAAACCCCTTGATTTTTGCTTTTTGTTACCTCACCCCAACTTACCAAATGAACACTCCTCTTTGTATCTGATCCACCCCACAGAAAATTGGACTGAATCTTGACCAAAGCCTTAACAATCCCCTTAGGCATTTTGAAGATTGAGAGAAAGTAGATAGGTAAATTAGAGAGGACTGATTTAATCAAGGTCAAACGCACAGCAAAAGAGAGTAGTTTTCTTTTCCAAGAAGACAACTTCTTTCTCACCTTGTCCACTATTGGGCTCCAAGTGCTCATCCTCTTGGGATTGGCCCCTAGAGGCATACCTAAAAAGTTGAAAGGTAATTTCTTAGAGATACAATTCAGTCTACGAGCCAAACCCAAAATTTCCTCCTCTTGAATACCCACACCGCACACTACACTCTTATGATAATTGATTTTCAAACCAGATATCACTTCAAAACACCTTAACACCCTCTTAATATTTAGCACCTCCTCCATACCACCTTCACAAAATACTATTGTATCATCTGCAAATTGAAGATGTGAAATTCGCAGATCATTACTCCCTACTGAGGCACCTCTAAACAGGCCTAACCCCACTGCCCTAACCAATAGTAGATTGAGAGCTTCTGCTGCAATAATGAACAAAAAATGTGAAAGGGGATCACCCTGCCGAAGCCCCTTCTGAGGTTGAAATTCATCTGTGGGTGAGCCATTAACCAAAACAGACACCTTGGTTGTAAAAACACAAGTCCTCATCCAGCTTATCCATTTCTCACCAAAACCGAAGTTTTCCAACATCGACCACAGAAACTCCCAATTGATTGAGTCATAAGCTTTTTCGAAGTCTAATTTTAGTATAATACCTTTCTTTCTTGATCTTTTCCATGCATCTACTACTTCATTGGCTATTAACACACCATCTAAAAAGTACCTTCCACTCACAAAGGCAGACTGTACTTCACTAATCACCGATGGCAGAACTCTCTTCAGTCTTCTGGATAGCACCTTTGCCAAAATTTTATAGACCGAGCTAACCAGGCTTATAGGTCTATAATCCCCCAATCCTACTGGATTATCCTTCTTCGGAATCAGTGTAATGAAAGAACTATTAACCCCTCCAGACAGCTTACCATTTTGGTAAAATTCATTCACCATTTGTAGTATCTCCCCTTTCAATATAGACCAGCACTGTTGAATGCACTTCAGATTAAAACCATCTGGGCCTGGCGCTTTGTTCCCATCACAATCCTTTATTGCATTCCATACCTCCTCTTCTGAGAACTCACTTTCCAAGTTGCCGACATCCACAGCACTAATAACAGCAAAAAGGCCTAGAATTTTGGGCCTTACCTTCCAATCCTCAGAGAACAACACACTAAAATGCCTAGCCACTTCTTGTTTCACCTGCACTGGATCCTCCACCCATTGACCCTCCACAACAACAGAGTCTAACAGATTTTTCCTGTCTTCTACTTGCCATAATGTGAAAGTACCTAGTGTTTTTATCCCCAGAAAGAGCCCATACCTGTCTGGACTTTTGATGCCATAACCTTTCCTTACTTCTAGTAAAAATAAAACTACTATTTTAATATAATTATACTAATCTTCTTAACAATAATAGCAAAAGTAATGGGATGAGTAATTTTAGTTTCACGTATTAATTCTTTTCCGTTCACACACTTGATGAATATTTTTCTTAATACAATTTTATGAATGTGTTTTTAAGGCAACCCAACCTCATATTGGCCCCGTTTGATGTAACTGTTAAAACAACTTATAGATTATAGCTTAACAGATTATAGATTATGACTTTAATCAGAAGTTGTTAATCTGTTTAGTGTAGCTGTTGGATTATAGATTTAAATTGCTGTGTAGTGTTTGTTAAATAAGCTGTGAAATAGTTTTTTCAATTAATTTTTATTTTTTGTTTGTCTACATTTCTCATAAAAAATAATAATAATAATCTATAGTCCATTTGAGTCTTTTTCTATTTTTAAAAAAATAAAAAATAAAAAAATTTAAGAGTATAACCATAAATTAATATGTCTACAACAGAAGCTGATAATCAGAAGTAAGGGGTGAGCAGCTTCTCAGAATCAGCTTTTTTGAGTTAAAATAAGCTGTTAGAATCAGAAGCTGTTTGAAATAAGTTTAACCAAACAGTCCAAAATAACTTTTTCAAAGCTAAAAGTCATAAGTTGGCTCTGAAAAGCTGAAACAAACACCCCCATTAATGATCTCTATAAGTGTATAAAGGTGAGGATATCAATTTGGATGAGATCCCATTTCAGTTAATGATGTTGTGTTAAATTTTCACCAAGTTAGAAGCTGTTTAGGAGCCTCATGAACTGCTTCTGGTATAGGAGAGTCCTGCTGTGGGTATTTTCTTTGTTTGTTGATTCAACTGTTGCTGTGTCTAATTTCGGTCTAGTGAGGATGTTGTTTTTGTTCAGTTTTGTTGTTTTAGTCTCAGATGCTAGTTTGGTTGTTTTGAGACTCAAATGAAGATGGAGGTGCTGCTGTGGGTGCAAGATCCAGGTTTTTTCTTCTGGTGTAGGTTCTGAGCTGCTGATGAAAATGGAGTTGCTGCTGTGGGTATTTTCTTTGTTTGTTGATCGAGTTGTTGCTGTGGATGATTTTGGTCTGGTGGGGATGATTTTTTTGGTTCTATTTTGTTATTTGAGTCTTAGATGCTGGAATGGTTGTTTTGTGACTTGAATGTTGTTATTCTGTAATTTTTTTTGTTTTCTATTTTTTGGGTTTGGCTTCCCGCCACCCTTTTGGCTTGAGCTAGCATATGATTGGATATTTTTCTTGGTGCCAACATAGTTGGGTTGAAGGGTTTCACTATGATGCTTTTTGCTCGCCTCCGCTTTATTGATGTTATCCATACAGTTTGATGCTATCAATAAATTTTTTCTTGCTGATCAAAAAATAAAAATATGATAATATCATTATCTTCTTTTACCTAACCCTAATTTTAAAACACCACAACCATCCTATACCGTTGGCACCACCTACCTCTATTCTCTGATATTTCCTTTCATCGCCTCTTTTCCATGTGCCTATGACCACCTTCCCTTATGAACCATATACTCCAACAAGCCCACTTTTCTATAATGGAAGATAATGAGATGGGAGTGGCGGTGGTGGCCGCGACGGCGATGGAGAGTTGAAAGTAACGGCAATGAAAACAAAGAAATGGTGGGTGGATGGAAGAAAAATTAGAATTTTGAATTAAAAATGTGGCATTATTGAAATAAAGAGAAATGCATTGAGTATTTTTATTTTATTTATTTATTTTTTTGATCGGCAAATATTAGTTGTTAGATTAGTAATTATGGGAGAAAATCTCTCTACTATTGGCAAAGCACATAAGTACTTGTACTCCCTTAGTTCAAGGGCCTTAAGAAGAATTGAACTCATAACTTCCTTGTGACTAAATCTTAAACAAGACATGGTGGCCAACTAGATTGGACCTAGTTGGTGTATTTTTATGTTTTTAATATATATTGATAATAAAGTGTTTATTAAGTGTGTGTACTAAAAGGAATTGACGTGCGAAAATAGATTAAACTTACAATTTTGTCCTTATATATTAACATGAAATGACCAATATATCCTTGTATACAGCCAAACCCTAACCCCCTTGTGCAAACCAATTTTCTCTTTATCAGGAGAGAGCTAGAGGAACTAACCTGTTGCCTCCATCGCACCCCTCCACCATATTCATCCTCCCCTCCGCCTCCGTCTCTGCCTCCGCCTCCATCGTAAGCTTCCATTGTCTCTGCCGCCTCCACTATCGCACACCTCCGTCGTCTCTGCCTTTGATCAAATCTGATTAGACTGACACGCCATTACCTCAAATGCGAACCACGATCTCCATCACTTATTGCCGCCTTCTGGAACAGCCAATCTTAAACAACACTCCCTTTATTTTCTCTATTTTTTATTTATTTTTTGGGTTGAAGCAACTGAATCATTTTCTCCTTTTATTGCTAAATTTTTTGAATTAATTTTTTAAATTGTTCATTTTTTTTTATTATTATTTTTTTCTTTCTATATGGATCACAAGTCTCACTAGTTTTGGTTCCTAGTTTGAATGAATTTTTCACTTTTTTATTTATTTATTTTTTTTGTTTTGAATTCTCAAATCTCAATTTATTTGTTTATAGTTCATTAACTGTTGGGGAGTATGGTCTGATATAGTCAATCTATCCTTATCCAATCCAAAGCTGCAAAATTTTTATTTTCATAACACAGTGATTGAATTGGGGGATGGTAGGAGAGCTGATTTTTGGTTGGATAAGTGGGCTGGTAATGTTTGCTTTAAGGAGAAATTTCCCAAGCTTTTTTCTTTGTCTAATGACAAGATGGGCGTGGTCAGTGTTTATTATCAGAGAAAGAACACAGCTGAAGACTGGAATCTAGGCTTTAGAAGAGCACTGCTGGCTTGAGAAGAAGAGGAGGTGAATAGACTCTATAATCTTCTAGGTTCTGCCCCTGCATTATGTAGCAATAAATCAGATGAGTTGGTCTGGACTGTAGATCCATCAAGAATCTTCAGTGTGTCTTCACCTTACATTTGGTGAAAATCTAGGCTTGGGCCTATTTTGGACATGGCTTGTGTAATATGGATGCCCCTCCAAAAGAACAATTTTTTGGGTGGTTGGCCTGGCATGGTAAGGTTAAAACTACTAGTTTTCTTCATAGGATTGGAATCCTGGGGAAGGGGGGGAATGTTATTCTCAACTGTGTTTTTTGTCAAAATGAGATTGAAATAGTAGTTCATGTTCTTCTTTCTTGTCCTTTTGTATGGAAGCTTTGGTCAGAAATTGTAAGATACTGAGGCTTTCAATGGGCACTACCTGGTTCTGTGAATGGGCTACTGCACTAGAGGTCTAGATGTAATATGAGGAAGTTGGAAAAGAAGATCTAGATGGCTCTACCCTTTGTTGTTCTATGGTCCACATAAAAGCATAGAAATGAGTGTTTGTTTAAGGCTATTCAACCTAATTTGGAGGAGCTATGTGACCTGGTTAAGGTGAGGATTGCAATGTGGATCAAGTCTTTTCCCACTCCAGTGGAGTTCTCTGTGAATGATATTGTGTCAAACCTGCAACAATTACAATTCTACCTAAGGAATGGGGGTTGAATTAGTAGGTTGTGGATGTGTGGCTGAACTGAGGTTGCTTAGCTGTTGTTTCTGTTAATGAATTTGTGTTTAATCTGAAACAAATGCAGTGTTACATCAGGAATGGTGGTTGAGTCTGCTTTGCTGATGCTGGTTCTGTTTTGTGGTATGCTCTATTGCTGGTATGCTATGTTGCTGATCTGATATGTTCAGCTGCTCAGTTATGCTCTGGTCAGTTATGATGTGCTATTGTTTGTTGAGCCTACATCTTGACTGAGGGTGATCTGAGTATGGCTGCTGCTGTGATGGACTCTAGTGTGGTTTGGGTGTTTTGTCTCAGGTAGTGGTCTGTTTTGTTGGTCTGCTTTACTAGTGATCTGCTATGCTGGTTTGTTTTGATATGCTGACTGATATATAGGCCTGTGTTGGTCTACTTTGTTGGCCTGCTCTACTAGTGGTCTGCTATGCTGATTTGTTTTGATAAGCTTGCTCTAGCTACTCAGTTACTGTAGACGTCCCCGAACGTCCCGGGAGGAAATCCCCCGTTTTGTTCATATGGGCTCACTACAGTTCGGACTCAAAAGTCACGGTCCTGTATCTAATCTCGCAGAGTGCAATGCAAGACCGATGAATCATCAAAGAGTCCAAATCTGGCAAATCATTTTTGAAAACAGATTTTTTTGAAAGAAGTGCCAAGCATGGACTGTTTTGCCAGATACAGAGTCGCCACCTAAATATTTTATTTTTGGAGAAATTTAGGAAACTCTAACTCGTTTCCTAAGGCCACGTGTCCGTCATCGCCAAAGTTGCCTCAGCTCGGGAACTTGGGTACGATTGGGGAAGGTCACTTTGTGAGCACCCCCGCTCGCCCGATCAAAAATCGACCTCTACTAACCATGATATCTAGTTTTGAAAACATTATGCGTTCTTATTCCGATTATTAGCCTAGATTTACTATGTGATGCGCACAGCATACAAGTATAGACTAGATCGCCTGAATTGAAACGAAACATCTCATGTTTGTTTTGAAAACGGTTTGCTACTCGCAAGTAGGCTAAAAATGTGGATTTGCCACCCTCAGGTGGGCTTAGAAAACAAGATGATTTGCCACTATCTAGTGGGCTTAAAACTCACAATTGATGAATTCTTCCAATCCAAATAACCCAACCTTCACCCACAGGCATTCAGGCAGTTATATCACATAAGCAATTAGCCTCATGGTAAGCATGCTATCATGGAAGTCACTCACACACATGCAAGGATGCTAAAGCGTAAGTACTTACCAAGTATTCCAAGCCAAAATAGAAGCTATGTTAGAAATCCATGCATGATCCTAACTATGCTGGAATGCCTAATGCAACACATGCAAAATGCAACTAAAATAGGCTCGGTTATTCTACAATGGCATGTGAAATGCTACAACTAACACGTATTCAACTCAGAATTGAAATACAATGCAGTTAGTATGATGCGCCGAGCCCGGTACATGCAAGACAGATGAATGGATGCAAACATGCAAGCATAAGTATGCTAATTGAAACATGCCCTAATCTAACCATCATAAGCTGATAAATGAAAGGGAGAAAGACGTGGGGTTGGAAGACATACATCACACGTACGCACACTTATTACAGTTGTGCCCTCGCTCGAAGGGTATGAATAAATAATACAGTTCGAATAATAATTACAGTCCGAATAAGTACAAAATCCTAATTAATTAACAAATTAATCTAGAAAAGCAGGTAAATCAGCACGCAAATCCATAGACCGCCTCAGCTCTGTTCCAAATGATGAATGATGCATGCTTGAGTTGCCTTGCGCAAAAATCCATTACGATGCCCCAGTTTGCCTCTGTTTGCAATTGTTCTTGGAATATTGCGCAACACTCCAGAAGGCCGCTGATTTCTGATTTACTGTAAAAGAGAGCAACAAAGGGGCATGGCAAATTATTTTCACATATGTATGCATGGCTACTCTTCAAGGAGTGTAGTCCTCGATCCTCGTGCCACCAATCACGCATATTGATGCATGATGGCCGAGGAGTCGAATTGCACGACTCAATATGAAATGAATGCACATGAAAACACAACAAGACCTAAACTCCATCATGGGTAATCCGAAGTATCGGCGACAGAGAATTGAGACACGTTCCGTCACTCGGAATACGAAACATACCTCGTTTCCCGTGCTTGGGCTAACTCCTATCCCAAACACGATGCAAATGAGATGGCATACACAATGCGATTAACATACAACCTAGCATACGCAATGCTATGAAATGGCATACATAATGCTCGATGTGACATGGCATTCACGATGCTCTAACATGTAATCTAGCATACGCAATGCTATGGACCGAAATGACATACACAATGCACGATGGACTTACACCAACATGAATGGATCTCAACCACACTCACATCAGTGGCCATGAGATGGAAAAGAGACAACCGAAATACGTGTAGACGTGCACGCATATCGAGGACCGAACCTAAGGCATAAAATGCCACTCTACCAAAGCATGGCAAAAGATGAAAGATGGCATACAAACATGTAATTTCCAGCACTGAAACATGATGCTAAATGGTCCCGAAATGTGGAAATATGGCACCTGATGCATGAAATAAGCCCCAAAACTCAAAGCTAGACACATGTATTGAATTATAACTATGCAAAGCAAGCATTATTTGGCCATGAAGTACAAAGACAGAGCCAAGGCAGTCCCAAAACATGCACATTTCTAGTTTAAAGCATGGCCAAAAAGTGCAAACATGATGGACTAAAATAGCATGCAAATTTGGCTAGCAAACATGGTTTACATGGCATGTATATGAAGCGTATGAGAACTCATCAAACCAGCCAAAAACAGTGAATAAAACATGATAAAATATGCCCAAATAACCACTGAAATGCAGCCAACATGTGCGAAAATGATGAGCTCCTTTGAAAGGACATGCAAGGGGTTACTCAACACATATATGATGGACACTTAGCATAGCAAAACTAACTCTGGAAATGAAATATGACAGCCCTAAAACTCACCAAAAAGGGCCTGAAATTGATCAATAAAGCATACAATGAAAGGTCCTCTTGAAAGGCCTTGAGGAGGGTTGTTCCACACATGCATGAGGGACATAAAATATGGCCAAAAGGGCCTTGGATAGAGTTAAGGAAGACCTCAAAACCCTCAGAATGAGGCCTAGAACATGACTTCAAAGCATGCAAAAAGGGGTCCCTTCCCTTTGGAAGGCCAACAAGACCGCCAAACAAGACAAGGAGAGAGGGGGTCACTCCCCTCTGATTTTGGCTCTCAAAAATGCATCTAAGCCACTGAAAATCCACTGTATTTCAGTGGCTAAGTGGCCAAACCATGGCCAATGCAAGTGCTCTAATGCATAGCCCTAATCATGAAGAGATGAAGCATGCATAGGAGGAAGATGACCCCAAACAGAAAAGAGACCTAACCAAACTTGAAGAGGAGATTAAAACAAGATCTTTTTCAGTTTATGACAAATCTCGAAAATGTTCACAAGTAAGGCTAAAATATGATGCAAAAAAAAGCCCTAAAAAATGGATAGAGGGTAAGGGGAAATAGATAACCTCAAACAGCAAAGTGCCCTTAAACAAAGTTGAAGAGGATCTCAAAATAAGACACTTTAAAGTTTAGGTTAAGGCCCATAAATGCTTGCAAGTAAGGCTAATCAATGGAGCAAAAAAAATACAAGTTTAAGGGAAATAGGTGCTTACCCTTGAAGAGCAGTAAAGCTGGAGCTTTTGGACCAAGTTGGTGAACCTTCAACCCTTGCAAATCAGTCCCAAAGTGCTGGAATGGATGGAGGAGGTGTGGTGCTAAGGGTTGTAGTGCAAATGGTCCAAGAAAACTAGGGTTTGGAGGCTCAAGTGTAGAGATATAGAGAGAAAGAGTGTTGTAAGCCTTCAAAGTTGTTCCACCCAAGGCAAAGAAGATCAGCCTCCCCTTTATAGAGGAGAGGCTCTAAAATATCCCAAAAGGGCTTCACATATCCTTTATACACGCGTATGGAGGATGGTCCAATTGCCTCACAGTTGGCACAGCTGTAATGCATTCAGAGAGGGCAAAAAGCAAGAAACAGGCCGGCCAGTTCAAATGGCCGACCGGCCACTCCCCCTGGTCGGCCGACCAAGGGTCAAACGGTTCAAGAAGAATCTCTAGCCGGCCACCCCAAAAAGGTGGCCTCCCAGATGAGTACAACACAGCTGTATAGTGAAAAACCAGAAAATGTGACCCAAGAGAGAGAAAAACTAACTTTTTAGCAAGGTTCAAAAGGGTCAAGATGAATTACTAGTTGCTTACCCGTATTGGTGGCCTCCCAGATGAGCACAACACAATGGTGGTATGAAAAGCCAGAAATTGTGGCTCAAAAGTGAGAAAAACCAGCTTTCTGTTAGAAAAATTGGCTTTTGGAGAGAGAAAAAGAGAAAACTGGTTTTTCAAGGGAAAATGTGGCCTCCCACCATCCTACCACCTCCCTAGCAATGAAAATAGGGTCCCTACCAAAAATGGACCAAAACGGATACAAAACGAAGGTTCAGGGGCCAAAACGCGCAGTCTGGGGCCCCGAAAACAGGCTGTTAGGCACCGGAAGTGGCGTATGACCACGAAGGTGGTCTCCTGAGCCATAGTGTCCCTCTAAATGGAGGAAACAAGGTGTGCGCCAAAAACCGGAGCGAACGGAGGTAGTTAAGCGATCCCGAACCGAGGCACACGGCCGACGGTTCCAAAAATCAGAAACTGGTCTCCAAACGAGAAAAATGGCCTACGGCCACGAAACGTAGCCTACGGCCACTGAGAGATGGTCTACGGGACCTCTCCCTCCCTTCGGGAAGAGAAAACAGAGAAAATAGGACCTGGTTCGCAAACCGAGGCAAAGCACAAAAGAGCCCCGAAGTCCAAAGGCAAGGCTCGCAGCCGAGACTCTGAAACCTCAGAACGAGCACAATATGCATCATCACCGAGCGCTCAATCGATGACGTTTGAGTCTTAAGGTCGGTCAAAAATGGGGTGTCAACAGTTACCTGCAACATTGGTATGGTATCTAGCAACAGTAGTGGTTCAGTGGGTTTTGTTGTGGTGTTTTGGTCTGTTTCTTTCATTGGTTTCTCACCAACTCTGGGGGTGCTAGCAAATGATAGGATGAGTTTTTTGGTGCCAACCTAGTTGGGATGATTTAGCTCATTGTGATGTTCTTGCACTTCTCTTTTCTTTATTGGTGTAATTTTTTTTGTACCTTGTACTTGATCCTTACATCAATAAAGTCTCGTTTTTGCCGATCAAAAAAAAAAATTTGTTGGGAAGTATACATATATACTGTGGTGTCCTAGTTGGACTCGGAAGGATTAAATTGGTATATTATGGTGTTTAAGGCTCATTGATTTAACTTGGAATTTTGATTTTATAAATTAATGATGTCGTAAATTATTATCGATTGTTAAATGAGGTTTTAATGGAATGGGGAAATTATTAATGGATTATAGATTTTAAGGGAGGAGGGGAGTGTAATTATATTAAAAGAATTACGTTGACTGTGTTTTTGTTAAATTTCAGGGAGGCTACTGTAATTTAGCTTTATCTTTATTTGTTTATTTTTAAGGCTAAAAGAACCACAAAGATATAGGAAAAAAATATAATTTTCAGTACATAATTGATGAAATGAAGAAACTAAGAACTTTTTTATTATTCAATTTTTTGGAGATACACCAGATGATGATATACAATGCTTATTTATAGACTTGTATGTAAGCTCTAGGTTGTTACAGCTGAGGTGGTAGGAGCTTCGGGAAGCTTCTTTTTCCAGCTGGAATAACAGAATTAGTTGAAGCAGTTGTGCTTGCAGCAGTTGTAACAGAATCAGTTGAAGCAGCTGAACTGCTATTCAGAATCAACTCAGTATCTTCAATAGTCCCCTGCAAGCTGATGGGGCGATCAAGAACCATGAGCTTGGACTTGAGATAGTGAAACTGAGAGACACTTAAAGGTTTAGTAAACAGATCAGCAAGCTGATCCATAGTTGGAATGTATTGCAACTGAAATTGCTTAGCCAGAACCTTATCTCGGACGAAATGACAATCGATTTCTATATGCTTGGAACGGGAGTAAAAGACGGGATTGGAAACGAGAGCTATTGCAGAGAGGTTATCACACCAGAGTATGGATGTAGTAGGGGAAGAAATACCCATGTCAGGAAGCAGCATGGAAATCCAACTTAACTCAGCAACAGCATTGGCTAAAGCTCTATATTCAACTTCAGTGGAAGAGTGAGACACTGTGGCCTGTTTTTTTGCAGACCAAGAGACCAAGTTGGAACCCAAGAAGACACAGTAACCAGAGGTTGATTTTCTGTCATGAATATCTCCTGCCCAATTGGAATCGGAATACCCATGAACATCAAAAGTACTGGGAAAAAAAGACAAGCCATGAGTGATGGTGCCTGGAACAAATCTAAGAATTCTCTTAACTGCAGCAAAATGTCCAATGGTAGGGGCATGCATATGTTGACAAGCCTGGTTAACAGAGAGAGAAAGATCTGGTCTTGTAATGGTGAGATATTGTAAGGCACCAACAATACTTCTATAAAGAGCTGGATCAAAAAATGGTAAAGAACCATTTAGAGGAACACTAGGCTTGACAGATATAGGTGAAGGGCAAGGCTTACAAGAGGACAAGCCAGCTTTAAGAAGAATTTCTTTGGCATATTTAGACTGAGATAAAAGATAGCCTGAGTTGGTAGGCTGGACCGAAATACCAAAAAAATAAGCAATGTCACCCAATTCCTTCATGGAGAACACACTGTGCATCTTTGTAATGAGAGGTTGAATGTGAGAAGAACTATCACCAGTGATCAAGATATCATCCACATAAACCAACAGATAAGTGACTGAAGTGGAAGTCTTTTGAATGAATAAAAAAGAATCACTCTTGCTATTAGTCAAGCCTTGAGACAACAAGTATTGAGAAAATGTGGAATACCAAGCGCGTGGTGCCTGTTTTAACCCATATAATGCCTTGTGTAGCTTACACACTTGATTAGGTGAGAAAGAATCCTCAAAACCTGGAGGCTAAAGCATGAATACTTCTTCTTCAAAACGGTCATGAAGAAATGCATTGGAAATGTCTAATTGTTTAAGAGACCACTGATGGTGAAGGGCAAGACAAAGTAAGATTCGAATAGTGGGTTACTTAGCCACTGGACTGAAAGTCTCATGAAAATCAGTACCCTCTTGTTGCAGGTACCCTTTGGCAACCAAACGTGCCTTGTACCTTGCAATAGTGCCATCAGAATTTCGTTTGACCTTGAAAATCTATTTACAGCCTATGGCAGTTTTGTTAGATGGAAGAGACACCAAAGACCAAGTATGTTATTGATGAAGAGCAGAGAATTCTTCAAGCATAGCTTGATGCTAAACAGGAGATAGCAAAGCTTCTTTGTAAAAAAGAGGTTCAGAATTAGCGTGGGAAGGAGTGACAGGGACAGGGGCAGGGGCAGGGGAAGCAATCAAACAGTGAGGAGAAGCAGTAGATTTGGATCTGGTAATCATAGGATGCTAATTAGAATGAGAAGGAGGTAGAGGAGGTAACTCAATAGAAATAGACTGAATAGGAACTGTAGATATTGGTAAAGAAGAAGTAGGAACTGCAGAAGCTAGTAAAGAAGAAGTAGAAGAGAGAAAAAGAGGAGATACTGGACTAGAGAAGATCTGAGAACCAATAGAAGAAGAGGAAGAAGGCCAGAAAAAAGATTAAATATCAGGTAATGTTGGTAATGTTGTTGAAGAGGATTGAGAAGATGTAGAAGAAGCCAGATGAGCAAAGGGAAACACGTGCTCATTAAAAACCACATGTCTAGACAGATAGACTCGACCTGTGAGTGGATCGAGACATCGATAACCTTTAGCAAAAGGATGATAGCCCAGAAAAACATAGGACACAGATTTAGGATGTAGCTTAAGAGGCTGATAAGGCTTAAGCCAAGGGAAGCATTGACAACCAAACACGCGAAAATATGAGTAATCTGGAGTGTATTGAAAAAGCTTTTCAAAAGGAGATTTATGTTCAAGCTTAGAAGAGGAAGGCTATTAATAAGAAAAGTAGAAATAGCAACAACATCAAACCAGTATTGTAATGGCACAGATGAGTGATGAAGAAGTGCAGTTGCAGTTTCAGTGATATGCCAATGTTTCCTCTCAACAGTACCATTCTGAGAAGGAGTGTGAGGACAAGAATGTTGGTGAATAACACCTTGGGTACGCAAGAAAGATTTTATTTTATTAGTAAAATATTCAGATCCTCCATAAGTTCTTAGAATTTTTAATGAAGTATGAAATTGTTTTTCAATATAAGCCTTGAATTCTATGAACCTATCACACACTTCACTTTTATAAGATAATGGAAAAAGCCAAGTAAATCGACTAAAGTCATCCACAAGAAGTAAGTAGTATTTATAACCAGAAGTAGAAGAATATGACCCCCATACATCACTATGGATAAGAGAAAGATGAGCATTTACAGTAGTATTAGATAATTGAAAAAGAAGTCTATGACTTTTATTTATGCAGCAATCAGTACAAGCAGATGCCATTTTATTCTGTGAAACATTCAACAATGGTTTAAGATGATTATACTTCACTAAGGAAGGATGGCCTAATCTATTATGCCAAACAGAGGAAGAAACAAGGGTATGTGATATAGTAAAGTAAGAATTATGGACAGATGAATCAGTAGGCAGCACAGATGTAGAAGGAGAGTAAAAATGGTATGGGCCATTGGTACTAGAACCCTGATGAAGAATTCTCCTCGAATCCTTGTCCTGAATCACAAATTTAGAACCATCAAAGGTGATGAGACAATTATTGTCCTTAGTAAATTTGTGAACTGACAGAAGGTTAGAAGAAATTGAAGGAGTATGTAAAACATGATTCAATCGAAAAGAACAATGAGCTGTAGGAAGCAGTCCCTTACCAGTGTTGTGAATGGGAACTGTAGTTTCATTACCTACAGTGATCTGATCTAATCCTTGATAGGCTTGTGTTTGACTGAGATGTTGAAGATCACGTGTGATATGATCTGTAGCAGCAGAGTCCAAGTACCAAGGCGTTTGAGAAGTAGAAGCAGCTGCGGATTGAGTTGCAACAAATGTTCTGGAGCTGGACTCAGAAGGATGCTGAGAACTTGAGGAAGATTGATACTAAGAATCCATCCGATACCAGCAGTCTAATGCAGAGTGACCAGAACCTCCACAAATCTGACAAGTTATAGATCTACCTCTGCTACGAGAAAAACCTCCTTGATCAGGAAAATTCCTTGAAAAACCAGAATTGGTGAAATTAGATCCAGATCTACCACCACCGCGAGGATTGCCTCTGTAAGAGTGACCACCTCTAGTGCCGCTGTAAGAGTGACCTCTGAAGCCAGAAGAGCAACCTTTGAGATTAGAATTGGAAGAACCTCGAACCGAAGAGCAGGCCATAGTAGGTTTAGAAGAAAGTTTATGAAGTTTGGATTCAATATGAACATCTTCAAAAAGAAGAAGAGCAGTCAATTCTTCCATGGAAATTGACTCTGATCTAGCTCGAATGGTAGTCTTGAAGGCATCATACTCATCAGGAAGACCATTCAAGGTAAGCAAAACAAGATCTTCGTCATCTATAAATGAAGAAACAAGAGCCAATTGACTGACCAAGTCTTTGATCTTGGAGAGATAATTCTCCATCGAATCTGTTTTCTTAGAAATGCTGTTTAATTTGTTCTTCAACTGATGAACATGAGATCGAGAAAGTGAAGTGAATCGCTTATGTAAAGCAGTCCAGATCTCAGCACAGCAATGAAGATGAAGAACAGGTGAATAGATTGTAGGTGACAAAGTTGCAGTAATGCAACTGAGCAAGTGTGCATCAATAATTTTCTATTGCAGGTATTCAAGATTGTCTTTTTCTAAACCAGAAGAATCTGTAATTCTCATTTGTGGACATGGTATAGTACCATCAACAAATCCAAGAAAACTTGTAGTAATGAGAATATTTTGCACTTGATTTTTCCATATCAGAAAGTTTGATGCATCAAGCTTGATGGTGATAAACGAAGAAAGGTTCGAAATCAGTAATAAAAGATTTGGAGGAAGTGAGGTTGAAGCCATGACAGAAGATAACAAAGAAGTTGAAGGTGCCATGGATCAACTCGTAAGAGAGAGATGCTCTGATACTATGACGAAATAAAGAAACTAAGAACTTTTTTATTATTCGATTTTTCAGAGATACACCAGATGATGATATACAATGCTTATTTATAGACATGCATGTAAGCTCTAGGTTGTTACAACTGAGTGATAGTTACAACTGTATGGCTGAGGTGGCAGGAGCTTCGGGAAGCTTCTTTTAGCAGCTGGAATAACAAAATCAGTTCAAGCAGTTGTGCTTACAGCAGTTGTAACAGAATCAGTTGAAGCAGCTGAACTGCTATTCAGAATCAGCTCAGTATCTTCAATAATAATATATGACTATATTATTTTTTCATTTATATGAATAATGAATTATTGATAAAAATATGATTAAATATCATGTGAATTAAAACATTGAGAAAATTTAATATAATTATATTAAAATTATAAGACATTTTCTAAATCTCATGAAAGTATTGAGTATTATGTGGTGTAACGTATATTATTATTATTATTATTATTATTATTATTATTATTATTATTATTATTTTGTGATCATAGTGTATACAACAATAAGGATTAGTCGTTTTTAAAAAGCAAATGGATAACATAAAATGTATCAAACTTCTCTCTATATAACTTGAACATTTAACCTCACATGACAAGCTAGTGCTACTCAATAAGTAGGTCGAAAGTATTGTATTAATATATATTTATATATATATATATATACAAAAAATGTTGAAGACTCAAAAAAATTATAAAAAATTCTACATATATCATTTGAGTGTGGGTTCCATGTGGTTTGGGTCTTAGATCCATGGGAGTATTGTGTAATTTTTTTGATAATTTTTTTATGGTCCCTAACATTTTTCATATATATACAAGTCTTGCTACACATTTTACAATAATTTCACGATAAATGATTATCTGTGGTTTGTCTTTTATTAATTTGGTCTTTATAATTGATAATGTTTATTTAAAAATTAGATGGAGATTTAGTGACAAAAAGTCTAATCATTATCCTCAAAATGATTGAGGAATTAGTGTCTGAAAAATTTAGAAATCCGCTAGATATTGATTTGTGATTATGTATCAATTTTAAGCAATAAAACAATCCCAATCAAACAATCAAGACAAATCGACACAACGATTTTAACGTGGAAAAACCACAATTGGAGCATCTCCAGTTGTGATAAAAAACTACGGACAACAGCCACAAAACAATCCACTAAAAAGATATAAAGGAATTACACAGGTATACTCTCAATTACCTAGCGAATCCACGTCCGAATTGAACCAACCCCTATGTGCCTCATCCAACCCCATCTTCACCTCGGAATTGTCTTGATGATGAGCCACTCCAGAATCCACCAAAGCTTCAGGCTCGAATTCTTCAGAATCCACAGAAGAACAACTCTCTCTTTTGTGTAGAATAAACAAACAATCCTTTGATATAAACTCTTTAAACTATGAGTTGAATACTCAATGAACCATCAAAGAAAACTAGCAAAATAGCCCCAGATATAAACCCTAGAACCCAAAAAGAAGATCTGGAGGCGTTACCCTAGATTTGAAGCAACATGCGAATTTATAGAATCTGAAATCGCGAGGTCTGCTCGAGCGGGGACACTATATGACGTGTTCCAAACCAGAATGTACGCTCGAGCGGGGATTTCGACGCTCGAGTGTGAAAACACGGATCACAGTATTTTTGGAGACACGCATACTTCTGGAACTCACCAATCTCCGCTCGAGCGGGGAAATGTCCGCTCGAGTGGACAAGTAACTTTGAATGCACTTTTGCATTTTGCTTCGAGGGTGCTGTCCCTCGACCCGCCGTGGCGCTGCCCCCTCGACCCTTGCGAGCTGACCGGACAACTCGATCCCCGTCATAATCAGCGAAGTGGCAATTTTGAAAGAATTAAACACCACAAACTTCTCTTCAAAGCACGATTCGGATTGGATTCGTATCTAAAAACTCATAACCTCACTGAAATAAAAGTGCAAACAAAATTACAACTTAAAGGAGTTTTGTCAAACGAAATTATCAAGAATAAAAACCTAACAGTGTCTATTTAAAATGATTCATTCTTTTTTAATTGAACAATTTACAATAATTTTTATCTAATTTTTAATTGATATTATCAATTGTACTTGACACAACACTAAAAATGTAAGGAAAACAAATTAATAAACCCAAATTACGAGGAATCAAATTACACAAAGCAAATTGTAAATGTCACTGGTATAATTTGCACATAATTTCATAGTGATTATAATTTTATATTATTTTATATTTTATCATTAAAATACATATTAAATATAAGAGTTAATTACCTGAAAGTCCTATTTATAAATGTCATAGTAGCTCAGGTCATATTTAAGATTTTTTAAACCAATAAGTCATATTTAATAAAATTGAAAATATTATTCAGTGTGTTTGGTTTGAGTTTTCTGGATTAAGTTTTTTGAAAACTGAGTTTTTTAGTTTTCGTGTTTTTTTTTTTTAGTGAATATTTTTAAAATTTTAAACATTTTTTTTTTTACTTTTTTAGATGCACCTTACTTAGATGTATCTAAAAAGTAAAAAAATTGCGAAAAAATATTTTAAAAAATTAATAAATACATAAAAATACAAAAAAATGTACTGAATTCTTGTATTTTTTTTATATTTTTGGTATTTAGTGAATTTTTAAAAGATTTTTTTTACAATTTTTTTACTTTTTAGGTGTACTTATGTTAGGTGTGTCTAAAAAGTTAAAAAAAAATGCTTAAAATATTAAAAAAATTTAGTAAAAACAAAAAAATACGAAAAATAAGAAAGTAGAATTTTCTGAAAAATATTTTTGAAAAAATGGAACCAAGCATGCTTATTAGTTTTTTTTCAATTTTTAAATCTAAGAACATTGTCAATCTGCATAGTAATGTTTCAGATAATTGTTTCACTAACCGATGAAAAAAACAGAGTATGAGATTAAATGTTTTTGCCATTTTACTTATTGGTTTGATTCAACTATCCAATAAAACCGAGAATATTATCAATTTTTTTCAATTTTAAAACTGAGAACATTATCAACTTTTTTATTTTTAAATTTTTTTTTTTAATTTTTCACATCAATATTCTATGGTCATTCTCTTTTATTGACACAAAACTTTCAGTTTTTCACAAAAAAAATTAATTTAGTTTTTTTTAATTTTTTCAAAAAATACATAATTTTTTTTTTAGTTTTTTGAATTTGTAAGTTCATATTTGAAAGTTTTAAAAATTAAAATAAATGTCAAATTATCATATTTCTTTATATATATGCATAAATGATGAATAATTATTGTTTGAAAAATAATTCGAACTATTAAAAATTTAATGAGATTTAAAAGTTTACAATTTTTTAATTAAAACTTAATAAAATATAAATTCATAAATTAAAACTTGTATATAAATACCAATAAATATAATGATAACATAATTTTACATGAAGCCGTGGAGCAATAAAACATCATAAATCAAATTGAGTACATGTAGTAAATAGATTCTTCTATTTATATCTATTAATAATATATGATGATACATCACATCATATATATATATATATATATATATAAATGTGATTTTATTACGTCATCATCATAACATTACAAAGAGAAAAAGGGAGAGTTAGGTCCACAACATTGCTCTTGGATGGCGTGGTTGCTTGTGTTTGCTTGTTTTGTTTTGTTCTCTATATTGGTTTCTTACCAGTTTGAAATTTGAAGTTTGTGTTGGTGGATGATTTGGTGTGTATTGATATTTTATTATAATATTTTTTGCACTTTATTCTTTATTGATGTATTTTATCATATTTTATATTTTTTTTCATCAATAAAGTTTTTTTTTTTGCTGATAAAAAAAATACATTGCTCTTGGATGATGTAAATATATGTCAGACTGGAAAAATTATTAGTTGGTTTTGAGACATTACGTAGTCATATTCTATGTCAATTATGAATTTTTTTGTTGATTCATATTGTATAATCTCCCAATACAAAATGGTTAGTCTTACACCTTTCACTAATCACAATACTTGTAGAGCGTCACTTGATGCTATTCCTAAACCAATCAATAACCTCTCGTGAGCCTCAATAATGTAATGATATTGGTTGGCATAGTTACAGCATTTCTAACATTTTTTTTAAAAAAAAATTATCAGAAAAGCGAAGAAAAGAAGAAAATTTTACACTTTTTTACCATTTTTTTTAGTTAAATTAGAAAATCATTCAACAAAAAAATCAGCACCAACCAACTCTTTATATGGTTGTTCAAAAAGACTCTTTACATGACTCCTTATTTAAAGGGTACATTTGCTATTAGATATTTTTCTTAAAATTCAAGAACATGATTTTTTTATAGTAATTTTTCAATATTTTTATTAAAAAAATTCAAAAAATATTGATTATGAATAAAAATATTAATATTAATATTGTAGCACCATAATTAACTTCATATAATTTTCTCATTCACAAAAATCAAATTCATAATTTGATTAAGTAATTTACATCACATGTGCTACAACATAAATATAGACAAGAAATAAAATAATAATAATAATAATAATAATAATAATAATAATAATAATAATAATAAGCATACTACATATTGGAGTAGCAATTAAGCCTATAAATTGTCATACCCAAGTACAAGAAGGTTTCAATCGTCAATGACTTAATTTGGAGAAAGAGAGAGAGAAAAATGACAGAGAGTTGGAGATAATCAAATACTTAGATTGAATTTGAGAGAGAGAGAGAGATTAGCTATGTATCTTAACTTAGTAAAAATCCTAAAGAAAGTGGGAGAAAGAGATTGGGTGTGAAACTATTTCGAAAAATGTTAGGGATTCTAAATATTTTATCCAATGTCTTATATGAGTATAAGACCTACACCATGTGATACATCTGATAAAATATTTGACAAAATATTTGAGATCCTTACCATTACTCAACTATTTTATTTGATTTTATTTTTTATAATTGAGCATATGGATCAACTTGCGTGCACCTCGCGACTAATCCTGGTGTCTTGAAGTGAATGACTAGGCAAACTTTTAGTGACCCATCAGAGTGACTTAAACTTGACAATTTAGATTTTATCAAGTGACATCTTAGTCTAGCTCGAATTTTAAATTATTAATTTTTTTAATTAATATCAAAGTAATTAATGCTGTGTTTGGTTGGGGGACTTGGGGAGGGATTTGGAAAGGAAAAGGGAAAAGGTGTGTGAAACTAGATGAAATGTAGGTACATTTTATTCACATTTCACCTAACTTTTCCCTTTCCCTTTCCAAATCCCTCCTCAAATCTTCCAACCAAACACAGCGTAAAGAAAAACATTGTTCGCATTTTACTTTTTGAGGAGTCAACTCTCAAATTGCACATTTATAGTTCATGCTTATAATTTATTTTAATTTAGAATTCTATGCAAACTATATAGTATAGTTTCTACCTACAATTTATTAGATAGAAATAACTTAAATAAGTTAAAAAAATTAAATATCTAAAAATTGAAAGAGAGCTACTTTTAATTTGTAATTTCTGATTATCAAATTTTAATTTACAATCAACTAAACAAAACTCGATCAATTCTTTTTTTATTTTTTATTTTTTTTAATTTCATTCTACAACCTTTGTATTAGCATGTTTTGCTCATGTGCTAAAACCGTGCTCTGTACTATTGTCCACACAAATTTAGCTTGATATCATTATTTTTTTTTATTTTTTTGTTGGTTGGCACAAGAGAATTGGTAAGAAATTTAAAGTAAAATAAATGTCCTTACTTTAGGAGGCCTATATAGGCTATAGCTTTTGAATGGGAGTCATCAAGTTAGGCATGTGATGGACTTTTCATAGAATCCGATCATCACTAAATATCATCATTATACTGATTTTTTACTCTTAAATTCTCTATCACACTGTCTTACAATAATTTTATTATATTTCTAGCACAATAACACATAAAATACATAGTTTGATTAAAAGTGTCCTAAGACCATCTCCAACGGTGAACCAAACCCAGCATCAGATTTAAATTTTGATGAAAAACTCACTTTTTCACGCTCCAACGGTTGCACCAAAGTCATACCAAAATGAGAATTCAGCAAACAAGACATCAAACTGAGATCAAGACACAGATTTTACCAAATCACTGTTACTGACCGTTGAAAATGGTACACCGGTCGACCAACCGGTTGCCCGGCCGGTTGACCAACCGGTCAACCAGTAAAAGATTCAAACAGTTCAGGAAAAAAAGTTCAAACCGTTAAAAAAATATATATATATATTTTTGCCTAACCGGTCAACCGGCCAGTCAACCGGCCAGTCGACCGGCCGGTCGACCACCCCGGTTGTCCCGAAAAAAGTTCAGAAAGTTCAAAAAAAGTTCAGACAATTCGCAAAAAAAAATAAAAAATAAAAAATTTTGGCCTAACCGGTCAACCGGCCGGTCGACCACCCGGTTGTCCCGGGATAAATTTGGTGAAGGTGAACCGTTGGAGCCTGAAGTATCAAATTCAGGAAATGGCTATTTTTTAACTCAGATTTGGTGAAATTTTTGATTCACCGTTGGAGATGCTCTAAAACAAAGTAATTCTAATTTCACTTTAAACATTAACCGTTAAATTATCACAATAAAATTAGGGTAAATTACACTTGTCTTCTTTGAAATTTTAAAAAAATACTATTAATTTTATACATTTGACATAATTACACTAACTTTCATTTTTAGTAAGGTAAAAGTAATCGAAATTAAGGTAGATGATGCGCAGGCACTAAAATAAACAAAAATAAATTTATATTTTAATAAAAAAAATGACAACATCATTTTTCCATTTGTATGACTAACGAATTATTAATAAAAAAATATTTAATTGTTATGTAAATTAAAATTTAAAAAAAAACAATATAATTATATAAAAAATATATAATTAATTATATTTTTCTCAAAATTTCAAAAGAAATTAATATAATTTCCTCATAAAAATTATTACAGAGAAATTATTGTATTACAAAAAATCTAAGCCTCTCATAAAAAAAAGCAGGATGTTGGTAAGATGAGGTAAGATGTCAAAGCTAAACCAAAATGGTTCGAGATTCTCATTACTATTATTATTATAACCAAACTTTGATTTAACAAGACTTTTTCTTTGACGAAGCACACAATTAATTCCATCAAGAATGCCATTGACATTTTCCACATTCTTAAAAAATAAAATAAAATAAAAAATAAAATAAAATAAAATAAAAAGAATGTCATTGACAGATATCTATCAATATCATACTTTTGGTGATGGCACATTTTAGGTACTAACTAAAATGACATCAAATAAATCATTTTTCATGATCCAAACGTCTACTCCATGCTTGCATTTCAAACGACAATAATGCTTTTCTCCTGCCCTAGTGTAGGTTTTCATTTTTTATTTTTTAATATGTTATTTTAATGAAGAATTATATGATACACTCTTAAAAGATGTATGTCATATACACTTTAGTTACGATTTTTATGATTTTTAATTATAATTTATTATGATGTTAGTTATGATGTGGTTATGACCCCTATAGTATTAGTTATGATTCATTGTGATGTTCATTATAACATTATTTTAATTATACCTCATATGAGTTATGACTGAATGAGGATTTAGTTATGATATTTGTAGCAAACAATACCACAAATTAATTAATTTGCATATAGCATGACCCTATTTTAACATATTATAAATATATTTTATATAATTTATTATAATTATTTTGTAAGTCCCACTAACAATGGTCATAAAAACTGTCATTAAGGCCTCGTTTGAGAATATGTTGTTTTAGTAATTTTTTTATTTTTTGGCTAAAATATGATGTAAAAAAAAATAGTATGTTTGGGATAACTTTTTAATTTTTTACGAAAAGATGTGCAAAAAATAGAGAGAAAAATGAATCTTTGACTTTCTAGTATAGATTGTTGATTTTTTGATTTTTTTTAGTGGTTTTTTAACTTTTAGGCTAAAAAGTTATGTTACCAAACGAGACGAAAGAAACAAATAAATTCAAAATAGTTATTATTCTAATACATTACGGGTACTACTTTGATAAATGTGGCTATAGTTATTGAATTGACTTGACTTTTTTAATCGATAATTTACATATTATGATTTAAAAAATGAATAGTTCAGACTATCTAAGTAGAACCCGTAGTGAATTTGACTGACCCCAAATAATAAAGTCTAATCTAGACAAGTTCAATTCTTTTTTAATAATATTTTATTCATCAATTCATTATGCCTTCGAGGGACTTGTAGACCTATCATAAGTCATGTTTTAATAATTCAAACTATTTATTTTGTACGACCCTCTATATATATCATTTATGAAAAAAATTAAGTTAATCTAATAATCATAACATTTTTATTTTAACGTGTTTATTTCCAAATTATCTGGTGTGAAACACTTCGTCACATTTTTTTAATTTTCTTAGAAGTTTTATAGGTTGAAAACTGTCATATGAAAAAATCAATCTAATTTTTGAATGACACTAATGTTGTGTTTGGTTTGGGGATTTAGAAAGGGATTTGGAAAGGGAAAGAAAAAAGGTGTGTGAAACTATGTGAAATATAAGCATGTTTTATTCACATTTCATCTACCTTTTCCATTTTTCTTTCCAAATCTCTCTCCAAATCCTCCAACCAAACACGGCATAAAGATTTCTATTCATCTTCTTTATTCATAAATTACAAATCTTAATATGCACATCGCGTGTGCACCACGTGTAAAAATAAAAACACGCAATCGAACAAATCAATCCCTGAAAGCTTTAATGGTGTGCCAAAATTCTATAGCCTTTGCTTCATGACTGGCGATTGGCAAAATTGTCTTCGCATGATCGTCCCTGAAAGCTTTATTGTTGTTCCATTGAGACATAAATTTCTCTACCTAAAAGTGAAAAAAAATTAAAAAATTAAAAAGTAAAAAAGCCTATAATTTAGAAATTAAATAATTGGTTAGAGAGTCAAGATCAATAAACAAGAAGGTTGAAATTTATTTCAACAAACCTGAGTATTAGACAATTCCTTAAGAGCTGCAACATCTTTATTTCTTCTCACTTCTTCTGCTTTCTTCAAGAGTGAGAGATATTGGTTGAAGTGTGCATTCTGTGAACACCAACAAGAAAAACCATTAGTTATTTTCATTTTATTTTCAAAATTTTAAATTAGGTTTAGAATTGATTAATTTTATTTTCTTCTTTTCAAAATTTTAATTGTGTATGTGTTTCTGATTCTTACTTTATTTATTTATTTAGAAATTTTCTAAATAAAATTGTAAAGGGTTTGAATGAAAACAAAATGAAAAGTTACCAGTGTGGATTAATTTTTTTTCTTAAATCATTATTAATGTACGAAGTGAAAATTTTAACAATAACTCTACAGTCACATAATCAATCACATAAAAATAATTCTAGCTAAGTAAGTCTCTCAGCTTCACTTATGTTCTATATTGTTGATTATGTTGTCTATTATGTGATAGTAGAAGTAGACAGACTTATTGAAAACTTAAATGTAGGTCTCATAAATGTCATTATTGAATGAAATTAAAACTTACACATAAAAAAATGTCTTGTTTGTCACATATTTGAGATCAAGGTTAGACCATCTAGTTCGATCCATTTGCTCATTTTTAGGTTCCGTTTTGATAATCCGAACCGTTCAATGTGTAAAACTCGTCGAGTACTATATCCCTATACAAAATTAGGTTGATCGGATATCAATAACTATTTGATTTGGATCAAATTTTTGTTAACCGTTTATTTTGTCATCGTCTATTTTTTTTATACAAATCTGATCCGATCAAATAACTATTAATATTCGATCAATGTAATTTTTTACAGAAATATAATAATACTTGACAAGTTTTACACATTACACGGTTTGGATTATCAAAACAGAACCCAAAAATGAACTCATGGGTTGGACTGGACGGTCCAATCTTGATCTCAAACATGAGACAAACTGGGCCACATAAAAAATATATAATAAAAAAAAAAAAAACCACACAAATCACATAATTTACGGACCACAATTGTAACTAGCCTTGTTTTCACAGAGGTATATGTTTTTCCAAGAATACCCTTGATTCTGATGATGAATACTAATGATGTCAGCCATAGGAATCAGATTAACACACATTTAGGCCAAGTTTGGGAAGACTAAATAAGTGCACTTTTTGTCTTTTTAGACTAAAAAGTTGAGGTTGAAAATATGAATGTTTGGGTTAACTTTTTGACTTTTTATGGAAAAATGTGTAATAAAAAATTGTAAAAATTGATTTGTAGGAGAAAATTAGAATTGGGAGTTGTGCAGCCGTAATTGTTGACTTTTGGTGAATAGTGATAACTTTTTAACTTTTTGAGTAACTTTTTGGTTTTTTGGCTTTTTGGGGTGTTCCCAAACTTGGCCTTAATACTTTAAGAATGAAATTGACATAATTAAAATATTAAAAATCAAAATAAAACAAAATGCATTTTTTAATGATCAACAAAAGTATATAGATTGAAATAGTTACATATGCAACTCACTCAAAAATGGGTAATAGAAGTTTGTCATACATTACGTACCATTTCATTCTTTCTAAGCTGAAGAATGAATTTGAATGCTGCATCTTGAATTCGAATTATATCTGCCAATTTTCTCTCCAAACAAACAATATATTTTTCTGCCACGTCTAGTTTTCTCTTAAGAAGCTTGACATAAGCCAAAAATGCCAAATGTTCCTTCTGAAGTCCATCTATTTCATTGCAAATATGCTGAAATAAAAATGTGATCAAATATATATTTGTCAGATCGAAAGACACTTTATGGATACACGTGTCATATGTTTTGAACTCGTATCAAATTACCGTTATGAGTTTTTGTTTTAAAAAATAATTTTATGAAAACAGTTTGGGAACAAAATAAAATATATGAAAACAAATAAGGAAAAAAGTAAATGAAAACATGTAAAGAATTATTTGTTTTGCAATATCCCTATTGTGTTCGTATTTTCTTCTTTCTTTTTTTTTTCTTTTTTCAAAATTAACGTGTATATAGTTTTGTATAGACATAAGATGTCCGTACTTTTTAGGTAAGATACAACATCTTATATGTATGGCCAGAATATCTTACTTGTATATAGTTTTGTATATCTTCTTTGGAACCTAAATAATATGGAATCTGTGGCTTCAAAGCATCATCTTCAATTGCTGCTTCAATCTGCTTTATATCTCTTAGGATCTTCTTCTCCTCTGCTAAACTCTTGCTCCCATGTTGCATCATAGAATGTAACCCCTTCTCTTTCTAAAAAATCACCAACAAAAATTTTATTTTGGCCTCGTTTGGAAAAATAAGTTGAGATTAATTTAGCCCATTAAAAGATAAAATAAGTTAAAAAATTAATAAGACAAAATATCACATTTAAATCATAATCATTTTATTTTTTTCTCACAAAATTACAAAAAAAAAACAAAAAAATTCTTCCCAACGAAGGTTGATTCACCAACAAATTATTTTTTAACTAAAATAATAATAATAATAACATGCTTAGTTTGTTTTGGCATTTTCTATCATTTGGTGTGATAAAAAAATGAAAATTAGTAGAAAATAGATTTATTAATATTTTTCTTTTTTAAAAAGTCCAAAACTTTTTCTAAATTAAATCTTTCTAACGCCAACCCACCAACATCGTGTTGCCACCACCCCACAACCACTCCACCACTGGTGGCGGACCCAATTATTGTCAAAGGGGCCCTGAAAGTGTAATTATTTACACTTTTAGGGGTCAAAATAAAATTATATAGATTTTAAAGAAGAAAAATGCTTCTTCCTTTTTCTTTTTCTTTTTCTTTTTTTTTTTTTGTAAATACTCAAAATTACATTGGCTAAATGAGATTTTTGTAAAGTTTGGGAGGCCCAAGGTAAAATTATATGGATTTTGAAAATGCCAAGGAAAAATTGCACAGATATTGAAAGGACTAAAGTAAAATTACATAAATTTGGAAGGACCAAAATACTATTTTTAATTAAAAATAGTTAAAAATAATATAGATTTAAATGTAATTTTGTAAAGTTTGGGGGGAAATGGGCCCTGCTAGCCCCCTTGTGTCTGCCTACGCCCGCCACCACATCATTGTTGTCGCCACCACCATCCTACCACCTACTACAGCTATCCCATCACCACCAATACGACCATTAAGACCATCTCCAACATTGCATCAAATTCAGTATCAAATTTGAATTTGATGAAAAAAGTCACTTCTTCTACTGTAATGGTTTCACCAAACTGATATCAAACTGAGAACGGAGCAAATTTTTCACCAAACTGAGAATCTGCGTGAGCCTTCACCAATTCACTGTGCTGTAACGTTGCAAGTGGGCCCACCGGTCAACCTACCAGACGTTCGGCCGGTCGACCCACCGGTCGACCGGAAACAGATTCAAACAGTTCAAATAGGTAGGTTCAAACAGTTCAAAAAGGTTAAAAAAAAAAAATTAAACCTTACCGATCGACCAACCGGTTAACCCACGGGATGACAAATGCACCGTTGGAGCAACTGATATCAGATTGAGAAAATGAACTATTTTTTACACAAATTTGGTGAAAAAAATACTGAACTGTTGGAAATGCTCTAAGACATTAGTTTTAAGATCCTAACCAAACATAGAAAATTAGTTTTACAAAAATAACTCATAATAAAAAGTTTTTTTTTTATTTTTTATTAAGAAAATATTTTCTATGGAAACAAATATAGCTTAGAAGTTGTACCAGTCTCTTCCCTTCGCTTGTAATCTTGGACTGACTAGGAAGAATCTGGTCCAGTGCACCTTCATAATGCTTCAATTCCGACCTCTTACAAGCCAACCTCTCTGTGGAGTACTTACATGGTCCATGTTTTAACTCTGAAATAATATGATCTCGTTCTAACTGTTGGGAAATTCAAAAGATAAAGAAAAATCTTAGAATTTTTTTTTTTTAAGCAAATTATTATACATGTGATTATTGTAATTTGTCTTTTGATTAGGAAATTAATTTTCAAATAAAACTGTTTGGTTCATAAATAAATAACTTGGTTTGGAAATCAACTACCGCACAAAACTATTTGATTTATCTGTATCTTTGATTCGAAAGTTGATTTCTAGCTCTCGAAAATATATATACCTTCTTTTGTTGTAAATCTTTGGTGACCCGAGCTTGAGCTTGATCTTCAAATCTGAAATTCAAATTCATTTCTTCATAGGATCGAAACTTGACGAAATAGAAGCGATGAATTTGCTTAGGAATAAGCTGTCTAGCTCTAGCAGCATTTACTGTAAATCTCAAACACTAAAATATTTTGTTAAAACAATGAATGGTAAAAATAATTAAAATAGTTTTTATACTCCAAAAATACCCTATTTAAAAAAATTGTAGTAAAAAATATGCATATTATAATTGTTCAAATACCCTTATATTTAAAATAATAATAAAAAAATCTCATTTATCGTCAGACATGCTAAAAAATACCTGATACGCACACCCATGTTGGTTAAATTGTAAATCGTAAGATTATAAATCAGCATTACAATAACATTCAGTGTGCTTTGGTTTAAATTTTTTGGATTAAATTTTTTAAAAATTGAGTTTTTTGATTTTCATATTTTGTTATTTTTAGTGAATATTTTTAAAATTTTAAACATTTTTTTTACTTTTTTAGATTCACCTTACTTAAATATATCTAAAAAGTAAAAAATTGTAAAAAAATATTTTAAAAAATTAATAAATACATAAAAATACAAAAAATGTACTGAATTCTCATATTTTTTTGTATTTTTGATATTTAGTGAATTTTTAAAAGATTTTTTTCACAATTTTTTTATTTTTTAGGTATATTTATGTTAGGTATATCTAAAAAGTAAAAAAAAAATATATACTTAAAATATTAAAAAAATTCAGTAAAAACAAAAACACAAAAAACAAGAAAATAGAATTTTCTAAAAGGTGTTTTTTGAAAACAAGAACCAAGCAAAGTGATTACCTCTCGTTTTCTCTTTCTCATCAACACAAATTTCAAATTCATCTTCTTCACCTTCTTTTCTCAATTCCCCCATTTCCATAGAAGAATTAGCTTTCACTGCATCCATGTCAGCGTCCATCCACCTCTTCTTTGTTAGAAGGAGACATCACTTGCTAGTCTTAAATATACACTAAATATTCATAAAATAAAAACTATAGGTTTGAATATAAATAAATAAATATGGTTACTTGCACTGCACTCCAAGTCAGTCAACAACTCATTCATGTACTTTGGAGAGAGAAAAAAGGGTATAAAAATGGCCCACGCACACCTCTAATTAAATATTATTATACAAATAACATTAACTGACAAATTAAAGAATGTATAGTTCAATCCTAGGATTAGTCAAATTTTACAACTGCAAGCTATAGGAGCTTCTGGTCATACAACAGGACAAAACAAAAGCAAAATAACTCAGTTCCCAAACATCATTTGGATTCGCGGACTCGACCTTTCTAAACCATAATAGTAGTACCCTGGTTATGAAGAAAAATTTGGAGATGGAAAATTGAAATATACTAGGTAACTCAGGTTCCAAAAGCAGCCAGTCTAGCTTGCAATTTCTCATATACACTAGCTATTTTGCATTGCCAGCTGCAATAATCAACTCAAGCCTGGAGAAATCTTCTAACAAAAAATGAAAACACCCTTCTCTGACGCCACCATCCTTTTTGCAGGGGACGTTCCGACAATCCTCTCCAGCTAGTAATCAAAAAAAATATATATATGAACAAAGTAAACTCACCAAATCAAAACTTGGAATAAGCATGGTATTTTTTAGCATCAAATTAAAGAACAAAACGTTACCCGAAGCTGATCAAAGCGAGAAAAAAGTGCAGTGCATGTCATGCTATCAGACCCTTCGAGCATATTAACAATCTACAACAAAAAATGGAGCAGGTTTTTAAGGAATGAATTATACGTTTTCCAAAGCCATTGATAATTAATCAGAATTCCAAGTAAAGAAATGAGAAAGGAAATCTATTTTGCAAAGATCATGCTCACCTCAGGGTAAAATTCTTTTCTTTCTGGTAGAGAATAGATAACTAAATTCTGAATACCACGAATCTGATTACAAGGAAAAGATGGATATACAAGTTAGAAATATCCATCAACAAAAGTCTGATCTAAAATAAGTTTTTCCCTGACTGCAGAAAAGATTAAATCAAGCCATACTTTTGAGTTTCGATGATTGATATAGGGGTAATCAAAACAATATGGTTTCAGAAATTCAACATTGAATTAACACTACCAAAAATAACCAAGATGATAAAACAACAATCAATCATGCCCAAAAACAAAAAAATATAACAAAATAATAAAAAAAATACTTCAAAATAACCTTATATCTATGGTAGAAATGAGCTCTCTCAGTGTAAAGCATGATCTTCCGCTTTCCTTGGAAAAACCATACCCGCGCACGAGAAATATCACTCTGTTTTGTGTACCTAAATGTTTAGGCCACTAGTCGAATTAGTTCCTGTATGTTTGCAACTGATGGAGGAAGTTGACATCCCAATATCGCACAATAAAGTACCAAAGCTTCTCAAAGGACAACATAAAACAATCTAACACAAGTTAAAAGTAAGAGGTAAAGATGGTTCTTACTCCCCCAATAGACAAAAGGATGCATCCTGCGACTTCAAGAAATTTCGAACTCGAACAAACTCAAAGTAAGAACTAATAAATATCATAATCCCACCCTGCATGAAAATGTTCAAAGAACAGTTCAAAAAAAGTCAATTCTATACCTTATGCGTATAGCTCAATGCTCAGGCATACCAACAACTAATTTATTAGGGGTCAAACAAAATATTTTTTTGATAAGTGGAATCAAACAAAATATAAACACCTGAATAGAATCTTTTATCTTGGGGAACACCTGCAATAAGAAAACAATCAATATCACATATAAAATAAATTTTCACAACTCATAATGATGCAGCTAATAAGAAGCTCGAGAGAGAAAACAAAACAAACTCAAAAGCGAAAAATCTTACTAAACTTCAAATTCAGGGCCTTACTCTAGAGCTTTCATACTAATTTGAGTATTAATAACTTTTATCATGTGTTATGAAGTTAATACAATGTTGGTTCAGTTTTATTCTTGGTCTGTTAAATTTAATGGGTGATAATTTCTAAATTTTCTTGAGATGGGGTGGCCCATGTATCAAAATGCGCATAAAGTTATGTTATTAGGTCCCTTTAAAAGGTTGCTAGTTCTACTTAGACGGGTTTTAGAAGAAGTGCTGAGCTTCAACATGACAAACTGTATTTCAAAAAATGAAAAAATAAATAAATAACAAACTGTTACCCTAATTGGATTACTTGTCCTAAGGTCTATATGAAACCATATAATGCTTTCAGTCTATGAAGAACGTTCAGGAGAAATGGTGGACCTTACTGAAGTAAAGAAATTTATTTTTTATCTATGGCTTTAATTATTTTCAAAATTGCCTCACTGAAATTTAGAAAAATATTTTTTGGTTTCATAACTCAGGATTCACTTTTTAGAAAATTGAAATTTTTTATTTTCCGTATTTTTTTATTTTTACTAATTTTTTTTAATATTTTAAGCAATTTTTTAAAATTTTGGGTACACCCAATATAAATACAATTAAAAAGTAATTTCTTGTGTATTTATTGATTTTTTAAAATATTTTTTTACAAATATTTTACTTTTTAAATACATCTAAAAAGGTAAAAAAATTGCTTAAAATTTTAAAAATATTCACTAAAAACAAAAAAAATACGAAAAATAAAAAACTCAATTTCCAAAAAATTGAAACCAAACACACAATAGTTATCAAAATTTGTTGATTTGCCACCACTTAAATTTTGGAAAATATTATGCTACTATGGTTCTAAAATTTTTCCGATTTACCAAAACTAAAACTTCGAAAAATACTATTTTTACTTTCAGTTTTAAATTTTATTTTCAACTGAACTTTGGGGATGGTAAGCACTAGAAACAGAAGTTATGCGCCATAACATTTCAGCAAATGAAACTCAAGGCAGATAACAAGCATCAATATGTAGGAAATGTAGCCCACTCATAAAACTGTTAAAACTGTGGGGCTCAATACACATCTATCGACTACATTAAGCTTCTTAGAAAAGGAAACACGTTGATAATATTAATGTCAGTGACAGTTTTCACAAATCCGTTATTGCTGAGGTTCATGATATTTTGACTTGGTAGCAGACTAAATTTTAACCAATTTCAATTTTATGTACTTCCATAAATAATGTGCACTTCTAGAATGAATTAAACTCTGTCTCAAATTTAAATAAAGGCCTTGCATACTGCTATGAGAAATCAGACATACAGATTAGAGTTGACACAAATTTCCGTACTGCTAATCCAAAGCATTTTTATCATCGTCAAATTTTTCATATTGCTTTATTTTTGTCTTTCCCTTGCTACTTGTCAAAAGCGAGATCCCTAAGCATTCACTTCTAATTTGGAAGAACTCGTAAACATTCACTTGTATCTATTGGTGGAAGTAGAAGACTATCCAGTTTGAGTTAGAAATTAGAAAAATAGGTCCCAAAAAGAAGGCAATATTTTAGACAACAAAACACAAATAACTATTTTAAACAAACCTTCTTAGAAAAATATTCAAGACGAGCGTCATCCACATCTTCTATTGATTCCACATCAAAACGCTCATAAATCTGCAAGGTTGTGAGTAGCAGAATACGAGTTTACGAGAAAACTCGATATATACCAAAGAGAAAGTAATTGAAATTTGGAAACAATGGGGTCACCAAATCAAAGATAATGGGATTGTAAACTCTTGTAGTTTGCAAAATTTAAGAAATAAAGCTAAAAATAAAATTGATAATGTCCACTTTGTCAATCACCAGAATTTAGTTTCTTAATATGTTGAATGTATAAAAAGTATGCAACCCTTAACCTTTGGCATAATATGCACAAATTGGCTACCTAAAGGTTCAAACCCACAACCTCAAGGTTAGTAGGGTGAGTTCTAACCACTGAACAAATAGCTCCAATCAATGTGTTGAATGTATCTTGCAGCTAAATTCAAATGAAGCAAGAAGGAAAGAAGAGTTATATCGAAGATTACGCACCTGTCGTACTTGAAGTAACACTTTGGGAAGAACAGATTTATGCTCACATAACATCTTCACCTGTAAGTATAACTAACGGATTAAATATCACAGATGTTGCACAAATAGACAAATGAACTCGGCCCTTGATCATTGCATACACCCATATCCACCAGTTTTAAAAGGCAATAGTGTCAGCTGAGATATTATATATTCTATTAGGATAGAGTAAACTTTCAATCATTTCAGTTTTTATTTAGAACCATACATTGATTAGTAAAAATTTTAAGAGAAGCAGATAGATGCAACAATGAAGAAATAAATTAATCATCTAAAATTATATGCAAAAATATAGGAGCATCTGTGTTTAGAAAGTTATTTATATTGCATCAACAAGCAATTATAAAATTACAAGTAGGATAATAGAACACAAATAACATGTTATCCTCAAAATCTCATTGTTGAATATGACCTAAAAGTGAAAGAAAAGAACCAAGAAAAAAAATATAGAACAAAATAAACAAACATGGCTATCACTTTAAAGCAGAAGCTAATCTTGAACGTTAACCACATGAATTGCATTTTTCCTAATAACCAATGTCACAAAAAAAACTAGTGAATATACTTGCCATAGAATTTCAAAGGGTAAAACAATTGTCAAGGACCAGAATAGGGAATCGAGAGGCAGTGCCTTAGATTGTGATGCATATACACTAATATACAGAAAGTTTAAGCTTCAAAACACTTTTAGAACTGTCTTGCCTCAACTTGAGCAGTTTCAAGGCCTTTTAAAACATAGGTGTGGTGCATAATAAAATGAAAAATATTAACACACCTTTCCTTGGTAGTTAATGCAATGACGATTGAACAAGGCATTGATCTCTGGAAGAAGAAAGTACAAGCATAGTTTAGGATCAATTTATTTCCAAAGTATTGCTCTGAGAAGTCTTAAAGGAAGTACTCAGGTTTGTATCACAGCACATATACAAATCAGACATATTATTAAAAGATGAGCTAATCAATCTAATATAGATAAAGCTTCTTTTTTTTTTCTTTTTTTCCTTTTTTTTTGGGTAAGCAAGGATAAGTCTTCAATACAAAAAGAAATGATGATATTATAGGACTTCAATTGATGTATACTTGACTTGCCAATAGTAAAGCTGACACCAATGCCGTGACATAAATTAAAAGTCCTGTTTCCAGGTTCCACTTACTGAGGCAGTATAAATAAGGGAGAATTTCGAAAAAGTGGAGTAGGAAAAATAATTTTAAAGTGATGGCAGAACAAGACTTACTTGCACAATCTAATACATAAATCACTTGTACTTCCATCACTTTTGAAATTATTTTTCTACACTAGACTTTTTTTATATTCTCCCTATAAATAATCGCATAATCAACCATCTCTGTAGCCCAATGATTTGCCAGATATATGGACCAAATTTTAGTTAATAGTAGTAGGAAACTCAATACCTGGATTTAAATGAGAACCCAAAATTATTGTTTGTCGGTAGAACTGTGCATGTCCATCTAAATACCTATGCAATAAAAGAAACTCAAAGAAGTCAATTTCAATAAACAAACAACATGAGACAAGAAGCTTTAAAACGGAGAATGGAAGCCTTTTGTGACAATTCTACATAGCAAGAAATAGGATAAATGAAAAGATAAAATGAAGAAGAAAAAAAACTAATTAAGAAACAGGGATTAAGAATGTACCACTCTCTAATGCGCATAATATTAGTTCCATGCTGCTTAGATGGTATGTGGTTCAACTGTTCAACAACTGTATTTACATGGGACCAATTCTGCACAAATTTTGTTGGAAAATGAAACAAAACAGCAAACAAATAATAAAAAAATAACAATTAAATATCAGATCAAACATTAGACAAAAAATGTCAACTTTATAAACTGATCACAGAATTTACCTGCATAGCTATTATGTCCGAATGATCAATGATTAAAACCTGCACATACATTTTGTCTCAATTAACTAAGAAGTTCGCAATACCAAAGTCCACAATAAAGGCAATGTTCATTTTCAGTTGGATGCATAGCTAGTTTAAATTTCTCTTCCAAGGGCTTTTTAATTGTATAGGAAGCAACTAATTTTCAAAAGCAGTGGCTATAACTTTCAGAAAAGTAAAACAAAAATCACCTGCTGCAAATCTGTTGTTTGTTTGTTTCTAGAACTTCCAAAAAAGGAGAAGAAAACAAAACAAACAAATAAATAATTGCAAAATAGCCCTAAATCTATTGAAATACTATATAAAAAAACCATGAATAAATGAGATAAATTACCTCTATCGAAGAAAGATAATCAACATCTTTTTCCTTTTCTACCTCGGCCTCCCCAATTTTCTGACAAATGACATTAAGTAAATCTGGAGTCAATTTCCAAAACATACTATAAACTACCTACAATATGGAATATGACATCAAGTCTTGTGCAAGCATACCATATAAACCTAATACATCACAAGAATACAAATAGCACAAACTACACTGAACTTAGTGGCATAAAATTGAACATATAACTAGTTAACAACCACAATAGCGATCATCTATCCACTCTATCAAACAAATTATACTATACGTAACAAAAATAAAATAAAAATCCAATTCATACATCAAACTATAAGTTAATATTGCACAAGAGAATACAAATAGCACAAACTACACTCCAAAACAGGTTCTCATGGATATTGCCCATGTCATGTTTGTGGTTTTTCTCAGTGATAAATCCAAAAAAGAAAGAGAACTGAAAGTGCAAACAATGCTTACGGTGATTAAACCAAGAGGAGAGGCAACAATCATGTCAGATGAATAGAAATCACCATACAATTTTATGCTCCTCCTACAGAAAAGTACCCAACAAATGGTAAAATGGTCAATAAGAAGAAGTTAACATAGAACTATATAACAACCTATTCTCTTTCTACTAATTTTCAACACTAACAATGCAATAAAGTGTATTGAAATTTCCAGCAAAGCATTGATAAGAAATTAGAATTCATCAAATTTTCAAGCAAAGTAAAAATAGAAAGTGCAATAACACAAGTGCCAAAATTCACCAAGCACGTATACAAATCATCCAATGCACCTACATCAGGTTCCAATCAATTGAAGACCCTCCAATTACTTTCTTTCTAAATATAGCATGGATGTCTGTAGCACTAACATCAATTTTACACCTACTCAAAATGTTATTGACAACTAATGAAGTAGGATCTTCAAGTCCCACACTCAATTCTCAACACTCAAGGGCCATCAGACAGTATCCTTTATTGCTTTGATGATTTTTTTCCACAATGAGTCCTTGTCATTACAGCACAAAAGAACATATAAAATAGACGCACAAAAAAATTCTCTGACAAAAAAAATATTAGCTTTAATGGTGTTCTAACAATGTTCAAGGAATTTGAAATAGGTTATACTGAAAAGACATTTACCGTGTAAACTTAATGCCTATCATGAAGTGGTCATTGTTATTCCCATCAAACAGAGCTTGATAGTCAGAAGGCTTTGAAGGCTTCTGTGATTTTGAAATTTCATTATCATTTCCTTCATCATCCTCATTGTCATCAGCCACTCCAGTTCCAAACTCATCAGAGAAGCGATCAAGGTGCTCCACATTAACCTGACGAGGGCAATAAAATTACAAATAAAGATGGGATTCAAGGTGCTCCGCATTAACCTGAGGAAGGCAATAAAATTACAACTATAGAGGACCTGATCGCCTTAAAAAATTATCCTTCTTTTAAAAAGAAACAGAATGGATTTGTCTCAATTTGTCAAATCCGAATTACCAATAATGACAAACTCAAAGTGCCACCTAGAATACCTTAGGTATATATTCCTGCATCATGCAATGTTGAATTCAAAGAACAATAAGGATCTTCTCAAAATGCCATCTAGAAGTCCTTATGCATACTTTCTAATAGTCAGGTTGCATCACAAAATTGCAAATTTTTAAAACTCACCTCTCTTCATCCAATAAGTATGTAAATGTATTAGTTGTTAGACTTCGCCCACTTACATTAGAAGTTAGAACTAGGACAAAGGCTCCTAACTAGGAAACTTTGACACTTCAAGAAATAAAAACATATTGAACTAAAGAAGACTGCATGTAAAGACCCAACAACAAAACTCACCCCAAAATAAGACCCGTGTGCAGCGGAATACCTTATGTGCAGAGGGGGTCAGCTGTATTAGCCTCTTAACTACACGAAATGCAATGCTTGCAAGTGGCAACAGGATCAAAATCTGGATCAAATCATTACAAAAAAATCAAGCTTCTAAGCTAAGCAAATAAATATATAAAGTAAAGATAATAATAGATTATTGAAATAAAAAATCAAAGCAAGAAAAAAAAAGCTGAAACAAGAGCCACAGATGGAAGCCATCAAATTCCCTTATCAGTGGCCAGAAACTAATTATCCTTGTAGAAAAACAAGCCACAATAACATGATAGGAACTTCTCCAAAAAGAAAACCGACAACAAGCATGATAGCAATAAAAGAGAATCTATGAATTTCGCATGGTGCTCATTTTGGACCTTGTCCGCAGTTGAGGTTTAATTTGAATATTATTCACATTTCTATAACATAGTTAATGCCCGTTTTTTTTTTTTTTTAAATGATTTCTAGTGTTTAAGGGTCAAAGGTGTTTTGATTCTGTACATTGCTGGAAAGTGCGCTGCTAAGGTGCAATTTTTGTAGGCCTTAATTTTTGTTTGGGCTAGATTTGATAGGTCTGTTGTATTCGAATAAACCCTTTTTTTTTTAATATCAGGAACAAAATGAAATAATATTAATTAAAAAGGCATGAAAAAGTACAAATGAGAACAAGAAAGGTTTGAAAAAGTACAAACGAAATAATATTAATAAAAAAGGTACGCATCTTGGGTTATACCAGCATCCTTGCTTCAATTTTATGAGTTTTAGCTTTATGGATGCATTTAAGGAGAGCAAGAAAGGTTTGAAAAGTGGCACCCATCAATTTGATGTAAGAATAAGCATATTTTCACGGACAGAGACAGCCATTCATGGGGTTAATTTATCTTTAAAAATAAATTTTGAGGGGGCCTAGGTCATTTGACCTAGAAAGCATTCTATTTGCCAACTGAAAGTTCCTCTTTGTTGGAGAGCATGAGTAAAGATAGGAAGAGTGCCTTTTTATCCTAAAAAGAAAGGACACGGAGGCCTTCACTATCTTTGGTGAGTGTTACGTGTAAGTTCACATGAAATGAGATTTAAATATAGAAACACAATTAACCATCATTATATCTAACCTAACGTTGTTCATAATGAAATCATTACCAGCCACACCACAAGAAAGCACTAGGCAATACCTTAGGACGAGTGAACCCCTGGTCAAGCAAACCATCTCCAGTAAGTATTTCCTCCTTTGCACTTTTTTGATGTTTGGCCACTCTTGCATCATTCTTTGTTACTAGATCTCTAGTTATGAATATATGATTCAGCTGCATAACATAATTTTTTTCTTATCACTATAAAAACGTTTTGGGATGACAAGACTGAAATCTAATATAGATTGGCAAGTTAAAACATGGAGAAGGTATAAGGGCATATACGTACAGAATGCATTAGATACGCATCCATGACACTTGAGTCTTCTTCCCGGCCTTTGAGATAAAATGGCTTCTTGTTGTGGTGCAGTATATCTCGATAACTGTTGACTAGAAAAATAGGTATGCATTAGCAAGTAAAACACCAATAGCTACAAGATGGAACCATTCAGAAACTCAATTAAAATCCACAGTAAATTGGATTGTCTTACATTCTTTTTTTGACAAAAAGGCAATCTTTAGCAAAGAAAATAAATACAAGAACATGGGAACATGTGCAAAATGAGAGAAGTTTTCGTAACATAATAGAGGATAGAAACAACAGCACTATAAGAGATCAAACTCAAAAATATCTAAACCCATCAAAGCAAACACCCAACTTCTTGGGGATGAATACACAGGTCCTCTTTCACAAATGACAAAAACAAGTAGTCCGTGTCTATAACTGCATAAACATGAGTATTTTGCAAAGAACAAGACATAGAGTTCGTATGAAACAATGCCACTTCTGGAAAGTATCAACGGCCTGATTACACCAAAGGCCTCAGTGATGGATAGTGTAAGATGTTGAAGGCCCAATTTGCAAGGGCATAAAGCCGCCCACACAAACCACCCAATCCACCGAATTGAAACCTCCTGAATATATTAACCAACCCACCATTTTGGTGAACTGCAATTCAGCTTCTGGTGGCAAAACAAATCAATCTGCCATTGGCAGTTCAGTTGACATTTTCCCCCCAAACCGTTCCACACCGACATGTGTACACCCCTAAAACAGATTGTCTAGGTAGTAGACACACAGAAAATGTAATAGTAATAGATAAAAGTGTCCAAGTAGAAGGCCAAAAGCCTAAGTAAAAGAAAAGACACAAAGCCCACCCATACCAATATGCAGAGATAGAATAACCTAGCAAAGTATGACATGTGAGTAATAGGAGTAGCTGAATAGATTTCAATTAAACCCCACCACTGCATTCATTGCCTAAGTAACAAACATAGCTGAATAGATGTGGAAAAACAAAATACGACATGTTGATCATCTTCACTTACAAAGGGAGAAGAAATATCTCCGTTTAGATGAATCAAAATCATTGCCTCCAAGTGCCTTGTAGATATCCAACCAATGCTTATATAACCTTAGCTTAGGAACATAGCCCGAATGTAGGTCAATATCCTGCAAAATGACAATTAAACTATACAAAATTATTATGAATGGAGATATATTATGTATCTAATACAACTATATATACAGTAAAATAGCAGCCACATTGAAGAAAAGTCTATTCTCACTCCTTGTGAATATCTTATATTCCATCAAACAATCTGGTACCCCTCCCATTACACAACACATAAATAGAAGAAAAGAAGGATAATAAGCTTCAGATGCAACATCCCTTGGAAGCAACTGCCTTCAAGTTCCAACTCCAAAGAAGAGCATCAAATGAGGCAAAGAAGACTGAAGCCAACCCAAAACCAAGTGCACAATGAAAGACCACATAAAAGAGGCAACATGGAAGAGGATATATTGCTAGTGAAACAGTTCTCAAGGGACACCTTATCCCTTGTTACATGGCTGACTGGTTGAAAAATTCTATTAGTTAACACAATCTGTATTAAAGACAAATTCGAGAAGGGTAGAAATCTCAATATCCTGTTAAGCAGCTAGCCTCTTTAATCCTCACAAGATTCAAATTATAAAGCAATTAGAAGAAATCAAGTTAACAAAAATTCAACAGTCACCCAACTGAACAACAGAACAGCCATGGGCATGAATTTAAACGAGAAGAATAAATAACATCATGGCTGCCTACAATCACATGGAAACCCTTTTTTTTTTTTTTTGACATGTATTACCAACAAGGCACTGGGTGAGTGTCGCCCATATACAACTATCAGAAAAGAGGACAACAAGAAAGAAACATTTATACACAGACTTCTATCTCCAAAATCTATGAAAACTAAAAACAGATCAAGAAATGGGGTAGTATACCAGCTATACAAAATGAACAAAAATATACTTCTTAGAAATAAAAAGGGTCTGCTCCACGCCCTCAAAAGTTCTTCGATTGTGAGCTTCAAAACTGCTAAAGGTCCTCAAACTTCTTCTCTTTGTAATTGACAACATTACATGCTAAATAAAGACTTCTAAAGACGTCAACTTTAATACAACAAAGCCTTCCAAATAAGCAACTTAAGGTTTTGACTTGTAAAACCCATATAAACCAATAAGCCCTGCCTTCAAATAATGTTGATTTTCGAAGTTTCTCTCTTTTGAATTTACTTTTCCTTGAGTTTCTCGTGTACTGCATCATTATCACTTTACCTACTTTCACTACATCCTCAGCCTGAAACCACCAAACTTAGCAGCACGCCAGAAACTGAGAAGACTGAACAACCACAATATACACTATACATACAAGGAAGATGTCCTTTCAAAACTCACATGAAACAGTTATTAATGGGTTCCTTTATTATAAAGAATAAATTTGCAAGACAGATTGACCGACAAGAATCAATATACAACACAAAGACTAAATAAATAAGTACCTTTATAAAACATTCTCCTGTCCCTATCCACTTGCAATTTGGTATATCAAAAGCAGGCACCTCCCATTTATATTTCCATTTTCTTTTTGATAGAACATCCACCTCTGCTTTTGATAATTTGTACCCGAAGTGATCACAAAAGGAACTACATGAAGAAAACCATATGTAAATTTCACAAGGTAACTAGAAAGAAATATATATATATATATATATAACGAAATCCAAAACTCATTGAGCAAAAAATATTGAATAACCAATATTACAGAACGAGGGTGTTTGTTTGGGCTTTTTTAGCCAACTTATAGCTTCTAGCTTTAGAATAGCTATTTTGGACTATTTGGTTAAACTTATTTCAATCAGCTTCTAATTTTAACAACTTATTTTAACTCAAAAAAACTGATTCTGAGAAGCTGCTCACCCCTTACTTTTGATTATCAGTTTCTGCTGTAGACATATTAATTTACGGTTATATTCTTAGATTTCTTTTTTTATTTTTTAAAAAAATAAAAAAAAAAAACCCAAATGGGCTATAGATTATTATTATTATTTTTTATGAGAAATGTAGACAAATAGTGAATAACAAAAAAAATTCACAGCTTATTTAACAAATACTACTCAGCAACTTAAATCTATAATCCAACAGTAACACCAAACAGATTAACAACTTCTGATTAAGGTCATAATCTATAATTTGTTTTAACAGCTACACCAAACATGGCCAACAATTACTTTCTTTAAATATTTAAACCTCACTATTTTTTCCTTTTTTTAGGCGGCAAACCTAACTAAATTAATTTTACTATTCTCCAAGCATTTTTAACTAAGCAGCCAATATAAAAATATATATAAAGGTTGCACCCAATGCACAAGGCTTCCAGTAAGTGGACAGTCTTTCCCCACCTTCTTATTGAGAAACTGATTCTCATGAATCGAACCTGCACCAAAGCACTAGGATAAGATAGCACTTGCAATTTCTCTAAGTCACGACCTCTTAAAATGAAAAGTAGGTATATAATGCCATTTATGACCCCCCCCCCCCCCCCCCCAAACAAAAAAAAAAAAATTACAGGGACAAAAAAGATTAAAAAAAAATATCAATCGATGAAATGAGCAAACTAATAACAAGCAAGTAGAGCCTTAGAACATGATGGTAATCATATGAATTTTCTACTATGAACAACCCCTTGATGGCCCACACATCATCTTTACCATTATTTAATTTCCATATTCTTGAATTTACCTCAAGGGAGAGGTGAAATTTGTCACAGCCCCAACCTCAGGCTTTAGATTAGTTAATGGCATCACAAAGTATTAAGAAACCAACATGAATTAATTCAAGATTAAGCAAAGTAATTGATATAATTAGACTAATTAGAATTAATTTCATTCAATCAACACACAATAGAACTTCTAACTAAATGGGATTCACCCATAATTAACCATCACAAAATAACATGTAATGGAGAGGGTAACACCTATGACATCTTCTCCTTTTAAAAAGTTTGGTCCTCCAAACTTTAATGTAAACAAAGGAGGACACTTCAACTAATGACTTCTGCAAATATTTAATATTAAAATCATTAAGAAATCTCACATATAACTGCACCCATCTTGGTTCCCTTTTTTTTTTTTATTGGCATCTTAGTTCCCTATTGTGATAAGACTCCTATCAAGTAATTCGAGCGGCGAGCAGTTGCAGTTGCCGTAACAGTGGCGGTGCGCGGTTGCGATTGCGGGGTGTAAAGGCCGTAGCGTAATGGTTGCAGTAATCGGAACCGTGAATTTTTTTATTTCTCGCACAATTTAAAAAAAACTTACCGATACACATATTTTTTTCCATAATCATATTTATTCAGTTTTAAAATAAATATTGATCAATTTTGGTAAATTTTTAAATATGATCCAATATATTTCATATTTTTAAATCACTATAAACTGGTTTTTTACATTTTATTTTAATAATTAATGACTTTATATGTCATAAATCCATATTATGTTTATGGCAACAACAAAAAAAATTTGGAGTTAGATGTATAAAATTATTTTTTAATTATTATACTTGTGGAAGCATATGCAACTTTTAATTTGAATAGTTTTAAAAAATAAATTATACATGCTAATGTAATCATAAAAAAATTAAAAAATAAATTATAAAGAAATTTTTTTTGTTTGGGTTTGGATCACTTGAATATTCATTCTCTTTTTGGATAACTAGTAAATAAAAATAAAATAAACTAATCAAAGAAAATTGACATGTATAAAAAATGTATTATTATATAATTATAGGTGTTATGTTTTCTAAATATTTTACAAAAAAATCAATCACCAAACAATAACAAAAGTAAAAGAATAAATAATAGCCTAAATATATATATATATATAAATAGATAATGACCACACTTATTATTATTATTATTATTATCAAACAATATATAGATAGACGCACACAAACAAAATGGTTGATTGATAGCAGCTGAATAGAATAGCGTAAGTCTTATAGCTTTAACAAATCAATAACATGTTCATCATCTTCTCTCTTTTCTCTCTCTATTTCTTACTCCTCCATCTTCCCTTTTCATCTTCCCTCTTCTCTCTCTATCCCTCTTCCCCCATTTTCAGCTCTTTTTTTTTTTTGAAAGAAACAGTTCGGAGCCGTTATGTAACGGTGTGTAACAGGCCGTTACAACTGTTACGGCACCGCTACGACCGCTACGGCCGACACACCTGTGAATCTCAATCACACTGCAAAAGCGGCCGTAACGGGTGGCGGTAACCACCAAAACCATTACGTAACGGTTGTAGCCGCTTTTTAAAACCTTCAGCGGAGTAGATAGAAAACACTAATACCTAGTGGTATATGTTCTGGAATGTACAACATTCTATGTTTCAAAACATAGTACACTTCCATTCCAATACACTGAATCTAACAACCTGAAAAATGTTTTGCTTTAAATCCATGTTTCCTTACAAGAAGGGGAAAAGTCAATTATGAAAATGTTAAACAGTTTATATGAGAAGACTGAAGAAAGGACCACAGCACATTAAATGTTGTAACTTACTTAGGGTACACTTAGTTTTAGGCTTTTACATGATTAATTTCAAATTTTCAACATAAAAATTTCCAAGATAAACAGAAAATTTATGCAATTTAACAATATTGTTTTCATTAATAATCTATTTTTAAAAAAAAAACATCAGTCATATATTGGAGAGAAAGGGGGAAAAAAAAAAACAAAAACATTAACACATTTAAACTACATGGTCTATGTAAGTCTTCCCCTTCTAAGGCATTTTAAATTACATGACAGATACACAGCAACTTATATAATGGAGAAATTTTCAGTTTATAGGCAGCTATATCTTAGTTTGCATGCCAAACAAGTTAGAATGAACTGCTGAGAGTACTTACAACCGAGTAACCAAGCTTACAATGCTAAATATGAGCATATATTTTGAACTTTAACCGCAGCTTGAACATGGAAGCAGCTATAATGGGATCTAGCAAGAACTATGTTGTGTGGGTGTTGGCATGGATGTCAAAAGATCAGGCAATGGGATATAGCAAACTCTAAAAGGAAAAAGAATTCTGGTGTAATATTTTTTATTTTATGATGATTGTGCACCATATAGCATATTACAAGAGCCAAGACCACCCGTACCACAAGACATGAAATTGGTTTTTTGTAACAAAGCAAAGAACTATAAATAGTACTACTAACAAAACAAGAAAACATTCTCAATAATGACAACTCATCACCAGATCAACAATAGGAGGAAGTGAAGGCAGGGAAGGGAACAGAGAGAGAGGATATGAAATTTTAATGAGAAAGTTAGGCAGTTAATGGACTTATATCCCTTAATTGAATCAAAAGTAGACATTATTGCATAGCATGATAGGAATCTCCACATAATGATGAACATATTTAAAACAACTTTTTCAAAAGTGACGTGTGTTTACAAAACCTCGTGCTCACTGAAGCCTCTGCAGCTGATTGACCATTGACTGTCAATTCACGGTCTTCATCTGTCTCGTAGACCTCATCATCATCACCATCATCGTCAATTCCAGCATCTTCACTCGTCTTTGTAACGCCCACCAAACCAAAGCCTTGCATATTACTTCTCGTACCAAGACTTGTAGGAGACTCCTTGTCAGTTTCTAAGTAGTGAAAAATGTGAAGAAAGCCATGAATCAGACTAGTCAAAAGACCATGACAAAATCATAATTAGGAAACTTGGCATCCATACAAGCAATGTATGGCAGCAAACCTATTAAAAAATCAGTATTTATCATCAAATGGTGGATTAAAACATGCATTAGTAAGCTCTTAGTCTAGAGGGGTTTCATTTATGTAATAGTATCAAAGAAATATCTCTCCTCCTATAATGCACTACCTATTAAAAAAACAGCATGTATCATCAAATGGTGGATCAAAACATGCATTAGTAAGCTCTTAGCCTAGAGTGGTTTCATTTATGTAATAGTATCAAAGAAATATCTCTCTTCCTATAATGCCCCACACTAGTGCATTATGGCAAGGCTCTTTGGTATCTAACAGCTTTGTCAGGAAGCTCCTCAAGACAGCTTAGTGCATAAATTAGACTTCTGTGGCCTCAGCACAAAGGAGCAAACAACTAGATACAATAGGACAATGCCTTTTGGCTATGATGTGATGTGGGTAATTTAAAATAAAAATAAAGCTAGCTTATTGAAGTTAGGTAGAGTTGGTGGGAAGCTATTTGGAGCAGGTGTTCTTCTCTCTTCCTTTTTTAGCATCTAAAACTACGAGATCATAGAAATTCCTTTCATTTCAATCATGAGTGACCAGAATGTAGCGTCTTATTCATGTACTCCAACTTGGTCAATATTGAGGATTCATTCAATGGAAGAGTTTCTTATTACAATAGGGAAAAAAAGTGTTTCCACAAAAAACAACAAAAACAAAAACAAAAAAAATGGATTCTTAATCTTACTACTTGAATCAATGTAAAAAATAAAAAATAAAAATAAATAAATTAAATCTTACTATCTGAAATCATTCTCAATTTGTAAAACTCAACAAACCTACCACCCAAAGTCTTAATGGCCTCAAGATTAGCGAGGCATTACCTATAAAGCTAAAAACACAACCTTAGGCCAGAAAAATTATTCAGATTCCTTTCCCACATAAAATTAGCAAGAACCCCCATGATATTTCAAATAAACCAAATGTAATTTTTTTGTGTTCAAAGGACAAAATAATAATATGATAAATTTTAGAACTGAAAACTATTAAAGAATGATTAAAAGCTATATCGAAGGAACAACAATCCTAAATTAGACAATAGTAAGATTAAAAGTGTGAAGACCTCATATGTAGTTCTCACCTTCCTCACCATCATCCTCTTCCCCTGATGCACTAAAAGATTCCAATTCAATTCCCAGATCTTCTTCCGTGTCACTTTTGCCTTCTTCTTCTCTTTGTCTACACACAACAAAAGCAAATGGTAAGTGTTGATTTGTTATTTAATTAACTAAAATTTGAAGCAAGCTACAGAAAATTTGAAATTATGATCAAAGAATAATATCTTGAAAAATAAAAACATATGACTTGATAATTCATATTACATAGATTTCACTTCCATTTATGTTTTGGTAAACATAATTAACACAAAAATGTATCATGTGACAGGCAGCAACCTTGACCCAAATTTATATATATATATATATATCCAACAGTAAGGCCAATACCAATTTAAGGCATCGATATATGTGCAAAGTGCAATCATTATTTAGCAAAAGTGCCAGCATCAGTCAATAATGCCCATATCATTTAATTATCAATACATGGTGAAAATGATATGATATTGCTACTTAGAAACAATTACTGCATCAATTTCATTATCTAGCAGCACCATGTTGCACTCTGAACCTTCCAAACTGTAACCAAAGTAAATTCACAGAATGCGCCCAGTTTGAATGCAGTAGCATCAAGAGGTCCCCTTGGATCCAAATAAGCACAAGAAGCAAGTCAGGAGATAAGAAACCGACAACTTAAGCAGACCAGACCAAACTAAGCCAAGCCTTAAGTCCCATCAAATGAGATTAGTTACATGAATCCTTCTTCTCCACTTGACTCTATCCAAGGCCATTTCGTTAGTCAAATTAAGGAGGTTCATATCTCTATTTACTACTAACCCACGTCAATCTAGATCTGCCCCTTTCTCCTAATATTTCCATCTACCATCATTGTATTGCATCTCTTCACTACTGCATCTGTTGGTTTCCATTTTATATGACCAAACAATCTCAATCTATTCTCTCTCAACTTATTTTCTATCAATACTACTCCTACTCATTTTCGAATATACTCATTCCTAACTCTATCTTTTTTAGTCTTGCCACACATCTACCTTAGCATCCTTATCTCAGCAACACTCATCTTATCTATATGTTGTTTCTTAGTTGCCCAACATTTCAACCCACACAACATCGCTGGTCTAATAGTCATTCTATAAAACTTCCCTTTTAGTTTAGTGGGTACTCATTTATCACACAGTACCCCAGACACACTCCGCAACTTAAGCCATGTTAAAACCTACCATCACCTACTCCACCTACTACACCTACCACCACCTACTACCACCTACTACACACCTACCACTACCACCTACTACCACCTACTCCACTACATCTCCTATATAAGGAGCCCCTCACCATTTGTAACACACAACATACAACAATCAATAATACATCAATATATACATAATTGATTCTCTCTCTCTTTCTCTATACATTAATTTTTTACATGGTATCAGAGCAGGTTTAGAATCTAATAATTTGCTTCACCGGCGGGCGGCGATCTCGTCTTGACCGCCCGCCGGACCTCTACACATACCTTCCCTTCACTGCCACAAACTCCATCGCATACACGAGATCGGCGAACTGGTCGGTGTCCAAGCATGGTGCACGTTTCCTATTATCGCAACTATAAAAAAACTTTTAAGAAACCTCGCCGCCCATACGAGAAGGAGCGATTAGATGCTGAGTTGAAGCTGGTCGGAGAGTATGGACTTCGCTGCAAGAGGGAGCTTTGGAGGGTTCAGTATGCTTTGAGCCGCATCCGTAATGCAGCAAGAATGCTTCTAACCCTTGATGAGAAGAATCCCCGCAGGATTTTCGAGGGTGAAACCCTTCTGAGGAGGATGAACAGGTATGGTCTGCTTGATGAGAGCCAAAACAAGCTTGATTATGTCTTGGCCCTTACTGTGGAGAACTTCCTCGAGCGTCGCCTCCAAACACTTGTGTTCAAGACAGGTATGGCAAAGTCCATCCACCATGCCAGAGTGCTCATCAGGCAGAGGCATATTCGGGTTGGGAGGCAGGTGGTCAATGTTGCTTCTTTCATGGTGAGGCTGGACTCACAGAAGCACATTGATTTCTCACTTTACACCCTCTCTTTTCCTTTCTTTTTATTTTAATATTTACATCCACTACATTTTGTCTTTCCAATCAAGCCAGTGTATGCCTCCACACAAAACCAAACCTCTCTCTACACAGACAACCGTAGAATCCATCATTCATCCCACTAGAGTATATAGAATATATATAAAAAAAAACCTCACACTAATCTCCACTCAAGCACACCCAACATTTTGCCAACTTTTTATTCTTATTATTATTATTATTATACAAAACCAAAACAACCCAACACCAACAGTCCACTTTTTTTATTTTTGCCAAACACCTCTACTGCCTTAGACAGCTTTTTGACAAGGTTGAAGTGGATAAACCAGCGGCCAGTCGTTCAACATCTGCTGAGATGGATCCACTCACTCTTTTTCAGCTTTTTTTTCTTCAGGAAAGAGAGAAATATATATTTTTTAAACTTTTCCATTCTAAAATATTCTCCATCCAACACCATCATCACATACCACCGCCCAAACATTCTTTATCTTATATATATATATATTTTTTCTTTTTCTTTTTCTTTTTCTTCTTTCCACCGCCCAACTTTTTATCTTTTTGCTGGAAATTTGTGTTAATGCATATAATAAGATAGTGGCATATGATAGTGGTGTTGGTGGTAGATAGTGGCATGTATAGAATATGATAGTGGTGTTGGTGGTAGATAGTGGCATGTATAGAATATGATAGTGGTGTTGGTGGTAGATAGTGGCATATATATAATATGATAGTGGTAGATAGTGGTAATATATAATATGTAAGTGGCATATAATGGGTTATAATGATGTTTGTAATATCTCCTATATAAGGAGTGTCATTTGGTCTTGTAAAATAAGAAGTTTTGAATATAACATAAATATATTCCTTCTTCCTCATATTTTCGGAGTTCTTCTTCCTCATATTTTCTAAGTTGGTATCAGAGCTACAAAAAACACAACAGCCCTAAAACCGTCATAGCCATGTCGGAAGTCACGTCCGAAACCACTTCAACCCCTGCCGCTGCCATTCCGGTGAAAACGTCAAACTCTCACTCTGTCCAAATCACCACCATCCGCCTAAATGGTGATAATTTTCTCCGCTGGTCACAATCTGTCCGGATGTATATCCGTGGGCAAGGAAAGATCGGTTACATCACTGGTGACAAGAAGGCTCCTGCTGTTAATGATCCGCTGTTCGACAGTTGGGACGCTGAAAATTCCATGGTTATGACATGGTTGGTCAATTCCATGGAGGAGGATATAAGCTCTAATTACATGTGCTATCCTACTGCACAAGAATTGTGGGATAATGTTAGTCAGATGTATTCTGACCTAGGAAATCAATCTCAAGTTTTCGAATTAACTTTGAAGTTGGGAGAGATTCGTCAAGGAGATGATTCCGTCACCAAATATTTCAATTCGTTGAAAAGGTTGTGGCAGGATCTTGACATCTTCAACACATACGAATGGAAATCGGTTGACGACTGCAACCACCACAAGAAAACTGTGGAAGATAGCCGTATTTACAAGTTTCTTGCCGGCCTCAACATTGAGTTCGATGAAGTGCGAGGAAGAATTATTGGCAGACCTCCTCTCCCATCCATTGGCGAAGTATTTGCCGAAGTCAGAAGGGAAGAGAGCCGAAGGAGCGTCATGCTTAAGAAAAAAGGTACTGGTGAATCAATTGAAATTTCTGCTTTAATTAGCGATGCTGCGGCCAACAAGGCTGCAAATTACCAGCGCAGGTTTGATGATAAGCCACGGGTCTGGTGTGATTTTTGCAACAAGCCTCGCCATACACGCGAAACGTGTTGGAAGATCCATGGCAAACCTGTCAACTGGAAAAGCAGCAAACAAGGAGAGAAGAATCGTGGCTTTCCTACCGCTAATGAAGCCGATTCAGGTCCCTTCAACAAAGAGCAGATTGATCAACTCTTAAAGCTGATAAAATCCAACTCCTCATCCGGTACTCCGAGTGTTTTGTTGGCACAAACAGGTAGAAATCCTAAAGCCTTCTCTTGCCTAAACTTCTCTCCGTGGATCATAGATTCCGGTGCCTCCGATCACATGACTAGTTTTTCCCATTTATTTAGTACCTATTTCCCTTGTTCTGGTCATGACAAAATCAGAATAGCCGATGGTAGTTTTTCACCTATTGCAGGAAAAGGATTTATTAAACTAACTGAGAAAATTAATCTCAATGCTGTTCTTCACGTCCCCAACTTAGCCTGTAACCTTTTGTCTGTCAGTAAACTATCTAAGGATTCTAATTGTCGTGTTACATTTTTTGAATCCCATTGTGAATTTCAGGACCAGAACTCGGGGATGATGATTGGGCGTGCTAGGATGCTTGAAGGTCTTTACTACTTTGATGAAGTACCTGTTAGTAATAAAAAAGCTCAGAGCTTTAATAGTACTAGTTCAATCTCTGTTCGAGAAAAAATAATGCTATGGCACTATAGGCTAGGACATCCTAGTTTTCTTTATCTGAAACATTTATTTCCAGAATTATTTAAAGGGATTGATTGTTCTTCTTTTCATTGTGAAAGTTGCTTTTTTGCAAAATTTCATCGCTCTACTTATTTGCCAAAACCTTACCAGGCTTCCAAACCTTTTTATTTGATTCATAGTGATGTTTGGGGCCCTTCTAAAATCACTACTCTTTCTGGTAAAAGATGGTTTGTTACATTTATTGATGACCATACCCGCTTATGTTGGATTTATTTGATGAATAAAAAATCTGACGTGAAAAATTTATTCACAAATTTTTACAATATGATTGAAAACCAATTTCAAACCAAAATTGGTATTTTACATTCTGATAATGAAACAGAATATTTCAATGAGCAGTTGGGTGAGTTTTTGGAAAAAAAAAGGGATTTTTCATCAATCTACATGTCGGGATACCCCTCAACAAAATGGCATTGCAGAACAAAAAAATAAACATCTACTTGAAATAGCACGTGCTATAATGCTTTACATGCATGTTCCTAAATATTTATGGGGTGAAGCAATTTTAACAGCCTCTTATTTGATAAACAGGATGCCTACAAAGGTGTTAACATACAAAACACCTTTCGATTGTCTCAAAACTTTTTTTCCTGACACGAGGTTGTTTTCTGATTTACCCGCCAAAGTTTTTGGATGTACTGCCTATGTTCATGTTCCTAGTCAATTTCGTTCAAAACTTGACCCCCGTGCTATAAAATGTGTTTTTTTGGGTTATTCCTCAAACAAAAAGGGGTATAAGTGTTTCGATCCTCAAACCAAGAAATTTCATGTGAGTATGGATGTGTCATTTGTGGAAACAAAATCCTATTTCCCCAACACTTCTCTTCAGGGGGAGACAAGTGGAGTAGAAGACCGTTTTTGGGATATTTCTATCCCGCTCCCCAATGTCATTTATCCTACACAAAAACCACATCTGTCTGATAATGATCACTTAGGAGAACCAAGTTCTATGGTGCCTAGTCAAGAAGATTCTTGTTTAGGGGGAGAAGTACTACAAAATGATCTAAATCCTGAGCTTCAGGTTTATACTAGGAAGCGATTTCATCTGAGGAATAATGACCCGAATGTCCATCCTAATGACCCGTATGTCCACCCGAGTTCTGGCATCGAAATTTTAGGTAATCCTATTCCTTCTATTTCCGACCTTGATGTTCCTATAGCAATTAGGAAAGGTGTCCGAAATTGCATTAAACATCCTATTGCAAATTACCTCTCCTATCAAAGACTGTCTAAAAACCATAGAGCTTTCACATCTAGGATTTCACACTTGTTTGTTCCAAGGAATATACAGGAAGCATTGGATGATCCGAATTGGAAATTAGCAGTCATGGAGGAGATGAATGCTTTAAGGAGAAGTGGTACTTGGGAGATAGTTGATCTACCCAAAGACAAGAAAACAGTTGGGTGTAAATGGGTGTTTACGATAAAATGTAACGCAGATGGAAGCGTTGAGAGATACAAGGCGAGACTGGTGGCTAAAGGCTTCACTCAAACTTATGGGATCGACTATCAGGAGACGTTTGCTCCTGTTGCTAAAATAAATTCCATCAGAGTACTGTTATCTCTTGCAGTAAATTCAGATTGGCCTCTACATCAACTTGACATTAAAAATGCATTTCTCAATGGTGATCTTGAAGAGGAGGTGTTCATGAGCCTACCGCCGGGATTTGAGCAGAGACTTGGAAGTGACAGAGTATGCAGATTGAACAAGTCATTATACGGACTCAAACAATCACCAAGAGCATGGTTTGAACGCTTTGGGAAGGCAGTTATCAGTTGTGGCTTCTCGCAGAGTCAAGCAGATCACACAATATTTTATAAACATTCAAAAAACAGTAAAATTGCAATTTTGATTGTTTATGTTGATGACATCATTTTAACTGGTAATGATGAAGCAGAGTTAGCAGCCCTCAAAGAGAAACTCGCAAAAGAATTTCACATTAAGGATCTGGGAGCCCTCAAGTATTTCCTCGGAATGGAATTTGCAAGATCCAAGGAAGGTATATTCGTTAATCAGAGAAAATATGTTCTTGATCTCCTTGGAGAAACAGGTATGCTTGGTTGTAAGATGGTGGAGACTCCGATCGAGCCTAACTTGAAGTTACAAGCTGCTAAGGCTGAAGAAGTCAAAGAGAGGGAACAATATCAGCGACTTGTCGGGAAATTGATTTACTTGTCTCATACGCGGCCTGATATTGCCTTTGCAGTCAGCATGGTAAGTCAGTTCATGCACTCACCAGGGGCAGAGCACTTTGAGGCCGTTTATAAGATCTTAAGATATTTGAAAGGAACTCCAGGGAGAGGCTTACTGTTCAAGAAACATGGACATCTTCAAGTTGAAGTATACACAGATGCAGACTGGGCAGGAAGTGTTACAGACAGGAGATCAACATCCGGATACTGCTCCTTTGTAGGTGGGAACCTAGTTACATGGCGGAGTAAAAAACAGAATGTGGTAGCTAGAAGTAGTGCAGAAGCAGAGTTCAGAGCTGTTGCCCATGGAATCTGTAAAGTAATGTGGATTAAAAGAATTCTTGAAGAATTAAAGCTTTCTCACCCGACACCTATGAAGGTCTATTGTGACAACAAAGCAGCTATATCTATAGCTCATAATCCAGTTCTACATGATCGCACAAAACATATAGAAGTGGATAAACATTTCATCAAGGAGAAAATCAATGCTGGCATAATCTGTATGACCTACCTTCCAACAGGTGAACAATTAGCTGATGTGCTAACGAAGGGACTACACAAGAAGCAATTTGATAAGCTGACTAGCAAGCTGGCTATGGAAGATATCTTCAAACCAGCTTGAGGGGGAGTGCTGGAAATTTGTATTAATGCATATAATAAGATAGTGGCATATGATAGTGGTGTTGGTGGTAGATAGTGGCATGTATAGAATATGATAGTGGTGTTGGTGGTAGATAGTGGCATGTATAGAATATGATAGTGGTGTTGGTGGTAGATAGTGGCATATATATAATATGATAGTGGTAGATAGTGGTAATATATAATATGTAAGTGGCATATAATGGGTTATAATGATGTTTGTAATATCTCCTATATAAGGAGTGTCATTTGGTCTTGTAAAATAAGAAGTTTTGAATATAACATAAATATATTCCTTCTTCCTCATATTTTCGGAGTTCTTCTTCCTCATATTTTCTAAGTCTTTTATTACAAAAAAAAAAAAAAAAAACCTTCTATTCATTCCATCTCATTTTTCTGCTCAGTCTTGTACCTTCAAGCCATTCGGATTTGCACAACAACCCATATTTTATTCATCTCAGGGATCAACCCCGATCACAATTTTACACCAAAAAAAAAAAAATCAAACACACAAACAACCAAAACAACCACATCCACAGGCGGGATTTTTCTCTACTCTGCTGCCGATCTCTTCTTCTTGCCTCCGTCCTGGGCGGCCCTTGACGGTGTTGCCTCCGTGTTTCCCACTCCACTGGGCATGATCACTACTCCCTGCTCCTCCACTGCAGCATATGGCGGCCCTCCAAATCGAAACATCACGGTGGCCTTCCGCTTCAGCTCCTTGTTTTCCGCCTTTAGAACACTTATCTCTGCTCGCGCATCCTTATACATGCGTTGGAGCAGAGCCAGTTGGGCGTTTAACTGCTGCACCTCATTTGTCCTACTCTGCAGCCGGTTCAACAAATTTGTAACCGCAGTCATGGTTTCCACACATGACTTCAATGTATACTGATTGGCCTCCACATCCGACTGCACTGCCATTCTTTGCTCCACAGACCGCATAGGAAAGTTCAACGGAGCAAACTCCGGGGCGCTTGGTTGAGGTTCCAGTGCCACCGCACCAGTTATCTCTCTTGTTGACTCGTTGAGGTCGGGAAAGAGAGTGAGCAGACCGCGGGAAGACGAAGTCATTTTTCTGGGCAACAGAGTGTTACAGAGTATCTTTCTCAACAAAACGAAGAATTTTTCAGAGGTTTCTCTCAGTTTTTCTGTCTCAGCTTCTGCCTCAGCCTTAGCCTCCGTCTTGGTTAAATAGCCGAGGCAGCCACGCGTATCGCGCGCCACTTGACGCCAGACGACAAACGGGCGCGCCAGCCAAGGCACTCATGTGCCTCGCCATCATATCTGGCACGCCTTTTTATGGATTGGGCACGCCTTTTGATGGCACGCCTTTTGAAAGATTGGGCACACCGTTTGAGGGTGCGACTTTTTAGGGGTCCGACAAGACTCTGTAAACTGTCCCGACATTGATTCCGGTTAGCTCCTTCATGGGTCCGACAAGACTCAGTAAACTGTCCCGACATTGATTCCGGTTAGCTCCTTCATGGGTCCGACAAGACTCTGTAAACTGTCCCGACATTGATTCCGGTTAGTTTCTACAAGGGTCCAGCAAGACTCTGTAAACTGTCACAACATTGTCTGCTACAACGGTCCGACATGACCCCATAAACTGTCTTCTACATCAGACTGCCATAACCATACAGTCTTCTACAACGGTCTGACACGACCATACAGTGTCTCCTATCCATTTTTTATTTTTCAGATTATTTTCTTGTTTTGTTACTCTTTCCAAACTCAAGTTGGTTAGTTCTTATCCCCCTTGAGTTTGCAGGGGGCTGTTAAAACCTACCATCACCTACTCCACCTACTACACCTACCACCACCTACTACCACCTACTACACACCTACCACTACCACCTACTACCACCTACTCCACTACATCTCCTATATAAGGAGCCCCTCACCATTTGTAACACACAACATACAACAATCAATAATACATCAATATATACATAATTGATTCTCTCTCTCTTTCTCTATACATTAATTTTTTACAAGCCACACCGCCTTAATTCTATGGATCACATCCGCTCCAATCTCCTCAGTCGTTGTAATAATCGATCCTAAATAACAAAAATATTCACTATTAGGTAGTTCTTGGTTCTCAATCTTCACTTATCCTCTACTTCCATTATTACTGTTACTAAAATTATATTTCATGTACTCTATCTTAGTTCTTGTAGAAATTTAATGTATAAAGAGAAATAGAGAATTGTATTATTGATTGATATAATGTTATATATATTACAATTACAAGGATTCCTATTATATAGGAGTGTGTTTGGGAGTAGGTGGAGAGTAGGTGAAGTGGAGGTGGTAGTGGTGTAGTGGGTTAGGTTTAGTGGAGTAGGTGAGGTGGTAGTGGTGGTAGGTTTATGGTAAATTCTAACAGCCCCCCGCAAACTCAAGGAGGATAGAAACTAACCAACTTGAGTTTGAAGAGAGGAACAAAATAATAAAATACATAAAAATAAAAGAGGATAGGAGACACTGTATGGTCGTGTCAGACCATTGGGGAAGACACTGGATGGTGGTGTCATAACATTGTAGAGGACACTGTATGGTGGTGTCATAACGTTGTAGATGACACTGTATGGTGGTGTCATAACGTTGTAGAGGACACTGTATGGGGATGTCATAACGGTGTAGAGGACACTGGATGGCGGTGTCAGACCGATGTAGAAGACAGTTTATGGGGTCATGTCGGACCGTTGTAGCAGGCAATGTTGTGACAGTTGTTGTGACAGTTTACGGAGTCTTGCTGGACCCTTGTAGAAACTAACCGGAATCAATGTCGGGACAGTTTACAGAGTCTTGTCGGACCCATAAAGGAGCTAACCGGAATCAATGTCGGGACAGTTTACAGAGTCTTGTCGGACCCTTATAGAAGACAGTTTATGGGGGTCATGCCGGACCGCTGTAGAAGACTGTTTACGGGGTCATGTCGGACCGATGTAGAAGCAGTTTATGGGGTCATGTCGGACCGGTGTAGAAGACACTGTATGAGTGTGTATATAGGCTGCCCAAAAGATATACATGTAGATATATATATCGAGTCCGCAAAAGTCGCGCCCTCAAAAGGCGCGCCCACTTTATCAAAAGATGTGCCCGACAGAAATCATCGAGCGGCGAGCCATCAAAAGGCGCGCCAGACACGCGGCGATGCACGTGACCGACAAAACGCGTGTCGGCCTCTTCATCAGGGTCTTTATAAACCGAAGCGGAGGCTGAGGCTTGGAAGCATAACAAACCAGTTGAAACCTCTGCATTCTCAGAGAGCTTGTCTCGAAGAGCTGCAAATCTTGAAACACTCTGTAACCAACCCTGTCTGACAGTACCAATCGGTAATCGCTGCTTCTCTGAAACACTTAGCAACCCAAAAACATGGCCTCTTCTTCCCGTCCAGCTACCCAGAACATGGCCTCTTCTTCCCGTGGTCTACTTACTCTCTTTCCCGACCTCAACGAGTCCACAAGAGAGATAACCGGTGCGGTTGCCCTTGAACCTCAACCAAACGCCCCTGAGTTTGCTCCGTTGACCTTTCCTATGTGGTCTGTGGAGCAAAGAATGGCAGTGCAATCAGATATTGAGGCGAATCAGTATACTTTGAAGTCATGTGTGGAAACCATGACTGCGGTCACAAACTTGTCGCACCGGCTGCAGAGTAGGACAAATGAGGTGCAGCAGTTAAACGCCCAACTGGCTCTGCTCCAACGCATGTATAAGGATGCGCGAGCAGAGATAAGTGTGCTAAAGGCGGAAAATAAGGAACTGAAGCGGAAGGCCACCGTTATGTTCCGATTTGGAGGTCCGCCATATGCTGCAGTGGAGGAGCAGGGAGGAGGCAACTTGCTTGGTGGTCTAGGAAGCATGGAGGCTGGGCAGTCAAGGGACAATCAAGAGAAAAGCAAGAAGAAGAGACCCGCAGCAGAGTAAAGAAGAAAAATCCCACTGTGGGTGCGGTTGTTTTGTTTTTTGTTTGTTTGTTTGTTTGTTTGTTTGTTTTTTTTTTTTTTTTTTTTGATGTAAAATGGTGATCGGGGTGAGTCCCGATATGAATAAAGCAAGTGTGTTTGGCAAACTCGAATGGTAGGTGTGGTAATGCAGAAAAATCAACTGGAATGAATTTTTTTTTTTTTTTTTTTGTGAAAATAATAATAATAATAATATTGGTATCATGGAGTGGGCGGTGGTACAAAAATATTGTGTAGAAAAAGAGGGAGATGGTGGAAAATTATTGTTTAGACAGAGAGAAGGCATGTGAGGTGTAAAGTGGAGGACAAAATAAAAGAAAAAAAGGTGGGAAATGTGATGATTTCTGTCCCTTCGCACAAAAACAGTACCACTAAAAGATGTTGTGGCTGCAAAGCCTGAAAAACTCAATGCATCAGTGGTTGATGGCGGAGACAATTGGAGTGTGGGACAGAGACAGCTTCTGTGCTTGGGGAGAGTCATGCTGAAACACAGCAAGATTCTGTTTATGGACGAAGCAACGGCTTCTGTCGACTCCCAGACCGATGCTGTCATTCAGAAAATCATTCGCGAGGACTTTGTGTCGTGTACAATAATCAGCATAGCTCACAGAATACCCACAGTTATGGACTGTGACAAAGTGATGGTTATGGATGCTGGATGGGCAAGGGAATATGAAGCCCCATCTCAGTTGCTCGAGAGGCCTTCGTTATTAGCCCAGCAATACTCAGATTACTATGCATTTAGAGGCCATGAGGTGTACCAAACACCATTCAAGGAGGGGAAGAAAAGAGGGTCTGAGAAGCTTGATCAGAAGCAGGTTGTCCATAGGAAGTCCATTGATGCATTTGGACAGAGGACTTCACAGTATAGAGGTGTCACAAGGCATAGATGGACCGGTAGATATGAAGCCCATCTATGGGACAACAGTTGTAAGAAAGTTGGAAGAGGCAGGAAAGTGAAGGTATGTGTACAAAATTCCAGCGGGCAGCGAAGGCAAGGTTGCCGGCCGGCTGCCCGCCGGTGAGAAAACAAAATACGAGCCTAAATCTTATAGCTCTGATACCATGTAGAAATTTAATGTATAAAGAGAAATAGAGAATTGTATTATTGATTGATATAATGTTATATATATTACAATTACAAGGATTCCTATTATATAGGAGTGTGTTTGGGAGTAGGTGGAGAGTAGGTGAAGTGGAGGTGGTAGTGGTGTAGTGGGTTAGGTTTAGTGGAGTAGGTGAGGTGGTAGTGGTGGTAGGTTTATGGTAAATTCTAACAGTTCTGCTTATCTTAAATCTTTTAGATTCAAGTTCTTCTCTCCAAGTCTCCAACTTAACGTTAACTCATTCTCTAGTCTCATCCATTAACACGATATCATCTGCAAAAAGCATACACTATGGCACATCATCCTGAATATTTCTCATCAACTCATTCATAACTAAAGCTAAAAGATAAAGACTTAAGGTTGATCCTTGATGTAATCCTACAGTGATTCGAAATTCACTTGTCTCTCTAGCAGGCGATCTAATAGTGGTCACCACACCTTCATACATATCCCTAATCACATCAATATAACTTTTTGTCACCCCTTTCTTCTCTAACATCCATCAGATTATATCTCGAAACACTCTATCATATGCTTTCTCAAGATTAATAAAAACCATATAAATGTCTCTTTTCTTTTCTCTATACTTTTCTATTACTCTTCTCAAAAGATAAATCGCTTTCATTGTTAGCCTACCATCCATAAACCCAAATTGATTTTCTGACATCTCTGTTATATCTCGCAATCGACGTTCCATCACTCTCTCCCACACTTTCGTTATATGACACATTAGCTTGATTCCTCTACATTTATTGTAATTTTTGGCATCTCCTTTATTCTTATAGATTAGCACTAAAATACTCTTCCTCCACTCCTCTGGCATTCTTCTAGTCAACAAAATCTTACTAAATAACCTAGTCAACCAAACAACCCCCTTTTTACCCAAACATTTTCAAGCTTCAATAAGAATATCATCGAGTCCTAAAGCATTATTCGATTTCATTTTCTTAAGTGCAATCTCCACTTCAAAGTTCCTAATCCTACGATAGAACTTGTAATCCTGGTTTTCCTTATTACTGTCTAGTTCCTTCCTTTTTGACCTACCTTCATATTCCTCATTTGACAACTTTTCAAAATAGCTCTTCCACATCTCTTTAATCTCTTCATCCTTCACCAACACATTAGAGTCCTCACTCTTGATACACTTAACCTAATTAAAATCTCATGTTCTCCTCTCTCTTATCTTAGCAAGTTTGTATATCCTCTTCTCTCCCTCTTTTCTAGCTAGTCTAGTGTATAAGTCATCATAGGCTTTCAACTTAATCTCTCTCACTACCTTTTTTGACCTCCTTATTATCCAATCTATAGCTCTTAAGGTTTTCTTCAGTTCTATCATTCTGCCACTTTTTAAAACACTCTTTTTTCGTCTTTACTACCGCTTGAACCCCCTCTCCACCGCCAAGTTTCCTTAGAGTTGGGTCCCTTTTCTTTCGACTCTCAAAGAACTTTCCTTCGGATTCTCCTCATACAATTGGTCATTGAGTTTCACATAGTATTAGCATTATCTTCCAAATCTCAAGTACCTTCTCTATCCATTCTATTATTAAATATTTCTAATTTATCTCTTTTTAGGTCCCACCATCTCGTCCTACAACGCCCACTATTCTTTCTAACTTGGTATTGCCCTTTAAAGCAGAAATCTAGTACCAAAATCTTATGTTGAGACGTCAAGCTCTCTCCAAGAATCACCTTACAATTATTGCATTGTAGACGGTACACTTTTCTCATTAGAAAGTAGCCTATTTAGCTCCTAATTGACCCACTCTTAATTATTATCAAATGCTCATCTCTCTTCGTATACATAGTATTGGCCACCACCAGGTCAGAAGCCAATGCAAAATCTAAAATACTCTCACTAGCCTCATTTCTATCACCAAAATCATACCCCACCATGCACCCTCTCATAACCTAATTTATTTATTCTTGCATAGCTGTTGAAATCACCCCCTATAACTAGGTTTTCTCCTACAGGTACCTCCTATATATCCTCATCCATTTGGTCCCAAAAATCTCTTAGTCTGATCATTTAATCCTACTTGTGGGGTGTATGCACTAATAATGTTCACTATATTCTCTCTAATAACTAGTTTAACAAACATAATCCTATCACCTTTTCTAATGACCCCCACTACATTTTTTACAAGACCCTTGGTAATTATTATTCCTACCACATTCTTGTATCTATCCTTATCACTATAATACAATTTAAAACCGGTATCCTCTATTTCCCCAACTTTTTCACCCGTCCACTTAGTTTCTTGTACGCAAGCTATACTAACTCTCCTCCTGATCATGACATCTACCAATTCCATAGTCTTACCAATTAAAGTTTCTACATTTCATGGGGCTACCCTAAACCAATAGTCTTAAACTAGTTTCTTTATCCACGCTCATCCAAAAAAATGCGAAAAATTTGCCCATTTTTCACCGCACTTAGGCGTCAATGCAACGCCCCTTGCTCACTTTTTGAAACACCCGGAGGCAGGCGCAACACGTCACTTAAGAGGAACGACCTAGCATTTAATTGATTCAAAGTAGGATTCATTTTCATAAGGGATTCAAAGTAGGATTCATGGCTTTTTTACGTGTTAATTGTCGGCTACCCAACACATAACCCTCCTCTAACCAGACCATTCGATCAAATTTAGGCGTAAGAAATGTAATGCATAACACAATTCATCAAACTAAGTCATCAAAAAATACCACGTTGCTACTTAAAAAATAAAAATTCCTTTTATAAAAAAATATATATATATTAAAAAAAAGAAAGTATCACCTTCTTTTATAAGCATTAGCAAAGGAATCACTACCCGACCCCAATGTCTTTAACAAATTATCATACATTGTGGGCTCTTTATAAGCCGTTCCTGCTTCTTCTTTGGCCTCTTCTTCAGAATCTACAGTTGAGTGTTCCGGTAATAAATCCTCTGTACCCAATAAATCAACAAAACATATCAAATATAGCCATTCATTCGAAGTTAAATCCTCAGGAAATAGGATTCACAAGTTTGGATTCCTTAATAAAGGTTCAAAAACATGGCAAAGTGAGTTAGACTAACATTAACTTGATTGTGAACCCTTCACAACTAACTAAACATATTGAGACAGCCAATATAGAAGATTTAACTCGCCTGAGGCACTCAGGGAGGGTCTGTGCTCAATCTCATCTTTGGCACGCCGATGTTTTCTTGTATGCCAGTTTGTCCCAGACTCCTTGGGTGTTTTTGGTCTCTTGAATCCTGATAAAAACACGACAAATAAACACAACCATCCATATGCAGCAGATATACATCTATACTATCAATACTCGTATGAAAAATGACTAATGTATCAGTTTGGTTGTGTAAGTGAGGCCTTTTCCAATTTTCAATACAAATTTATCCAACAAAAAAAAAAATTAACTATTTGAAAGAAAAAAACATTGCCTGTGTTTTAATGGTAAAATTACAAATTCTACCATTCAAAAACATCAATTTATGTACTGCTTCAGTTATATTACATAGTGCATAAAAATGAGACGAACCCACTTCACGAACACCCATACTGAATCCCTTTAGCCATTGATGAACCTTTTCATCTGAACAACTTTCAAAAAAATTAAACTAGTAACTAAGTAGACTATGCATAAAACAATTAAAGACATTTTTTGGGCTCAATACAAAGGAAAATGTCAGTGATTTACAACAACACCACAAAAAAACTAATAGTACCAATACAGCCACCAAAAAAAGCAGTAGCTAAACTATTTTAGTTTCTTTTCTTTTCTTTTCCTAGGGTTTATCGGCAACCAAACGGATGATAAAGAGGGAAGAGGAGAGTCGACTATGAATTGTACCTCGTTTTCTGGAAAAGCGTTGGTTACCCATCAGCTTCGAGTCAGTCTCTGAAACCCAATTCGCTAGAGATAGAGAACTAGCGGGAAAAGAAGCTCAGCGGCACTACGCAAGCGAGGAAGGTGTTTGTTAGGGCAAACCGGGTCTTAAAAACTGAATTATAATAACCTGTTCCAAAATAGGGAGATTTACCAATAAATCTTAAAATTTGAACTTATGCACCAATTGGTCCCATTTTTATTCTATTAAACCATTTAGTCCCATTTAATTGTGAAGGACATAATTACCCTCATCTAACCGTAAAACACACACAGGGGCTGGCATGGGCTCTTTCTCCTATCACACAGATACACACATACATTGTGAGGGGCACACACACAGATACACACATACATTGTGAGGGGCAAACACACACACACACATACACACACACAGATACACACATACATTGTGAGGGCAGACACACACACACAGATACACACAGGGACGTCGTTGCTGACCGATCTAATCTTCCTGAGCCGTCGGTTCGTGCGTCACCCGCCGAGCCTCTGCGGCAGTCAGAGAATGATGCGCGAGCCGGAGTTGAGGGTAAGAGAGGCGGCGGTGGAGCAGATCGAAGAGAGGCAGAGCGATTGGGCGTACTGGAAGACACAGAAGACACCATTAACGCACACACCTAGCAGCAGCCTCAGCATCTCAGCATCTTTATACTCACACAAGCAGATCAAATACATCGGATCGTTGATTCCACCGCCTCGATCCTTCGAGAATGGAAACCGAGGGTACGAATTGATGACCGCTTGATCGAGCCCTCTTATGGAGACCCATTCTGCAACACATCTCTCTCATGGTGACCCATCGCCTCACTCATCTCTCTCATGGAGACCCATTCTGCAACACACACACTAATACACACACACGCAAATCTCTGAGGGTGTGCCACACCGGAATGAAAGTGGGACCAAATCAGTGAACCAAAAATGACAGTTTGTAAATCAATGAAAGGGCACTCTCGTCCACAGAGTAAAACAAAAAAGAAAAAAAAAACAAAAAGGACCAAATCAATACACCAGCAGGACTATTTGGTATAATAGAATGAAAGTGGGACTATTTGGTATAACAGTTTGTAAAATAGGATTTATTGGTAAATTTCCCTCCAAAGTATTAGACACTTTTTAAAAATCAATAATTATAACAATATAAATTTATTACTTTGTCATTCTTTTAAATTTATGACAATTGATGTTATTGAAAAAAATTATAATGTTTTAATTTAAATCAAATAATAGTTTTAGAAATTTAATATTTTTAAAATGTAATAATTATACTGTTAAAAAAAATTAGATTTTCCAAAAAACCCTAATATTTTGAGATAGAGGGAGTAGTTTCCTTTCTTATCCCCACCCCATACCCTTATGATTAATTTTTAGAAAATTTGGTATTTTTTTAAGGTTTTTAGTATTTATGTAAAAAATTTCACATCCACTTTGTATAAAAGTATATTATGTGGGTATTTGGGAAGTGGATTTTTATGTAGATTTTTTTAGTTGTAGGATATTATTGGATAAAAAAATTTTGATGTTTGGAAAGATAGTTGGGTTTTTTATGGTTAGATGTGATGTTTGTAAGAGAAAAAGTGAAACAATTATGGAGTTGGATGCAATATTTTGTTTGGATTTTTTTTTTTTTTGTTTTGCAAAAACTGTCTTTTAGCGGAAAAAATTAAAAAAAACCCAAAACCAAATCTTGCGTGAGTGAATCAATTAGATTGATAATTATGAATTAAAAGAATTAAATAAGGTTAGAGATTGATCTAAGTAGTTATAGTGTGAGCTGATTTTATCTACTATTGTAGTTGTTTCTTTTATAATGGTATAGATGGATAAATTATTTATCATAAATACATAGTGGGTCTATGGCAAGTGTAGATAATCCATGTTTGTTGAGTTTTTAAACTAAGACCTCGTTTGGGAACAGGTTAATTTAGTAACTTTTTGGTTATTTGGCTAAAAAGGTAGGTAAAAAAAACTTATATGTTTGGGATGACTTTTTGACTAATTACGAAAAGATGTGCAAAAAATAAAAAGAAAAGAGAATCTTTGACTTTTTGGTATGGATTGTTGACTTTTTGACTAATTTAGTAACTTTTTGGCTAATTGACTAAAATAGCCTCTTGTCAAACGAGACCTAAGAGATATCAAAGGATAACTTGTTCATTTTTATGCCAACATACATGTCACATAACTATCAACGTGACATTTTTTTATCCAAAATTAAACGTATGCTGATTTTGAAAGTAAATTGAAAAAAAAATTATAAACATTAGACATTAAAATAAAAATAAAAAATACTTTATGAGTCAAAATTCAAATTTTTTAAAGAAATTAACTATGAAACCTAAGGGGAATAAAAGTACAATTTCCACTATTATTTTAACCAAACACATTAGAGCTGTTTCCTCTACAAATTTTATTTTTTATTTTTTATTATTCTTTAATAACCAAAAGAAGGAAAATAATCACACTTTATCCAATATTTGTCACTTCTTTCATTTCATTCTGTAAAGTTCAAAGCGCACACTGTTAAAAAAATGATTGATAAATTTAAAAAACAAACAATCCTAGACTTAAATTATAATTACAACACAAACAGACAATTACACTAATAATTATTTTTTGTCAAAAATTTGTCAAACCTAACATAGGCAAAGTAGTTCATGTGCATAGATGTGGCCACTGTGCATAATTTCCAATTAACAAATAAAAATAGAACATAAAAAAACCAAAAACAAAAGATCATGATGACAACAGACAAAATCTTTCACAATACTCATAAAGATTACAAACAACTAATCACACCCCTCCAATACCTATAAATCAAAACAAATAAAAATAAAAATGGAATCTCAAAAAACATAACTAGTAGGTCTCCAACAGAAAAGAATTTGGGGCCTACCTACCAACACTTTCTATTCAGGAAATTGTAAAATTATAAAAAACTAAACACAGAATTAAAATCATTAATACTAAAAAAATTAAAAATAAAAACTACAATTTTTTGATCTTGTCACACAAATGTCGTACATTCATGAGAAACATGGCAGAAAAACATAGGACATGTTTTCATTCCAGTTAATATTTTCAGAATTTTGTTCATTTTTTTTTTTTTTTTGACACCATCATTGTACAAGAACAACAATTTTTTTCATATAATCAAATCAGGTCCTTTGCCTCACCCTCCTGCTGTTGGTATCACCACCATCGGAAAGTTGGGCCCAAACGCTTCGTGACTTTCCACCTCCGCTGCTACAATCCTCCTCGCAACCTGCCACAGTCTTCAGGAGCTCAGACTGCAGTGATGGGCAGTTTTCTTTAAGATATTCAAACCCGTCAGATCGCATAACAGCTGCAAAACGAAAATTCCAAATAAAGGTTAACCGGATGAGATCTCAAGCAACCATCAAGCCAAAAACAATAATGGGAAGCAGTCCTGTAATCCAGACGCCCCCCACAGATGAGATCCCAAGCAACCATCAAACCAAAAGCAACCTCGATCATTGATTTTGAAAAGAAAAAAAAAAAAATCACAAAAATCACAAAGAAATAGAAAAACCATATCAAATGTATTTGGAACAAAACTGGAGAGAAAAAAAAACTTGTGGAGAAGTCCCTTGTATTCTTTTTTCTTTTTCTTTTTTTTCTACAGAGACAAAAAAGAACAAAAGCAACACTTGTATTCAACAAATCTATCGATGATGCTTTGATACCATGTGAGATTTACGATAGAAAGAAGGAAAAAGAAAAGAATATAGAAAAAGAAAAGGTGTATGGGACATTGGGAATATTTGCACACCACTCATCCTCTTCGTACACACCTTTTTTTTCATTTTTCTAATTATGATTGTCCTTCAACCAAATTACTTTAAGACAAATGATACACACCTCCAAACCTAGCCGCCATGAGCAACAGATCACCACCACCAGCCCCCTGCCACCACCCTTGAGCCACCATCCTTCGCCCCTCCCCCACCCTTGCAAAATCTTCTTCTTCTTTATGGCAGTGGCGAAGGCGGGGGGGCAACTGGAAGGCGAGGGAAGGTGGCAATTGGGATGGAAGAAGGTGGAGTGGTGGCTGGTTAGGGTTAGGATTTGAACATTGAAGATAAGGGTATTATAGGAGAAGCATGTGGTGTGGAATGAGAAAAGACAAAAAATCAAAAATCAAAATTGGATATGGTGTGAACTCATCAATGGTGTGTACTAAGAGGACGAGTGGTGTGCAAGTAGAATTTCCCACCTTATATTTATATTAATAAAGTCCAAAATACATAAATACATAAGCCACATAACACACAACAGAGAACATGTGGTTAAAGCATGATTTGTTCAAGAAATAGGTATTCCACCATATCATTGGGAAGGTCCCTCCTGCACAAATCATGAAACAAGAAGCTTTTGGAAACACAATGCACCCAAGTAAACAAGAAATGAGATTAATAAAAAGGTTAAACGAACATCCCACACCCGCAGCCCATGAGCCAGCCTATTATTAGACAGGGCCTGGGCTTATATTTTCGGCAAAAAAAATTCCCGTCGAGATAAGCCCATGGGCAGGCTTAGGCATGTTTTTCAATAGGTGGGTTGGGCTGGAACAAGCCGATGCCAACCCTCACACATGATCAAACACTGGCCTCTGCATAGCTATCCAAGAAACATTCAAGAACCTTTCCTCCCACTCCAATGAAATAAAAAAACCTGTCAATCCAGGATAAAGAGGGGTTCACCTTGACATTGCACCGCCTATATGTGGCAACTATGAGAGGTTAATCCATCATGCTCATTCTCTTCAATAAAATTCAAAAAATCCCTCATGGAAGAAGTAATATGATTGCAACCTCTTCTCTCCACAGGAAATTTGATATTAAAATCACCACTACACGCACACCAAGGTTTCTCCCATCTTGCTTTTGCAACCACTAGCTTCACAGATCCATCTAGCCTCCAAAAACCATCTAGCCTTAATTGCTTCTCTCAGTTATAAGCATATCCATCTACCCTCCGAAAACCCTAGCTTCACAGATCTCCATATACCTCAACCTCTTTCCATTACCGACACCCCCATCTCGCCATCTACATCATCTTTGGAGAGATCAAACATCTTCCACGACACTCGGAAGATTCTCCAATTCGCCTTGCAACACCATTCTAGAGAGGAAGGCAACCACAAATCCAATTTACTTTTATTTTTGCCAACTTTAGTAGGATACTTCTCAAAGCATTAACTCTTCTTGCAAGAATTGACATTGGATATAGTCATGAGTCATGTCCTTCATATATGAGATTAGTAATAAATCAGCTCAACGTAAGGCTGCAAGAGAAAGGGACTAATTTGACCATGTGAAGGCAAAAGATAAAAACATCTCATAAGAGGTGTCATGATGAAGAGTCCTACTTAAAATTAATGCATGATGCTTTTCCAATTATAAAAACCCACAAAGTAAAGAACTTATCCAAATCATGGGAGCAAGGTGAAGACAATATGAGAACCAGACCAATTTACCTGCAAGGTTTTCAGCAGCAAATCTTAGACAAACAGCTTTTAATTCTGTAGCATGAAAACAGTCTGCCAAAGCTAGAGTTCTCGCTGCAGAATTCACGGATATATCCTTGCACAAATGAGATTCACACATCCGTCTTAGTCTTCCCAAATCATACTTATCAGCTGCGGCTAACAACTTTGTTGTTAATGTCTCAGATACAGATGATGAACTAGAAGCTACCAACTCATCTTCCATAAGAGCATCTCTGTATATAAAGTGCAGAATTGCCTGTCACACATCCCCAAAAAAAAAACAATTAGGACAACTGCCCAATAATAATAGAACAAACAATTTCATTATTATTTGAGAAACAAGAAGATATTGACAGCAGTAATGAAGTGCACTATGCCACTAGAAGTTCAAGAAGATGATCCACTGCTATGGAACCAGAAGAAAAATGAGAACGAGAAATGTTCTCACCTTAAAAACAGTGGGTTCCATATCTGTAATTACAATCTCCTGTACATCACCCTCTGACCCATCAAAAAATTCAGATCGGAACACCGGGGATCGAGCAGCCAATACCAACTTATGAGCATGAAATTTTTTCCCTGCCACATTGAAAATAACATCCGAACCATCCATATTTTCCAGCAGTGTGCCAAAATGCGCTCCAATATCAGAATCTGGAACCTGAATCGAATGCAACCCTGCACAGTCTGTTGCAGAAACCACAACTCCAACAGTACAATTGATTTTCAAGCAATCATCTTTAAGATAATCTGAAGTTTCAAGTAACGCTCTTCTAAAAAAACGCTTATATCCCCTACATAATAACAAAATTAGATCAAATGAGCATTTTCAAGACATAGATAATGGTGAATTCAAAGGAGAAAAATGGAAACAGGAGGCCAATTTTCTTTTTCTTTTTTTGATAAATAGAGGCCAATTTTCTGCTTGTTTAGTCTATTTGTAGTATAAGATAATCAGTCATTCCACACAAACTATTAGCCAATACAAATCACGTAGAGATAGTAATGATGTGAATATTACTGTACTGGTACATTCCGGTATACCTTTTCAGGTTTATCAAAACACAAATTAAATATTTATTAAAAGTATTTATTCTTACTTCCGATCAAAAAATATTTATTTTTACTTAGATGTATATATTACAGCAATTTAAATTTTCAAAATAAGCAAAATGACCATTATACATGACATCTTTTCTTTGTAATCACATACCTGAAATCTCATATGACAAAGAAAAAATTTTAAAAATTAAAAACAACAAGTGAGGGAAAGAGTTAGACCTCAGGCAGTTTAGGTGTAGACCCTAGACTTTTAGCAGAGTTGCAGGGTTCTGCACAGTGTTTTAAAAGGCTCTAGGCGCACTGAGGCAATAAGGTCTCCTATAGTTTAAGCGCAAGGCGAGGAGCAAGTAGTAGGAGAAAAGCAAAATTATAAAATAGGCAAACTTTTCAACATAACAAATATATACAGAATTCCAAAAATCGTAAAGTAAGATTCACAAGCATAGCAGAGAAGAAAATACGGAGAGATAACCTAGCAAAGAAGAATAAAATAAGAAAAGAAGAAGAGAAGAAAAATAAGGAAAGAAAAAATAGAGGCAGACCCATGAAGAGAACTCATCGAAGAAGAAAAGAAGAAAAATAAAGGAAGAAAAAATAAAGGTAGAGAGATAACCCAACCAAGATAACCCATCGCAGAAGAGAAGAAGAGAGAACCACCGGAGCAGAAGAGAGAGAACCACCCAAAGAAAAAACCGAAGTTGTGTCGTCTTCTCACTTTTTGATCGCTTTTTTTCATCTTCTTCACCTAGGATTTTTTTTTAATCACTTTATGCTCTCTTTTAATCATGTTTCGTGATTTTATAATGAAGTATTTTGATTCCCTGTGGGTATACCCACAAAAAAAAAAGCACTTAATCAACAGTTGGAGTAAAAAAATATGTAAAACCCATGAACCCCGGGCCTCGCGTCTCGAAAAAAAGCCCTTGCCTTAGTGCCTAAGTTGTTTGAAGCGCACGGCTGCGCCTCATGCTTAGGCGCGCGCCTAAGTGCACCTTTTAAAACACTAATTCTGCATACACGGCATTACCTTTAACTGTTTTTGTTATTTCAAGAGTGAGAGTTGTACTTGAATATATATACATACAAATATGCACCTTCATTTTTCTCAAGTAAAGACCACTTCCGTTATCCTATCTGTTTGGTTCTCTCTCTCTCTCTAACAGTCCTGCCACTCCATTTGATTAGCTTCTCACACCTTCACTCTGTTTCTCTCTAAAACATGTCCAATCCAATGACCTCTTACTCTCCACTTCATTCTCTTCCTCTCTCTTTCTTTTTTTTGATAAATAAATAAATTCTCTTCCTCTCTCTTTCACTCTATCTATAAACAGTAAGTGGGTTTGATCTTTCCCATTCATTTTATTTAGTTTCAGCATACATAACAGCAGCGTTATTAAAGGTGATAGGCGCACCAAGACACCAAGGTCTCCTGGAGCCTAGGCTCAAGGCGCAGGCTTCACCGAAGTGAGGCGCACTTTGCACGGAAAAAAATATATAATTTAATATAAGTAAATAATTTAGGGTTTAACATAAATAAAATGAAATGTTAAACATTTAGGCTGTGTTTGGTTATGTGTTCCAAACACATTTCCACCCACTGAATTGAGTGTGGTGTTTACTTTGAACTTTCAAATTATAATTTCACACTCACTTTTGAAAACTTCTTTCCATGCGAGAGAAAATTTGACTAACCCGGCCGTCCTCCCGAACATTCGGCTGGTTGACTGGAACAATTTTTTTTTTTTTTTTTTTTTTTTTTTTGGCACCTGTTATTTCTATATTGTAAATAAAAAATATTTTTTAAATTTTTATGAGATTTTAATAAAATTTTGGATTATGTGTTTGATTATGAGTTGTAAGTTTTTAAATCAAATAATTTCTCTAATTTCAAAAACTTAAAACTCCCTCCAAAACTTTTTTCAAAACTCATAACCAAACAAATTTTTCACACTCAAATTATAATTTCAAAACTCACAAACTCAAAATACAACTCTATTCTCAAATCATATTTAGAAAACTCTACTAAACGCTACCTTAATGTTTTTCGGAGATTAAGAATTATGACTAATTTTTCTTCTATCATTGATTTAGTGTTAAATGCCCAATGTATTGGCATCTGTAATAAGAATATGGATCTTCTGTAGCTACACCATATTAAATCAATGGTCAGATTTTAAACAAAACCAATTAAAGCAATAATAAAAAAAAAAAACCCTCAAGACACAAGCCCTAGGCCAGTCAGGCGCCTTGTTGAAGTCGCCTAATGTGAAACATTACAAGGCGTAAATCTTGGGTCTGGACGGGACTTGAGCTTAGGCATACCTTATCGAAGTCGCCTGGCCTAGAACACTATAAGGCGCAAACCTTAGGCCTAGATGAAACTTGGGCCTAGGCACACACCTAGGCACGCATTTAATAACACCTCCTAACAATAACCCAAAAAGAGGCTGATATAGCCAAAAAAATTCCAAAACCGCCGAGAGAGACCAGAATAGTCCGGTATTTTGGACAGAAATAAATAAAACGTTGTGCACCAGCTCTACTTAAATCGACAAACTATTTTGTACAAAGTACTCCATATGTACCTATAAATTTATCTCAACATGTAAAACCCCTTTTGCACTATAATCTTGGTATCCCCATCTCTAACAACCTAAACAAACTATTCATTTTAAATACCTAATAGTTGCTTGGGTTCTCTCAACATATCAATCTTTCAGACTAGTCAAATTTCCAATACATTAGCACAGTCCAAAACCTTGGCAATTACATTGACATATAACAAATTAAGATAAAACATTTGCTTTGCCATCTAAGATATTGAACACTTTGAAGTATCCATGTGACCAAAAGTCCTTACTAACATGCACAGATAAAAATATATAACTACAAGCTAAATCAAGTCAAAATGGCCAGTCAACTGTACCAGTGTAAAAACCCCTTCTAAATTCGTCTCAGAGCTTCCAAATCCTCACAAGATATGTCCAAATTCACAATGTCATCACACCAAATTGCACCAATTATGTTATATTAAGCAAAGCCCAAATCGAATTAACATTCACAAAGCTAAATTAAGCAAAACCCAAATGGAATTAGCTTTGTATACATCATAAAAACCATACCACATACTGCCTCGGTACTTCAAGGTATACGGACCGCTCTCCAAAGACCGATCAAAATGGCTATGAACTTTATGCTTCCCCTTCCCACTCTGATCAAGCAAAGTCAGCTCGAACAACGCTCTCACATCCGTGCCTTCGCTGGCCAAAGCAATGAAAACCGAGACGTAGGTCGAATTGTCCTCTGGATTCTTCCCATCTGGGTAGAAATATATAGCCCACTGAAACCCTCCTACGGTGAAATTATCGCTCGCGATGTGTTTCCCAATACCCATACCTTTTGCCAACGAGTAGCCCTGGATTACGAACCGGTGTGAGCCATTGACGGTCTCGGTGACCGATCGAGAGCTCGTCGGAGAGATTAGGAGGTTCTTCTCCAGCGGTGTGGTCTCAGACATTGAATCAGAGTTCTGGGAATGTGGAGTTCATGGAAGGTCTGCGTGTGAAATTGGAGAGTTGAGAGGGTGGAGAAGAGATTGAAATCGAAGAGTTTTCGACCAATTGAGAGAGAGAGAGAGCTAGAGAGAGAGAGAGAGATTAGGGTTTGGGTGGGAAATTGTTGAATTAAAGTGTGTGTGTGTGTGTGTTTTTTTTTTTTTTTTTTTTTTATAATATCAACACCGCTTCAGGTTGACACTCGTTTGCGCACGAGCCCGATTTCATTTAGGCTGCGTTTGGACGACTTTTTTTTATGTTTTTTAACGATTTTACATTTTTACTTAAATTTATTATTCAAATAAAATTTTAAGATTTATTTTAATGACGCAATTAATAAAATTATTTGATAAAAATCGTAAATTGTTATTTTGAAAATGTATTTATTTCTTATTTATTGTTGTCGATTGTCGGCTATGGCGTGTGATGATAGTTGTGATGTGAACAATTATCAAATGGGAGTTTTTTTTTTGATAAATTTTTTTTAAGAGTTTTATTACATCTAAATTATATTTTTTTTTTATTATTCTATTAGGTCTTATTTGAGGTAAGAACACCAAAACATCATGAATCTCTCATACCCCCTATTAATGTTGATATTTAATGTTGATTGTCATTATGTTTTGATAGTTCACATGCATCAGAAGGTTGACTATTATTATATTCATATTAATTTGAAATGAATTTTTGTTATTGTGTTGTCAATTTCATGATGTGAAATGTTAATTGTCATTATTTTGGTAGTTCCCGTGCATCAGAATGCTGATTGTCATTATATTCATATTAATTTGAAATGAATTTGTATCATTGTGTTGTCAATTACATGATGTGAATATTCACATCATGTAATTGAAATGACTATTCACGTCATTATATTCACATTAATTTAAAATGAATTTTTCTCATTGTGTTGGTAATTACATAATGTGAATATTCATACTAAAACATATAAATATGAGCGTTTACATCACTACATTAGACGAGAGAAAATGTTTACATGTTGTAAACGTTCACATCACTATATGTTGTGAATAATAATGTGTTGTCAATTAAAAATATGATGAATGTTATTTTTAATGTATTGTCAATTAAAAATAACAAGGTTCACATGTTATGAACATTCATATCACTACATTAGATGATAGAGAATTTTTCGAAAATGTGTTGTGAACGTTCACATTAGATGAGAGAGAATATTCACATCATTTTTAATGTGTTGTTAATTAAAAATATATTCACATCATATAATGATAAAAAATAATAACATCAATATTATTTAATTTGGGTATGAAATTTACTATGCCTTGATCCTTTCCGTTCTCTCTCCTCCCCCAACATTAAATATCAATATTAAATATAAGGGCATAAAATAATTAAAGACACCATAAAAAAAATTTGAAAAAAAAAAATATTTGGCCACCGAAATATTTTATTTTAATTTTTTTCTATTTTAATATTTAAAAAATAATAAAAATTACTAAAAATAGTCAAAAAATTCTAGAAAAAATCCAATAATTATTGGATGAGGCACTAGTAATTATAATAATTTTTTAACTATTTTTTTTTAATTTATTTTATTTTAATTTTTATGAGTAAATAAATAATTAAAAATGGGAAAAACTCAAGAAAAATTACGAAAAAATAAGAAATGACATATGCCCTCTTTAAAATATTATATATGTTGTAGAGATTTTAAACTAAATATATCCTATCACTCCATATCAATTTTGTCAAAACAAGACAACCACACTAGAATCGTAAGAGAAGGAAGAACAAATCCCAAACACGCTGAAATCGTGTGAGGAATAGGGCACTTAAACCATGCTGAAATCATAATCCAAAAAGCGGCCTTTTCAATGTCCTCAGCCTTAACCTTCAGTTGATGATATCCAGATCTCAAGTAAATGACTTTATGGAATAAAAGTATAAATATATCGTTTGAGAACAGGCTAATTTCGTAATTTTTTGACTATTTGGCTAAAATATGAGCTAAAAAAAATTAGTATGTTTGTGATGATTTTTTGATTTTTTACGAAAAGATGTACAAAAAGTAGAGAGAAAATAGAATCTTTGACTTCTTGATATAGGTTGTTGGCTTTTTTATTTTTTTAGTAACTTTTTGACTTTTTAACTAAACCGATCTGTTGCCAAACAAGGCCCAAGTGGATTAAAAAATTTCTTCATAAACTTCTTAAATTAAAACACTTCTAAATAAGATTTATCAATAAAAATTTAACGTCGAATAACAAAAGTGATATTGGCCAATATTTCATGATTACCAAATCATCCCTCCCTTTTTGTATTACAAGTTATTCTGTGTCGCATTAGCATGTGCTTCAGTTATTGTTTGGTAAAAAAAAATTTATGTGCGCTTTTTTAAGTTGGGATTTTTTAACTTAAGACTAAAAAAATCATTTAGGTTGTTTTTTCAACTTTTTCAAAGTTAAAAAAAAAAAAAAAAAAAAAACGTTGTCAAACGAAAAGATATAGTCACTTTAATTCCAACCGAACAAATGGAACATTCACTTTAATTTTATCTTTTGTCCTCTAATCGACACGCTTTTTAAAAACGTCAAATAATTTTCTCATTAATACATAGAGCTGTAAATAAATGTAGGTGGTGTGTTAATAATAACTTTTTCCTCTAAAGCTCATTATCTTGATTTTGGTATAAATTTATATTAAGCTTGTCTCTAGGCTATTTTATATATTAGACGGTGTTTTTTGATTTACGGGATCCATCACGAATCATGTTTTGATAATCTCAACCATTCAATATATAAAGTTAATCGAGTACTTTATTATTGTAAAGAAAAATCACGTTGATTGAATACCAATAATTACTTAATCGGATCAAATTTTTGTCAACAATTTATTTTGAAAATTATATTTACCGTTGATAGAAATCTGATCCAATCAAATAATTATCAATATCTGATCAACGTGATTTTTTACAATGATAAAATAATCGACGAATGCTACATATTAAACAAATGAATCTAACAAGACCTGTGATGAATTGCCACGAGCCTAACAACACGCTGCAGTCCGATCTCAGACTAAGGACAAGCCTAACCCTAAAATTAATAGTCAATAACAATTTATAGATCTCTTCACAAATAACTGAAAATGAAGATCAACATCTATTTATTTATAAAATATTTTTGTTCACTTAAATTTGAGATTTATCTCCCTTCTAAACTTAATCCCCCACGCCCTTCACTAGCCAAATCAATGTGGAAACATACTATCTCAAACAAAACAGCATATTGAAACTACGATTTCATGCCAACACTAGTTGTTTTGTAAACTAATATCGTTTGGCAAGATAGTTTAAATTAATTTAATTTATAGAAAAAATTAATAAAATAAAATATCGCATCTAAATCATAATTATTTTATTTTTTTTCATAAAACTATAAAAAAAGTCAAAAGTTTACTCTAAATGAAACTTTTTTAATCAGGCTAAAATAGTTAAAAAGTAAAAAAAATCAGGTTAAAAAAGTTATTCTCAAATAAAAGCTATTTTAGGGTTGGTTTGAGATACACTAAGGCCAAGTTTGGGAAGTCTCAAATAATCCATCTTTTTATCTTTTTATCTTTTTTTCATCACATCACCTCTCTATTTTTCTGCACATTTTTTTGTAAAAAAACAAAAAGTACACTTATTTAGGTCATCCCAAACAACCCCTAAATAATACAAAAAGTCAAAAAGTCACTATCCTATTTAAGTCACATCATCTTATTTAAATCACATCACCTCTCTAACACATCACATAAAACCCAACCCAAATCCAACTCATATAAGCCAATAAATCAAAAAATACACTTTTTTAGAACATTCCAAACCAACCTCACTTTTTCATTTTTATGAGAAGACGTGTATAAAAGTAGAGATAAAAACTATGTTTGGAAGGATTTTCAAATCCTAATTCCACCCACACATTGTAACATCATATTTGGATAGAGTTTTGTAATTAATTTTCCGCAACTGTAACAACCCTCGTACTGTTTACTGATTTATGACCGATTGATTACCGTTAACCACCGATTACTGTTAAATGAAGCTGATAATGACTGATAACTAACTGATAATCGAACTGAATGAAATACTGAACCGACTGACTGAAATTGAAACTGAATTGAGTGAATACGTCTGTTTGAATTGCATTTTATCTGTTGACTGTTTGTTTGATCTGTTCATGTTTATATGTTTAAACTGCTATTTGAAGGCCTTATCGGCGGCCGAACCGGAAATGAGTTAGTGTATTATGATCGTCATATTTAATACGATTTTATGGTATAATTATCTGAAAATTGATTAGGTATGATTAAATTAGATTAAAATAAGCCAATTAAAGAGTTTGCCATATTTACCATTTTGCCACTATCTCATATACACACACTTGAGTCTTTGAACACTCCACGTATGTGATCAAACCAAACATTTTCTTCTCCTCTTCTTGCCTCAACCGACCCAAGCTAGAGAGTGAGAGAGAGTTGAGTTGTTCTTGAGAGATTTGCTTGATCTTGCTTGGCATTGTTTGGGAATTGAAGTATAGATTGCATATTTGAGCTCCTAGTCTTCTAATTCAAGCTCTAGGTAAGGATCTTATCTTCTTATTGATGCTATTGAACTAGTTCTTGCATGGTTCATGCTTCATTGTAGAACTAAGTCATGATTTGGGTCATTAATGGTGAATTGAAGCTCATTTCTTGCATGCATGGTTGAATTAATGAGTTTTGAGTTGAATTCATGGTAAATGGTTACATGCATGTCCATGTTGTAAGAGTAGACCATGTTTTCATCTTGTTTTGAAAAGAATGAGCTCATTTGAACAAGCTTTGAAGCTTTGATTTGGTTTAAATCCTTGCATGTTTGCATGTTCTTCATATTCTTGAAAATGGGTTTGAATATGGTTCTAATTGACTCACATTTGGGGCTTGAATTCATAAATTGAGCTTTGAAACTTGTTATACATTGAATTTAATGATGTTTTCCAGAATTTGGGCCCAAGAGGTCGAGTTTGGAGTGATTGAATGCTTGGTTTGAGCTTGGGAGGCAAATCTGGAAATTCCAGATTTGGCTTCCTCGCTCGAGCGAAGGATTCCCCGCTCGAGCGAGCACCTTTGTCCAGGGCTCCGCTCGAGCGACCATCGAGCGACCATCGCGCGTAAAATTTCAGCATCCAGTACTTTTACTGTTTTGCAGACCGCTCGAGCGAAGGATTCCTCGCTCGAGCGAAGCCTTTGATTTTGGAATTACGCTCGAGCGTAGAAAGTCTCGCTCGAGCGTAGAAAGTCTCGCTCGAGCGAGGCTCTTATTTTCAGCAAAGTTTGCGAAATGTTTTCTAAGTGTATTTTTGCATCCTCATCCCATCCTAGGCATTCTTAGGCCTAGTTTAAGGCACCTTGATGAGGATATCATTGTAGAACACACCAAGGCAAATTAGGGATTAAGTTATGAGATTTCCCAACTGTGTAGCTTAGTGTGTTCAACCTGTGAACTGTGTAGGGTTGGCAACTGGGGAGACACGCTCTAGCATACTGTAGCCCAGAACTCTGTGAGTAACAATTGTGTAAAGATATGTTCAACTGATTATCTTCTGAATACTGAACTGAACTGTTTACTGAACTGGTATTATTTACTGAATGAATGTATGTCCTTTATTTCTGAACTGTACTGTGGCATCCTTAGTATCTACGGTTTACTGTTACTGTTACTGTCACAGAGATCTCTGTCGGTTTCCTTGTGGAACCACTACTGTTTACTGACTGATGGCCATCATTACTGTCCGGTCTTTTAAGACCTACTGTTACTGTTATGCTAATGGATGTACCACATATGACTGTTTACTGTACTGAGCAACTGAATTACTGATTGAAATGAACTGTTTCCATTACTGTAAGGACATTCATTCTAAACCCCTTTACGCTTTATGTTATTCACTGGGCTTTAGCTCACTGCTCATATATATATGTAGGTGTACAGGCACCAGACCGCAGCTAGAGGCGTCAGGGTTACTCCAGTTTTGTCAAGCCAGCCTTTGTGCATCACTGCGAGGTTCCGAGCCTACTGTTAAGGCTTAGGGGTGTTTTAGAATTTCCCCCCTTTTTGTACTGTTTCACTGTTTTGTATAGACTGACTGTTTACTGTACTGTTATACAGGGATTAGGTCCCTGTACTGTGTGACTGTTAATTTTGTATACTGTGTTGTACAGACGGAATGTTTTCTGTACTGTTACTAGGGGTTGAGTCCCTAGCTAAATGTATGTGAATATTGTGTATACTGTTCTGTACTGTTTTTGTATAATGTATGAAAAACCTTTTTGCATACAGACTGTCACAGCTCAATGGACACTATTTATTTACTGTATTGGCTTCCGCCAGGCCCTGTACTCTGTTTCACTGTATTACTGTTCAGCAGGCCTTCGGTAATCTCGGATTACTGGCCGGTTACGGTGCTAAACCCATAGGGCCGGGTTTGGGTCGTGACAGAGTGGTATCAGAGCGATACTTACCACGAGTTATACCGCACACACGTGTCCAAATGAGCTATAGGGGGTCCTAGAAAAAGTAATTAGGACATCTCATGAACTTGAAAAGTGTGTGGCTATGTTATGACTGAATATCTGTTAATGTCTTAAACTATGAAACAAATGACTGCTTATGTTTAAAACTGTTATAACTGCTTATAGTGAAATGGACAATGCAAATGAACCTGAGTCCTCATCTACTGAGGCAAGAATGGAAAGAATGGAAAGAATGATAGAACTGATAACTGCTAGACTGGAACAACAACAGAACCAACAGCCCCCACCTCCTCCTCCTCCTCCGGTACAGCCGGAACCTAATGCGAATGCGGATGATGGGGATATTATTGCTCTCACCCATAAATTCAGTAAGATGAAACCGCCATCCTTCCAGGGAGGCCTTGAACCGTTAAAAGCTGAAGCGTGGGTGCTTGAGACAGAGAAATTATTTGAGGTGTTCCCGTGCTCTGAAGCGAATAAAGTACTGTTAGCTACCTTCACCTTACAAGAAGAAGCTAGAAGGTGGTGGATGTTAATCCGTGAAACAAACACTGTTATGACTTGGGCTCAGTTCAAGGAGTCCTTCTTTGAAAAGTACTTCCCTCAGTGTGTCAGGGATAGAAAAGTGACTGAATTTGAACAGCTAAAGCAGGGCACAATGTCCGTTGCAGAATATGAAACCAAATTTACTGAACTTGCCCGTTATGCACCGCACATGGTGGATACTGAATATAAGAAGGCCAGAAAATTTGAAGGTGGCCTTAATGTGGCAATACTTGACCGGATAAATGTTTTGAAATTACCGACTTTTGTGGGTGTTCTCGACCGGGCATTGATGGCCGAGTCGAACATTGCAGCAGTAAAACAATCTGAGACACCAACAACTGAATGGCATGGTAAAAGGCAGGGTTTCAAATTTAAGAAAGGCAAGCATAACCCAGCCAACAAGAAACAGAATACGGGGTTGACAACTAGCCCCAGCCAAGGGAGTGGTTTCATACCACCCTGTTCTGAATGTGGCAAGAAGCACAAAGGGGTTTGCTACAGAATATCTGGAGCCTGTTACAGGTGTGGCAAGGTGGGCCACATGGTTAAAGACTGCCCCTCTGCTCCACAAGCCAGTGGTAAAGCTGCACCAAGCGCAGCAGTATCAAATGCTCCACCAAAGCCTAACCCTAAAGCTACCGGGAAAGAGCCTATGAGGCAAGGCCGAGTGTTCGCACTAGTACCGGGAGATGTGCAGAATACCGAGACCGTTGTGTCAGGTATTCTCTCTATCTGTACTCAAAATGCATATGTACTGATTGATTCGGGGTCTACGCATTCTTATGTATCATATGCTTTTTCACGGAAATTGGATAGACCCTTAGAACCCATGAACTATCTGCTAGCCGTATCATCACCCGTAGGGGGATCCATGACATGTGCTTATATGTACCCCGCATGTGAAATTATTGTTGGAGATATGCATCTGTTTATTGATTTACTGCCATTGAACATTGATCATTTTGACGTAATATTGGGGATGGATTGGTTCCAAAAATATCATGCCACTATTGACTGTGTGACCAAGCAAGTTGTTTTCCGTCCACCTGGTTTGCCTGAATTTGTGTTTAATGGGAGTGGAGTAGTACCTCCTCCGTATTTGATTTCGTCAGTGAAAGCTGTTAAATTAATTAGAAAGGGGTGTAAAGGATATCTGTGTTCTGTACTGACTGTGTCTACTGATGATAGTGTTAAAACTGATGTGAATTGTATTCCTATAGTCAGGGAATTTCCAGATGTTTTTCCAGATAATCTTCCAGGAGATTTGACTGATAGGGAGATTGAATTTACTGTTGATGTGATTCCCGGAACACAACCAGTTTCTAAAGCTCCTTACAGAATGGCTCCAACTGAACTGAAGGAACTGAAAGTGCAATTGCAAGAACTGTTAGATAAAAAGTTCATCAGACCTAGCACTTCGCCATGGGGTGCTCCAGTTTTGTTTGTCAAGAAGAAAGATGGCTCACTGAGACTGTGCATTGACTACCGTGAACTGAATAAGGTAACTGTAAAGAACAAATACCCTTTGCCACGCATTGATGATTTATTTGATCAGTTACAGGGTGCACAAGTGTTTTCTAAGATTGATCTCAGATCGGGGTATCATCAACTGAAGGTTAAACCGGAAGACATCGATAAAACTGCTTTTAGAACGAGGTATGGACATTATGAATTTTTGGTTATGCCTTTTGGAGTCACGAATGCACCAGCTGCTTTTATGGACCTCATGAACAGAATTTTTAAACCATACCTTGATGACTTTATCGTTGTATTTATCGATGACATATTGATTTACTCCAAAAGTATAGAACAGCATGAACATCATCTGAGACTTGCCCTACAAACCTTAAGGGAACAGAAACTGTATGCTAAACTGTCTAAATGTGAATTTTGGCTTGACCATGTTATGTTTTTGGGGCATGTTGTTAGCAAAGATGGAATTTCTGTTGATCCGCAGAAAATTGAAGCTGTGGTGAACTGGCCTAGACCAACAAATGTGACTGAAGTCCGAAGCTTTTTGGGATTGGCTGGATATTACAGAAGATTTGTCAAAGATTTCTCTAAAATTGCTCTACCATTGACTCAGTTAACTCAGAAGGGGACATCATTTGACTGGACCGACCAAAGAGAATCTGCTTTCCAGGAGTTGAAAACTCGACTTGTGACTGCACCAGTTTTGACTTTACCCTCAGGTACGGATGGTTATACTGTATTTAGTGATGCTTCTCATAAGGGTTTGGGATGTGTTTTAATGCAGAATGGGAAGGTTATAGCTTATGCTTCCCGACAACTGAGACCACATGAAAGGAATTACCCGACCCATGATCTGGAACTTGCTGCAGTAGTATTTGCACTGAAAATTTGGCGTCACTACCTGTACGGGGTAACATGTGAAGTATATACCGACCACAAGAGTTTGAAATATTTCTTCACACAGAAAGAACTGAATATGAGACAGCGGAGATGGCTAGAACTGATAAAGGATTATGACCTACAGATCTTGTACCACCCAGGAAAGGCCAATACCGTTGCCGATGCATTGAGCCGGAAATCGATTGGGAACTTAGCATGTTTGCTCACAGGACAGAAAGAGTTGCTTTGTGACCTTGAAAAATCTGAAATTGAAATTGTTTTGAGAGAACAAGGTGGAACCTTAGCTGCTACTTCTGCTCAACCGGCACTGATTGAAGAGATTAAAGAAAAACAGCAACTGGATGACTTCTTGAAGAAGATCATCGAAGAAAGAGAATCTAAACCGAGACCGGGATTCAAATTTGAGAATAATGTACTGAAATTTCAAGAAAGACTGTGTGTACCAAATGATACTGAACTGAAAAGAAGAGTTCTGCAAGAAGGCCACAATTCGAAATTGTCTATCCATCCGGGGAACACGAAAATGTACCAAGATCTGAAACAGAATTTCTGGTGGCCGGGAATGAAGAAAGAGATTGCTGATTTTGTATCCAAATGTCTTCATTGCCAACAGGTCAAAGCTGAACATCAACGACCTACCGGACTATTGCAACCCCTACCCATACCAGAGTGGAAATGGGAGCATATCACGATGGATTTTATCGTTGGATTACCTCGCTCCAGAAAAGGTATGGATTCAATTTGGGTTATTGTTGATAGATTAACCAAATCTGCTCACTTCTTACCTGTCAAGACAATCTATAATGCGGACAAATTGGCTGTTATCTATATTGATGAAATTGTAAGACTGCATGGAGTGCCTGTGTCTATTGTTTCTGACAGGGATTCGAAGTTTACATCGAGGTTTTGGCAAAGCCTACAAACTGCACTGGGTACTGAACTGAGATTGAGTAGTGCCTATCATCCTCAGACAGATGGCCAATCAGAAAGGACCATCCAAACTCTGGAGGATTTACTGAGAATGTGTGTCCTTGATTTTCAGGGAAACTGGGAAAGTCACTTGCCCTTAGCTGAATTCGCCTACAACAACAGCTACCATTCGAGTATTGGTATGGCGCCTTTTGAGGCATTGTATGGCAGAAAATGTAGATCTCCAATTTGCTGGGCAGAAGTTGGAGATGGGCCTTTGCTGGGGCCCGAGATTGTATATGAAACAACTGAAAAAGTGAAACTGATACAGCAAAGATTGAAAACTGCACAGAGTAGACAGAAAAGTTATGCAGATGTCAGAAGACGGGACAGAGAGTATGAAGTGGGTGATCACGTTTTTGTGAAAGTGACACCAATGAAAGGCCAGACTCGTTTTGGAGTCAAAGGCAAGTTAGCACCGAGATACGTCGGACCTTATGAGATTATTGAGAAAATTAATCCGGTGGCGTATCAAGTTGCGCTCCCTCCTGAAATGGAACACATGCATAATGTTTTCCACATTTCTATGTTAAGAGACTATCTTCGGGATCCCTTCCATGTAATAGAGCCTACCCACGTAGTGTTGAGTGATGACTACACATACGAGGAACGGCCTATACAGATTGTAAACAGACGGATCAAGAAACTGAGGAACAAAGAGATCCCGTTAGTGAAAGTTGACTGGCAGAACCATGGTGGCGTGTATGCCACTTGGGAAAGGGAAGATGACATGGCTAAACGATATCCTGAACTGTTTCCACTGAATCCTGTTTTCTTCCAGAATGAAGGTAACTCGAGTTTAGGGGACTAAACTCTTTATAAGGAGGGGAGACTGTAACAACCCTCGTACTGTTTACTGATTTATGACCGATTGATTACCGTTAACCACCGATTACTGTTAAATGAAGCTGATAATGACTGATAACTAACTGATAATCGAACTGAATGAAATACTGAACCGACTGACTGAAATTGAAACTGAATTGAGTGAATACGTCTGTTTGAATTGCATTTTATCTGTTGACTGTTTGTTTGATCTGTTCATGTTTATATGTTTAAACTGCTATTTGAAGGCCTTATCGGCGGCCGAACCGGAAATGAGTTAGTGTATTATGATCGTCATATTTAATACGATTTTATGGTATAATTATCTGAAAATTGATTAGGTATGATTAAATTAGATTAAAATAAGCCAATTAAAGAGTTTGCCATATTTACCATTTTGCCACTATCTCATATACACACACTTGAGTCTTTGAACACTCCACGTATGTGATCAAACCAAACATTTTCTTCTCCTCTTCTTGCCTCAACCGACCCAAGCTAGAGAGTGAGAGAGAGTTGAGTTGTTCTTGAGAGATTTGCTTGATCTTGCTTGGCATTGTTTGGGAATTGAAGTATAGATTGCATATTTGAGCTCCTAGTCTTCTAATTCAAGCTCTAGGTAAGGATCTTATCTTCTTATTGATGCTATTGAACTAGTTCTTGCATGGTTCATGCTTCATTGTAGAACTAAGTCATGATTTGGGTCATTAATGGTGAATTGAAGCTCATTTCTTGCATGCATGGTTGAATTAATGAGTTTTGAGTTGAATTCATGGTAAATGGTTACATGCATGTCCATGTTGTAAGAGTAGACCATGTTTTCATCTTGTTTTGAAAAGAATGAGCTCATTTGAACAAGCTTTGAAGCTTTGATTTGGTTTAAATCCTTGCATGTTTGCATGTTCTTCATATTCTTGAAAATGGGTTTGAATATGGTTCTAATTGACTCACATTTGGGGCTTGAATTCATAAATTGAGCTTTGAAACTTGTTATACATTGAATTTAATGATGTTTTCCAGAATTTGGGCCCAAGAGGTCGAGTTTGGAGTGATTGAATGCTTGGTTTGAGCTTGGGAGGCAAATCTGGAAATTCCAGATTTGGCTTCCTCGCTCGAGCGAAGGATTCCCCGCTCGAGCGAGCACCTTTGTCCAGGGCTCCGCTCGAGCGACCATCGAGCGACCATCGCGCGTAAAATTTCAGCATCCAGTACTTTTACTGTTTTGCAGACCGCTCGAGCGAAGGATTCCTCGCTCGAGCGAAGCCTTTGATTTTGGAATTACGCTCGAGCGTAGAAAGTCTCGCTCGAGCGTAGAAAGTCTCGCTCGAGCGAGGCTCTTATTTTCAGCAAAGTTTGCGAAATGTTTTCTAAGTGTATTTTTGCATCCTCATCCCATCCTAGGCATTCTTAGGCCTAGTTTAAGGCACCTTGATGAGGATATCATTGTAGAACACACCAAGGCAAATTAGGGATTAAGTTATGAGATTTCCCAACTGTGTAGCTTAGTGTGTTCAACCTGTGAACTGTGTAGGGTTGGCAACTGGGGAGACACGCTCTAGCATACTGTAGCCCAGAACTCTGTGAGTAACAATTGTGTAAAGATATGTTCAACTGATTATCTTCTGAATACTGAACTGAACTGTTTACTGAACTGGTATTATTTACTGAATGAATGTATGTCCTTTATTTCTGAACTGTACTGTGGCATCCTTAGTATCTACGGTTTACTGTTACTGTTACTGTCACAGAGATCTCTGTCGGTTTCCTTGTGGAACCACTACTGTTTACTGACTGATGGCCATCATTACTGTCCGGTCTTTTAAGACCTACTGTTACTGTTATGCTAATGGATGTACCACATATGACTGTTTACTGTACTGAGCAACTGAATTACTGATTGAAATGAACTGTTTCCATTACTGTAAGGACATTCATTCTAAACCCCTTTACGCTTTATGTTATTCACTGGGCTTTAGCTCACTGCTCATATATATATGTAGGTGTACAGGCACCAGACCGCAGCTAGAGGCGTCAGGGTTACTCCAGTTTTGTCAAGCCAGCCTTTGTGCATCACTGCGAGGTTCCGAGCCTACTGTTAAGGCTTAGGGGTGTTTTAGAATTTCCCCCCTTTTTGTACTGTTTCACTGTTTTGTATAGACTGACTGTTTACTGTACTGTTATACAGGGATTAGGTCCCTGTACTGTGTGACTGTTAATTTTGTATACTGTGTTGTACAGACGGAATGTTTTCTGTACTGTTACTAGGGGTTGAGTCCCTAGCTAAATGTATGTGAATATTGTGTATACTGTTCTGTACTGTTTTTGTATAATGTATGAAAAACCTTTTTGCATACAGACTGTCACAGCTCAATGGACACTATTTATTTACTGTATTGGCTTCCGCCAGGCCCTGTACTCTGTTTCACTGTATTACTGTTCAGCAGGCCTTCGGTAATCTCGGATTACTGGCCGGTTACGGTGCTAAACCCATAGGGCCGGGTTTGGGTCGTGACAGCAACAAACACAAAACTTTGCAGAAAACTCTGTAAAGCGCGATTTTCTTTTTTTTTTTTTAAATTTGGCCTAACCGATCGTCCCACCGGATGTCCTACCGGACGTCCCACCGATCATCCGGCCGGTTGACCGGAATAGGAGAATTTATTATTATTATTATTATTTGACATATGTTAATTTTTATATATTCGAATAAAATATATTCTTAATTTTTTAAATTTTTTTATGTGCTTTAATATAATTTTGAGTTGTATATTTAGTTATGAATTGTAAGTTTTTATATCAAATATCATATGTCACATCAAAAATTCTCCACTCAATTCAAAACTCTTTCACCAAACAAATTTTTCGTACTCAAATCATAATTTCAGAACTCACAAACTCAAAATACAACTCATACTCTCAAATCATATTTACAAAACTCTACCAAACGCGACCTGATATTTTGGTAATGACTTTTTTACTAGCATAATTTCAAATATTTCAAAAATTGTTTTTTTTTTTCATAATTATTTTCTTAAATTGCAATATTTAGCCAAGTTACCATTTGATGATTATGTAACCCATCCTATGTTTGGTTTTATTTTTAAAATATACTTATTTTTAAATGTTAGAAACTAATTTCGTTACAATAACACACCAAAAATGTTTTTGAAATTTCAAAAATCATCTTTACACTAAAAGTATTATGAAAAAAATCATTGTTAAAATTACATTTTGTCCCTTTTATATTTGGTTATTTTCTCACTTTGGCGTTTAAAATTTATTTTTCTCAGTTTGACCATTTATGTTTCAAATTTTTCTCAATTTATTCAAAAAACTAACTTATGTCAATAATTAGACAAAAAATGATGCATTGACAATCACGTGATATAAAATTATTTTATCGTATAACTCACATTTCTAATACAAATTAAAACTGCAATATAATAACATATTTTTTATTTATTGTTAACATGACATTTTTCTGTGCAATTTTGAACATAAATTAACTTTAAAAGTAAATTAAAAAAAAAACTTGAAATATGAAGCGCCAAAATAGAGAGGAAAAAAAAAAAGAATCAAAGCAAAATTAAGGAAAAATTAGTGAAACATCTCTCTTTAACTTTGGATAGTAAGAGAGATCCAATTATTTTTTCTTATTACTTAAGATTCGTTTTGGAACAGGTTTTTTTAGTAATATTTTGGCTAAAATATGATATAAAAAAATTAGTATGTTTGAGATCATTTTTTGATTTTTTATGAAAAGATGTGCAAAAAATAGAGAGAAAAGATAATCTTTGATTTTTTTGTATAGATTGTTGGTTTTTTGATTTTTTTTACTGACTTTTTAACTTTTAGGCTAAAAAGCGATGTTTCCAAACGAGACCTAAGTAATATTATTAGGAAAATTTTATATTATCACAAAAACTGAAATTTCTTTTTGAAAAATTAAAATTTTTCTGTGAATAACTGAAAATTTGTATGACAATATTGAAGAACCCAAATTACTATAAAAATATTACAAGTCATTTATCATATAAAATCACAATATGTGAAATCTTAAATTAAAAAATCCTAAAGAATAGTAATTTACCGCTTTTAAAAATTATTTTTCATCAAATTAATCTAAGTTGTATTTTTCTTTAATTAAAAAAAATAAAAATAAAAATTGATAGCACTCCTTTTGCATCAACGCTTATTTTGTTTCGCCAAGTACACAGCATGCGGATGGCATTGATTCCTCTCTCTCTCTTTCTCTCGGTCTCTCAAGTAGAGAGAGAGAGAGAGAGCATCAACCATTGCAGAAAGTTGTAAAAAAAATGTTCAAGACGAAGCTCCAGGAGGTGTGCCACAGGAAGAAATGGGGATTGCCGAAGTACTCGTGCATCAAAGACGGAGCAGACCACTATCCTCAGTTCAGAGCTTCAGTCTCCGTCAATGGCCTCTCATTTGATTCACTCACCGCCTCTAATTCCTCCAAACACGCTCTCAACGATGCTGCTAAGCTCGCCTTCCTCCACTTCACTTCTGGTACGTAAATCTATACCATGTATGTATGTATGTATGTATGTATGTATCTCTCTATGTATTTACTCTTCTTATTATTGTATTGCTTTTGCTCTGTTTGTTTGATTGGAAACTGTTTCTGGTAATTTTTACTTTTTGTAAATTTCACTTGAAATTAGTTTACTATAAATATAAGTTACTTTGATCTCTCTTAATATTTGAAGAAAATATAATAAACATTACAAATTTAATATAATTACATTAGAAGTTTTAGGATGTGTTCGGATTATAGATTTTGGTAGGGACGAGTGAAATATAAATAAAATATAACTATATTATGCTCACATTTTTTCTTTCCTTTTTTAAATCCAAAATATATTATCCAAAAACACAACATAAGGTTTTAATTCACATAAAATTTAAATTCATTTTGTAATTCGTTAATTATATAGATGAAAAAAAATGATATTATCATATTTTTAGATTAAAAAATATAGTTTACCTTATTTATGTTTCAGTCTTTATATGATCTGCATTAGTTGCAGTCTCTTTAATTTTATTAAAAAAGATATCAGAGTAATTATGCCGGTGCTTTTTGTATTCTCTCCAAACTTTGAGGAGGTTAATGTAATTTTCTCTATTTGTTTTGTTAACTAAGCTCTTCTTACTCTGCTGTTTTTGCTCTATTTGTTTGAATGGAAAATATTTCCAGCTAATTTTTACTTTTCTAAATTTTTACTTGAAAATTAGCTTATGATAGAAAAAAGGATGTGGGAAATTAGGTCATGCAACAGAACAAGTTTGATTGCCTGAGGGATTGTTTATTTGTCTCATTGATCTTGAAATTCTTTAATTTTGGGTGATGTAGCAATTTAAACCACAGGCTTGTTATGCTTCATACTGGGGTCAGCGCAGGTTATATATATATATATAGATTAGCTAAAGACAGGATTGAATGGAAAAACTTGTGAATGATCAACAAACACTCATCCTAGAATGATTCTATTCTAGTATGGAACAAATGATTTCATTTCTTTGGGATGCCCCAATTCTCCTTTATGTTTGGTAACAAAGGGATTTGTGGTCATTTTTCTTTGTGGAAAATTTAGTTAGAAGCCTATGATGATAATTTAGTTTAAAAGAAGTATGATATTTGTTGGATAAGAACTTTGACATGCCCTGAATATTTTTACTCCCATCATCATTTATAATCCACATACATAATTGAATTGTAGATGCGAAACCCATTGCTGCAGGACCTGAGATTGAAGAAACAGATATGAGTTCTCAGATTCATTCAAATGCTTCAGATGTCAAAGCTGGTAAGTAATTTATCCTGAGATATGTATGACTACATTCACTTGCTAGTCATTTCTGTTGTGCTTTTAATTTTGTTTCAAGGCACTTGGATATATATGACTACATGACGGATCATTTGTTGAAAAATCACTTTTGTATTATGTTGTTCAACTTGATCCTTTGTTCAAAGTAGTTTGTGGAACAGTTTTATCAGAAGCTATTTCTTCTATCTTCCATTACTAAAACTTTAAAACATCATGATCAAATATAACTCATGTAATTGTTTGAATGTTTTGATTTAATCTCTCAACAAATACATCTTACGGTTGCCTCGTGATGATAGGTATACAATATCAGTACAAGATGCAGCTGCAGAGCTTCGCTCAAGCCAAAAATCTCGATTTGCCGTTGTACTCTAGTAAAAGAGAAGGCAAACCTCATGCTCTTCAATTCCAGGCTACAGTTACCATTGATGGGCATTCCTTTGAGAGTCCAGGGTACTTTAGGACTTTAAAAGAAGCAGAGCATGCCGCTGCAAAGGTTGCTTTGATGTCATTGTCGCTCGATGGTTTTCAAGAGGCAAGTTTATAGAGTAGTTCCAGTGCTATAAGAAATGCTACTACCCTAGTGATTCAGGTTTTCAAGAGGCAAGTTTAGAGCATATGACGTACTTCGTTCCTATTCCGGTTCACATACCAGATAGTATAGAGTAGTTCTTTACAGTAAACTCATCTAAAAATTTCTTCCTCTTCTTCTTCTTCTTTTTTTTTTTTTGTGTGTGTGTGTGTGTGGTGATGTGATGCGATAATGATGATCAATTATCATTGCTTATATATTGATGTGATTTACTGCTGAATTAACCATGGCTAGTTTTGAATTCATGTAGATTGACACTCACTTTTACAAGAATCTCTTGCAAGAGTTAGCTCAGAAGGAAGGCTTTACTCTACCAGAATTTCAAACAGTAAAATGTGGTCTGCCTCACAAGCCAACATTCTTTTCCAATGTGGAACTAGAAGGAGAAATTTTCCAGGGGAAAGGAGCAAAATCCAAGAAATTGGCAGAACAAAGTGCTGCAAAGGTTGCTTGCACAGTTTTTACGGAGCGTAAGTTGGGCAATCTTCTACTAATATCTATGTCATGTATTTTAACATACAGCATACAACGACTTTGTTGTGCTAAATTTTCTCTCTTCTAGATATGATTTTACTTATTTATTTACTTAATTTTTTTGTAGCGTATGCTATAAATTCTGCTTTCTGTTGATTATGTAGGTGAAAGATCTGTGATAATTATGACTTGAAGTTTAAATTATATCCTAATGTTTTAGTTCATCTATTTATCGTATATTTCTATATATATGAGTGTAAATGTGCACTTATCTATCTATTCACACACCCTGATCTGTAGAGATGGTTTTAATATAATGTTATCCATTGCTATGCTCTGCCTTGAGCTTTCAATTCCCTGTTGTATCAAAACAACTTACTGATCAATTATTCATTTGTTCATACCTTTTCCTTGGGACAAAGATAAGAATAATGAACAGTATGAGGTTAAATTTTCCACAATAATTATGGTAGTTGGAGTTCAGTTATTGGATTGCTTGCTTCGTTGCGTTTACTTCACAAACTTGTTTGAAGATCTAGATGCTGCTAAATTGAATCATTCTCTCTTTCTCTGTGTGCCTGTGTTTGGTGCAACGAATTTATTAAACTCCCGGTCCATTTCAATATTTCATTAAAAATATTGGCTTGGAGGAAAAACATAATAGTGCTTTGACAAGTTCAAATTTGCTTCTTTTTTTTCTTTTTTTGTTAAGGTAAATCAACTAGGGGTGGTGATCTCAGTTCAAGTGGTTCCTCAGCAGGAGAAATGCTCAAATGCTCTCCTAGTGGCTTGGACTTGCTTACAAATGCCAATCCACAACAGAGCCTGAAACCTTTATGTTCAATGGGTTCATCTCCTGCCAAAGAAAATGAAGGTAACTCTTTTCCCGATTTTCATTCACTTCTTTTATCTCATATTTCTTTTAACACATCAATACAGACAAAAATATAGGACACAATAATTTTGAAAAAAATAAGACACAGATAAGGCAGTGATACGACAAATTCTCTTTATTTGCTATGTATATAGATGTAAAGTTATAGTAAAGAAACATAAGGGGGATCAATGTAAATATGGGTATATATATATATATATATTTTTTGTGCTTTTTTTCTCCACTCCTCCCCCCTGGTTTCTATATATTTTACTTTATTAACCCAGTCCAACTTTCTAAAATTATAAAAACATATAAATTGTGAAATATTCCCAATATACCCTGCAAAAAAAATATAAATTGATACAGCACATGATGTGTCATGACGGATATGGTGATGTGTTGGTCATGGACACGACACTTAATTTAGAGTTTTCCTGAAATGGCAGTTGTCAAAATTTGCACCAAGTGTTTTATTATACAAGGCATTCGTTGCTTTCATTCATGTGTCTTGACAGTTGAAGAAATAGTCTCAACTGGAGATTTTCCAGTCAGCACCAAAGTAAGCTTGCAGGACACCATTATTGCATCTCCAGCATTATTAAACACTGAAGAAGCTCAATCCTCTTCAGCTAGGCCACCACCTCTTGACCTCTCTGCTCTGTCGATCACTGCTTCAAACAAGCAGAAGAAGACTGAGGAAACAAAGAGTTACTTACTCAGCAACAGGGTTAGAGTGTATACGTGCATTCCCAACATTGCATTCCCAGAGGGTACTGTACTGCTACCCATTGCCGACTGCAAATGGGTCGCGGTAAGCTTGGAATTTCCAAATGAGAAAAATTAACTAAATTTGTTGGCTGCTTATCTCATGGTATTATCAAGTTTAGAATTGCTGACTTTAGTTTTAGTTTTATTTTTATTTTTATTTTTTTTAAACTGAAGAAAACACGTTTTCTACTGGATTGGTCATACATCTATGCTCTGAAAGGGGTTAAAGACTCAACTTTTCAGGTTTAAGTAATGTCATATCTGAGATTGACCGTCTGCTGGAGCTGTGTTAAATAAATTAATATTACAGGATTTCTAACAGATAAACTAAGCCTCCTTTGGAAATTGACGTCTTAAATTTTTTTAATATTTTTTTTAGATAAAAAATTAATCAACTTGTTTTGCTTTAATTTTCAGAAAATACTTTTCAAAAAATTTCACATTTTTATTTTTCATATATTTTTTTTGTTTTCAATGAAATTTTTTTAAATAATTTTTTTAGTTATATTAAAAAAGTGAATAACTAGCATCCGTAATTTAATTTTTTTAATAATTTTAAAACTTTCAAATTAATTTTTTAATTTTTTTAATAGCTTTGACTCCCTTCATCATTAGGATGTGCAGAGCAACCTTTTGATTTAACTTTTGAAAATATATTAAGACTATTAAAATATTCTACCTAAATACTCATTTTCACTCTGTATTTATCATTTATATTTCTGTTGAGGACAACACTGCAAATTAACCAAACTATTTCATACTCCATGCCATAAACCTTTTATTTGTATTTGTAAAGAAAATACAAAAAGAAATTAGTAGGCAACGTTATATCTATTTATAGAATTGAGATTAAGAGTTTTGGCCATAATTAATTTAGCTTTATTTTCAGCATCTTTAAAAAATTGAAAATAAAAAACATAGCATAGAAGGTATATTTCTTATGACATCAACTCGGACATCTCAAATACCAGAAGTATGTGAGTTTATCCACATCGCTCCTAATTTTGTCTTAATCACTACCATAATAATAATAATAGTAACAATAATAATAATAATGCATCATAAATCCAAAACCAAAACTATCTCAATTACATGAAATGTTCCGATGCTTGAGTATGAGGCAGTTTAGGGTTTCATCTACTCCACAAAAATATCCTATGCACCTTAATGAACTTACATGTATATGTACAAAACAACAAAATAAGCAACCATACACTGAGATCTTACAAAATTAGAAGTATCTAAAAAGAAGAAGATTTCCACTCATCAGGCAGTTGTGGGGTAGCTGTCAAATAAGTACATTCATAACATTGAAACTGATGAACTTCCGGGGCATAGACTGCATCAAAACACAAATAAGTCAATTCAAAGGTAGAAGCATGACTCAAATTTATAAATTGTGTGCAAATAGAAGCTCCTCTCATCAATATGACTGAAACACCTACCTCTACTCAAATGCTGGCATGTCATATCATTATGTATGGAACCACATCTAACCAATTCATTTCCAAGCATGTTAATAACAAGAACTAGACTACAAATTCTAACCTCATTAAGCATTGTGAGACTGATCGTGCTCGATAAAGTCCAAAGCTTCTTCCTTGGTGACAACATTGACATGGCTAACCCTGTTTTTGTGTGTCACCCCATATATCTTGTCAGCAACTTTCACAAGCTCTGGCCTGAACGTTGTGGTGATGAACTGTGTATTTGCCATGTCTGCCAAGCGACGAATCATATCTACAAACAAAAGGTTAAGGATCTCCTACTGGGAAAAAAAAAAGTACGCAAAAAAAGATTTATAGCCAAAAAGCAATAAATCAATAGGATATATATGAAGCAACAAATCAACTGAACAGATTTAGGGCAGTCCACAAGAACTATTGTATCAGTTGAACTTGAACCCATGAAAAATTATTTAAAAAGGTGGACCAGGACTTGAGCGGATATATATATATATATATATATAGAGAGAGAGAGAGAGAGAGAGAGAGAATGCAAGAAACAGTGAGAGCAATAGGATACTCCCAACAGCAGTTCTGTACTGAGGATCCAATGCTGCATCTATCTCATCAAAAAGATAAAATGGAGCAGGATCACATCGCTGTATAGCAAAGATCAGTGTCAATGCAACCACAGTTTTCTGACCCCCAGACAACTGCTTCATCGATTGTGTCTCCCCTTGCCCAGTAAAAGAAACCTGCATATCAAGCCCAACAAAGGCAACACTGAATCAGATTTGCTCAATGAACTAGAATAATAGGGCAACCTAATTTCAAAATTAAGAAAATTCATTTAGCCTGCTTTGCAATCAGAATCCAACAAAAAGAGACCATGGCGTTGGCTGTTGCCACAATCCATTTAAGGAATTTTGCCTGCTTTATAACACCAGCCACATATGATTTTGCTTACTAGAAGGAACACAAATCTTTCTAAATGAGACTACATGCCTTGACTTTCACACCAATATATTTCTCCACCCTTCCCTCCATGTCAGGTGCACGAGGGGCATCATCATCCTCATCATCATCACCATGATCACCATCCTGTAAAATGAAACCAAAACCCATTTAGGAAGTAGGTTTTAAGCCAGCAACTAAGATGAAAGAAAGCTGTTTAGGAGTATAGAAGTTGAGAAGCAACCTAGTATTTAAATGACAGACAAGCAGATTGGCCAAAACAGTGAACAAGACTGTGTTTTGAAAAGTAAATACAAATAACAAACCTTCTTCTTCATCATAACCAAAAATCCATGGCCACCTTGCACAAGCTCAGAAAATACTTCTCGAAAATGCTTAGCCACGCCTTTGAACGTACGTTCTATGGACTCATCCTTCCGTAGATCCAAAACAGATATAAGTTCTCTAATTTTCTGCCAAAATCAATACCCAACCAAGCTGAACATATCAGAACTGGCTTAAGCTTGTACCACTAACTATAACTTCAAAATAAGATATCTGAATGATTAGAATTCAATTCAAGTACCTCATCGCCTGCATCCAATTCAGCTTGCCTTTTCTGGAGCTCTTCTCGCTGTTCCGTGAAGTTCACATATTGATCAAGTGCTTTCTTGTTTACATGGCTGAACTGCTGTAGCTGCTCATTGCACCGGTGAAGCATTTTATGCAATTCTTTTATGCTCCTCCTTTTGTACCTGTAGTTCACAGAGAGAGAAAACAAATATATTCATAAAAGTGTAAGTGATAGCATGCAAATATGGGTCAATCACCTCTATGTAAACTACTAAAGGGCCAACAACAGAAACACCATATTCAGATATTGTCAAACAAACCAACTTCTACATGGACTTCTGCAAAGAATCATATAAGGTTTTTTCTATCCTGACTCAATTTAATTTAGATATATTCAAAGCTGTTAGAAGTGTAAAGAAACAATGGAGGCCCTGGAAACAAATTACTATTCATAAAATTAATGCAAGTGAACCGCATTCTCAGGGTTGAGCACAGCTCCTTGATCATTGGCATTAGATAATAGTTTTTAGATTTTTACTAATCAATTACAGGCTACCATCTATCTGGTATATCAAGCAACAAAAGTAGATAGGAAATTTTTAGTTCATCATAGAATGATGAATTCAGAAGCCCATATAGGCTCAAAGGCACATCCTTCCTCTTGCAATTTCTTATGCTCAAACAACACTACACCATGAATATTTTCCTTTATTCCATTTCTTTAAACACACAAACGAAGAATATTGTTAAGTGGCTGAGGTCAGCCTGCAAGGGAAAAATGGTAAAACATGGTTGGAGATCACAGGAGGTGGAGGAGAGAGGCAAGGCAGTTGTAAACAGATGATGGAGCCATGGGGAGAACTTGAGCTAGACTGAGGGCTGAGGCTTTCTTTTGTCATTTGTGCATGGGGTTGATCACCTTTTTATAGGAGAGAAGAACCATGCAGGGGCAGCTCATCCTAGACAGGTGGCTTGTCCTCCTTGGTTCGACAGTATTTCCTTTGCTTTTTCACCTACCCACTTGATTTCTTGAATCAAGTACAGATTATGACATTTCAAAGATTTAATTGCCAAAATAGGCCACACAACAAACGAAAGATCCTTGGACGCACAAAAACACACACACAACATACAGAGTGTTTCCAAGGCAACCTTTCTCCCTTTACAGGGTAAGGTATACTGTTCACAGCACTCTAACTGCTTTGGTGTGTTGTACATTGCCCTGGAAGCAGGGTTTACTGCTTCAGCAACAGCTGTGGCCAGTATCATACAAGTGCAAAAAAAGCTTTAAAAAAAATATTAAAAAATTAGACAAGGCCCAAACTTAATATATGATTTATCATGTCCA